>NW_009954241.1:3360152-3414199 GCF_000747805.2 Chaetura pelagica
CACAAGGATTCTAACAGAAACCACAGGCAGTAGCCCCATTTAAGTTAATGGAAGGAGAACTATGGCTCTTAATTTGCCAAGCTGTAGGCAAGGAATTTTTTGCGTGGAAAAAAAGGGTGCTTTCTCACACCAGTAATGCTGTGTCACTGTAGTAACCCAGGTGAAGACAAACACTGAACTCTGCCTCAGTGCTGCCAGTGCAGAGCAGCCTCCATGGCATTGGTCTGGGTGACCAGAGCAGGTCCTGGAGCAAACCACAGGTACTGCAGTGATTTCCGTGGTCAAATGCTCTGGCTCAAGCTCAGAAGGGAAGTATGAAAGCGCTGTGAATCACACCAGAATGTGGATATCTATCAAAAATGAAATGCTTGGCAAAGTGGATAGCGTCTGTAGAAATTTTACTTATGAAGAAATCCAGAGAAACAGAAGAGTTAAAATCGGGTTTCTACCTTTGGGGTATTGAATTCTTTGTCTTCTTTTTCTTCTTTTAAACCATTTCTTATTTGAATGAATGTTGCTGTATGGTTTCCATGTAGTAGAATAGTATGTTTTTAAATTATGATGAAGGATTGAATCAGAACATTTCAAATGACTTGCAACACATAGGTATTTATGCATTTACCCTCAGATTTAAACTGATGTTATTTTTAAAAATCCTTAAAATCCTTTGTGGCATGGAACTGTTCTTCCCAGCCCAGGGCAAGAGGTGGCCCTTGCTGGGGCTCTAAACTGCAGTAGCAATGAAATAAAACGCAAATGAAAAGAAGACAATTGTTAAACACATTCAAAATCACTGAATGGGGTTGCGTGAGACTTTCCAAAAGATTTGCAAAGAATTGCAACTCTGTCTCCTCTCTAGCAATATTTACTGTTCTCTCACCCCAGAAATTAACGTAAAGATTATAAATGGTTCAAACTTGGATTGATTCATATTGATCCTGCCTATTTGTTCAATGTTTGGTTGTTTAACGTTCTTATTCAGGACAGCTGATAGCCCTTCAGAATCTACTTGTTTATTCATACTTTTTTTGAAAGATGGAAACATAACATTTGAGAGCTGCGATTTACTACAACAATGCAAATTTAGACTGTTAAAACCACAATAGCTTTTATAAATAATGGGAAGGGAGAGGTAAATGAAAAAGCTTTCATACAAAATAAAATTTAAAAAAATCAAAAAAGTGCACAAGAACATCAAGTGAATTGCACATATTGCCATAAAAAAAAAGAAGTACAGTAACCTGGTCATGAAATATTCCTAGAACATTTCATACGAAGTCATCATCTATCACACTCAGTAAAACCAAGCCACTTTACCTTGCACTAGAACTACTGATCTGCTTACAAAGCTTGGTTTCTTTGGGTTTTGGGGTATTTATCCTTTCACAGTAGCTTCTAGATAGATGCATTAAAATGTACATTGAATTTGTGCAGATTCAGTATTGAGCACAAAATAATTTGCCAATGACTGGAGTGTGGAGGTAGCAGACTCCATTTCAGTGCAAATAAATGTAAACTGAGTGTGTGAAGATTTGCTGTCAGGATAAAGCAGAAAGGACTTAATAACATTGTAATTACCAGATTCCTCCTCTAATAGACTCTTCCCTCCTCAGTTTCTGTGCACAGTGTGCCCTTATCTTTCCCATAGCTGCAGTGCATTCCATCACACCAGTGGTCTCCAGCTCAGTGACTCTCCTACTCAGCACAGAAGGTTGAGAGCAAGCAGGACATGGGTCACCTGATAGAGATGAAGGTCTCTTGGTGGAAAGAAGCTATGATCTTTCCATATTTGCTCTACTCAAACCCAGTTTCAACTTCTCTCAAGGACATAAAAAATTGCAAGTCGAGAGACTACTGCATACCTAAAAATGTTGGCTCAGGGGAAATGTCCAGTTTGGGCTACCTTATGAAATCCCACCCTTGTGGTTTTACAGTGGTCTCAGGGGCTGTCATTGCACACCAAACAAGCACTGAAGTAAATGGTCTCCACTAAGCCATGTTTGTATCATAGAATCATACCATGGTTTGCATTGGAAGGGATCTTAAAGACCATCTAGTTCCAGCCCTCTACAACTTTGTTACACTCATTTTATTTCAAGGAAATTTCTCTTGATTTATACCAATTTAAGACCCAGACCTTTGCTGCTCAGCCCCAAAGGGAGAGATGTACAAACTTCACAGGTGATTTTCTAACTCTCAAAGTATTGCTTATCAATGCTATCACTGGCAAAACTGGTCTCAAGATTTCCTGTTCCCCATCCCTTTCCCTCCATCATTTTTTTAATTTCCAATTCCTGAAGCAATTTCTTGTTCACACTTCAGGAGACAATGAGGTAGATCCTACACTGGTAGTAATGGAAGTCAGTGAGCAAAATTTCAGCAGTGGAGGAATCTCACCTGACTTCCCAAAGCTTTGCAAGAAGATGACTGTTCAGTGTGAATTGAAACTCTGTTGGTTTTTCAACTTCTTTTGCATTTGGGAGGGGTCAGCTATGGACAGAGTGCCCACAGCTGTAACCACTTCTGCTCACATCTTGTCCCACAAGTCCTGAACACATTTCACACAAAACCATTACAGAATCTGAACTTGTATGCCCAGATGGACTTGTATGTGTGCAACACACTTTAGTTCTGTGTTAAGGTATAAAGCTCCACAGAAATAAAACCTGGTGCAATGCATTTTATCTACTTACACTACTATCTGATTCCATGGGTGGTATGCAGGCCAACAAACAAAACCAGATCTGTCAGGTCTCTGGCGGGGAATCAAACAAACCATGGTGCACAGCTCCTTTGTCACCTAAGAATGAGTGTGTTTCTAGCATAAGACCTGCAAAGATGTGGTTCCAAATTTAGGTTCTTCCATCCTTACTTTGGTGCCTAGTCAGGAATGAGGTGCTTTTCAAATCAGTGGTTCAGCAAGTCACACCTGTCAGCTGAGCTGTAGTCACTGCCAATAACCGTGCATGGGCTCCTTGGCCTCCCCAGCTGTGAGGGAATGTGACTTGTTAAAAACTGCAATGAAAGGATTTCACGGACAATTATAATGGTTCAGCTGATAGATGGTAACATGTTGAGCTTCCATAAATCAGCTGTGGATCTGAGCTGTTAATAGGTGACCTAATTTTCAAAGAAACTGAAATAATAACTTTCATGAGTGTCAAAGATACCTCAAACTCCCAAAGTCAGGAAATTCAGGGCTAAATCCTTAGACTTTTTTCTGTCTCAGGAATATCTGACACCAAATGTGGTCCCATTGACGTAAGTGGAACTACACCTGGAGTAAGTAGCTTGGCATTGTTTAGGCACTCAAATAAGGATTTGGAAGCCTAATTCTGGGTATTTATTTTCCAAAATTTCAAAGTCTGACTTTCGTAATTTTTAAATAATTATTTTTTTTTTCTTCCAGTGATGGAACTGTTATAGCCGCAGAGGTCTAAATGGGCAAGAGAGGCTGGGTTTTGTAGGGACAAGATCCTCTAGGGAAGGAACAGAGAAAATTGGGTTAGTAGTGTTGCCTCTCCCTAAGCACCTTTTCCTGCTCCTCCAGGGCTTTGTTCTGTTCTGACACCAGCTCCATGATAGAGTAAAACTACTGTTTGCAGTGCAGTTACATCAAATTACACAACTCCCCTTCAGAAAAAAACCCCAAACAAAAATCTAAATCAAACCCCCCCCTCGAATTGCTTTCAAATCTCCAGTCTAGGAAATTCTCTCAAGCAGAATGTCACCTACTTCCCATTGCAAATATAATACAAAATTAACTGTGTTAATTATGGGCAAATACAATTCTCACATCCTTCTTAAATAAACCTTTCCTCAGTATTTCTGTATTTTAGTCTATTAAAAAGTTTTGGGATTTGAAAGTTCAGAAATCAAGTTCTCTACTCAATAAGAAAGGTCCAGAAAATGAAAGTAAAAGTGTTAGCTAGATGGTGTCAAAGTATTAGAGAATGAGCAACCAGCACACTTAGCAGAAATCCAAACAGTGGAATAAAAACTAAAATAAAAATCTCAGTCAGTGAAGAAAATGTGATTTTTTTCCAAAATATATTGACTCTTCACGATTTCTGAATTGTGATCACAGCAAGGATGCTAAGCTCCACCACAACCCCAGGATACCTTTGAATTCTTCACTGATTCTTGCTTCAGCACTGCTCATTTTTTTCAGTGCTGGCTTTCATCCAGTGCTCTCTGCAGATCAAGATCTGAGGTGAATCATATAAGTTTTCTCTTGGAAACCTTAACAACAGCCCTATGTTTAATGTTCTCCATTTTCTTCTCAGCCATGCTTCAGAAGCATATGTCTCTTAGATTAGTCATTGGAGGGCGCTTGACCAAGCCAGCAGCAATTCCTCCCCATCACGCAAGATGTGTGCTCTTGCCATGCTGGTGATGCTGAGTGCCATGCCAGGAAGCCACTGCATGTCCTGTGTGCCTGGGGTCACTGCCTGTAATCATGCTGTAGGTACCGAATCAACCTGCCTGGGAGAGGCAAGGTGTCCAGAAGTTTAATGCGGTTTCTTCCAACCAAGCTTCGTACCTTGACGCGGCAAAGGTGGGAAAGAGGTCGCGGGGGTTCTGAAAGACAGGCAGGCCAGAAACATGAACAGAACAGGTTTAGACTTGAGAGAAACAGCTTGGCTTGGCTTTGCCAGGGCAGTGATAAGAAGAAAATGGGAGAAGGAGGAACAAAAAAAGGGAGCTTTTCTGCAATGGAAGGATGATGCATCTGGCATTGGTGGTAGCTCATCTATTCTGAGGCATGACATGGGGAAGAAAGCAGGGCTGGATGATGGGGTGCTGTACCACAGCTCAGCCTTAGCAGTGGGCTTTCTAGGGGGATTTAAACAAGCCATTTCACAGTATTCAGTCTAGCCACAGAAGGTGGATTTAGATTAGGTATTAGAAAGAAGTTCTTCACTGTGAGGGTGGAGAGACACTGGAAGAGGTTGCCCAGGGGAGTCATGGATGCCCCCTCCCTGGAGGTGTTTATGCCAGCTTGGATGAATCTTTGAGCAACCTGGTCTAGTGGGAGCTTTCCCTGCCCCTGGCAGGGGGTTGGAACTAGATGATCCTTAGGGTCTCTTCCAACCCAAACCATTCTATGATTCTATTAAATTCAGCTTGGAGCCAGAAAACAAATTCTGATAAAGTTTATGAAAGATTTTTGGATCCTGACAGAAAGGATGTTTAGGAGAGCAGAGTATTAGTACATGCTTTAAAGGCCACTAGTGCCAGCTAGGCTGCTGTTGAGGTGGTCATGGTGCCTGACTGCACCCCAGGTGCAGCCAAATGGGCCTTCCTGCACTGGCAGTGCTCACTGCTGGTGGGTCAGATCCAGCTGCTGCACATTTAACATCACAGAATCACATCCCAGCAATTTCATAGAATCATAGAACTATTTAGGTTGGAAAAGACCCTTGGAATCACCAAGTCCAACCATCATCCTTACTCTACAAAGTTCTCCCCTAAACCATATCTACCAACACCACATCCAAATGACTCTTAAACACATGCAGGGATGGTGACTCAACCACCTTCCTGGGTAGCCTATTCCAGTGTCTAACCACTCTCTCTGTGAAGAAATGTTTCCTAATGTCCAATCTAAACCTATCCTGTTGCAGCTTGAAACAATTCCTTCTTGTTCTGTCACTGATTACCTGTGAAAAGAAAGAAAAATTTCTAGTACTGCATCCTGGTCCAAAATGTAATTCAGTCTCAGTAGGGAAATCCTATCAAGTTTAAGAGATTAATACTAAGAGGAGATGGGGACAGAAATTTTTAATCCAGTAGTGAGAATGCTTGTGTCAGATTGTCTCCTGGGTGACCATACCTGCTTTTTCTTTAATGACAGCCCAGTCCTCATAGCTGTCAATATGCTCCTTGAGCCGCGAACAGAGCTGCACGTTACCCACGTAATCCAGGAGAACATCGATGATTGGCCCAGCCCAGCGGCTCATCTCTGGAGTAGACACCATTTCACAAAACTTCAAGGAAAACCAGATTGACTACAGTCAGTGACAAATGAATACACCTCTGGAAACTGCAACAATGGCAACAGTCCCAACTGCATTTTTGGTCCCAACCCTCTACCAGCAGTGAGAGCAATTACCAGTTCAAAGGTCCTACTTCCACATGAAGGGGACAGCTCACAGCTTTGTCTTGAGACAGTAAAGGAGCTGATGAAAGATCCATGCAGCTCAGGGTGCTGTGACCCTGTGTGTTGGGTCCCTTTCCTTTCTTAGGAGGGTTTCTATGGGGCAACTGTGCACCAAGAAGGCTTAGGGGAAGTGGGAGATTCAGCAGAGCACAGCACCTCCTACTTCTGGTGAACCCACTGGTATCTGCAGCTTTTGGGGACCAAACACCTCACTAGAAACAAGTCTGAGGGAATCTCTGCAGAGTTTAATCCCAGCGGGTTTTACTTGCCCATAGGAGAACTATCCTGGACCTAATACAGAGCAGAAGCATCAGGCAAATTTGGTGCTGCTGCAAGTGTGAGCTGCAGTGCTCAGAGCTGTTGCATGGAGGGCTGCCTATGGAGATGCTAAGGAATAGGATTAAGGACCTAACTTTAAGCAGTCTCATTTCAATAAAGTAGTGACTTCCCTTCCCACTTTAATCTAAATATGTATATTATACCAGATAGCTTCATCTATCTCTGTTAGGATGCTGCATATGCTGAAGATATGCATATGCTGTGGATTTATCTGCATGTGAGCGGTTAGAAATTTAAGATTAATTAAATCACGTTGTATGGATAAGACCTTGGGCACATGTATGAAACCAGTTGAATGATGGGGGCTTAAGCATTGCCCACCAGCTTAGTAACAGAGACTGTCTGCAGGCACCTTGCAAGCCCACCCCAAACAGAAAAGAAAATGCAACAGCTTAAACCTCATTCAGTTTAAGCTCCTGTAACTATATCATATGTGATGAAGCATGCATGAGCCCTAATTCAAAATGCATTAAACTCCTGTATGGATACTTTTATTCAGAAATGAAAGTATTTTAGCTCACCTAGGAAATAATAAAGCTGCAGAAAATTATAAGGCCATTTTATTCAAGGTGAGAGCATTCACAGAGGTGTTTACTACTCTGGCTTTTTTTCACTGAGTGTCACCATGTAATGTTTCTCAGGAAAATTAGCTACAGTAACGTTGGGAGAGTCCCCGTGAACAACCCACAGTTTCCCAGCTGGTCTGCTTATGGGAAGTTCAGTTCAGCATATCTGGCTGTCATTCCCCAGTGCATATGCAGTTGCCATGAAGTTTCCCATGGGATGTGCAGAGTAGGGATCTGCACTACTGCCCCCAAGCAGTAACACCACTTTGACAGGGTTTAAACGAGGACACATGCGTAGGGCAATAAAACACTGGATCCTACGGCTCTCCTCTTTTTTGTCTCTGCCAGAGGCCTTGCCTGGCTTTTTCTTTCTTCCCTATTCACAAGTTCAGCCTATAAAAACATTTTCTGGAATAAAAATGGTCCAAAACATGCTGCAGGAAAAGAAGCACAGAAAAACGAAGCAAAGTGAGGCAAACCTGCAACTGCAGGCAATGGGATCGAGTCAGGGACAGACCAACTGTGGGCCCGGGACATGCTTTGCCTGCAGCCTGGGTGGGCCCCTGAATGCCCTCTCGTGGCAGCAGACACTTCCCTTCCCACCTTCAGGGTTTTGACACTGCAATTTTGGAAATGTGGGGTCAGACAGCAACCATTTTCCTGCATTCACTTTCTCCAGGACACATTCATCTTGTCACAACAGTACTGATTCATAGTTACTCATTTTTCAAATCCACTTCCAGCAGCTCATAGTCCTTACTGTGTAAAGACTAATCATTCAGATTTGTTATCCGTATGTAATCTTATGCAAGAAAAGAATAAATGCACATCTTTGTGTGGTGAAGGCTATAGTTTCATAGGATACTCTGTACTTCAGAATACAAACCATATCAAAATTATATAATGAAGCTGCACCATACCAGCCTCTCTTTTATTAGCCAAATTCCCAGCAGTAAGAAGCAAATGCAAAAGAATATTGGAGAGAAGGGATTGCTTTTTCTCTGTATGCATTTGTTCCTAACTGGTGTCTCTCCAGGCACAGATAAAATTTTACGCAGCTTTTGTTACCTCTGCCTCATGTGGTCTGACCTTTGAGGTGATTACTCTGTTTGTGAGTAACCTAATATTTTTTTAGGCACTAAAACTATTTTTAGGTGAAATCCAGAGGTAAAAAAAATGTGCTTAAGTAAGTAAAAACATGAGTGGTTTGGAGTGCCTAGAATATCATAGAGGGCTACAGACAAACCCTCTCTTGGCTTGGAATTACCGCTGCTATATCATGGGTCAAGATGATATATTTTATTGATTTTTTCTTTGACAAAAGTGTGGTGTCCTGGAGCAATTTTGCTGTGACAAACACTCAAGAAGAAGACAGCTCTGTGCAGGATAAGATATTATTTTGATGAACTCTTACAGTCCTCTTTCTAAGATTTCTTTTTGTTTGTTTTCCAGACGTTACTGGAGAGTAAATTCTTTTGGAAGACAAGACTAATAAAAAGGTATAGAGTTCCTAAGAGCTTTTAACATTTTCCTTTATTTTTTCCACCACCAAAGAGCACTTATTGGTGACCATCTCTCTGAGATAAATGACACTTTCTTCTGCATTCCTCAAAGCTACACTTAAACTAGAGAGAGGCTGATTTATTTTTTCCTTGATTCTTTGCAAAACAGAAAGTCTGCTGTGCTGAGATTTCTTTGCTGTGTTCCATGTTGAAGACCCTCTCCAGGGCTGCTTATCCAGTAGAGTCAGATATTGCAACTACTTACATTCATTCACATAAAGTGAAGCACTAGATAATTTTAATTTAGATGGGCGTTTCAATTGCCTATCAGACAAAACAAATCTTACAGGGCAAATAAAACAAGCATGTTTCTGCTGCCCACTTGCTACTGCCCATATGACACTGCCTGTCAAGAAAACTTGCTTTGTTCCTGTCATCTCCTATCCAGATGAAAAGAATGTTGTAGATCTGACAGCAAGGCTGTCAAGAGGGCTATAATTCACTGCAAATTCAACATAGGGCCATAGCAGCTGTTGCCTACCCTCCTGCTGTTATTGAATATGGACTTGAAACATTCACAGACTTCACTGAGCCTTTTTTTTTTTTTTTTCTGTAAAAAAAGTAGGAATAAAGGCATCTTCTCTCATAGGAAAGTTGGGAGAAAAAAGACATTAAAGTTGTCAAGATATATACTGGTAGGACTTGTCCTCAGAGGTACTGTAAGTAGACTAGGTCGTGCTTACCTGTACAACAGTTGGCTCCTTGGATAGCTGAGGATCATTAAGTCTGTCCCGTCTGTAATTTAATGCAGGGTGTGGGCCATTTCCATACTGACACTCAAAACAGGAGCCAGCGTCACAGCCCATATCAAGGAGATACTTCAGCACAGAAAGGTATTTCATCGAAAACATGATGGTAGCTGGAAATGTGGTGGGATGACTTGATATGTAGGCATCAATGTTTGCTCCATGGTCAAGGAGCAGTTTCATGGTCTTCAGGCAGCCGTGGCGAATGGAGATGAGTAATGGGTTGATGAGGTCAACATTGGGGTTGGCTCCTGCTTGCAGCAGGAGTTCTGTGGCATAGATGTTGTTGTTAAAAACAGCAAAATACAGAGGGGTGGTGCGTCTGTCCTCGTAAAGGCAGGACCGTTCATTGGAGAGGGCAGTGTTGACATCGTAGCCAGCATCAATCAGCTCTTCCAAGATGTCGTCGTTGTTGCGTTCAGCCGCTAAGTGCAGGGGGCTGATGCCGCTGCGCTTGACGCGGGTGCGGCTGGTCACGGGGATCAGCATGGAGACAATCCTGCCGGGTACAGGATCAGTGAACAGCAGTGAGATCCAGGGGATCCAGGGGACCCACAACCACACAGCTGCAAATAGCAGCTGTATGGTTATAGCCATGGGAGAGCCTGTGAACTCAGGCACAGCAACAACTGTCTCTGAGAGAAACCAGGGTGTGAATTTGAAACCTGTCAACAACTCCCTGTGCTCCTACCTTGCCAAAAATGTGAGTTGCATGACCCGCTCTTTCATGGAGGAACAAGATTTTTGAGAATTATCACCCATTTTCTATGAGGCGATGGCAGCTACAGGGGCAGTTACAATGGAAGAGGTGATGTGCTGACACCTCACCTACCCTGTAGTAAACTCTCTTAGTTGTCACAGCCCAAATGGCTGACACCCAGTCACGATCTCCCAGACATTCTACACCTTGATCATCATGCTGTGGGTAGGACTGGAGGAACAGACACATGGCCTCTACCCTGAGGTTCCACCAGAGAGGATGTATCTCCCCACCTCAACTGGAATTGCTTTATTGCTCAGCAGAGAACCCTGCCAAAACAAGGCATTAGTATTTCCTCCTGGGTCAAAGCCACAGCAAGAGGCTTGAGAATAGAAAGGAGGTGAAACCAAACCTTCCTCTGCAGGACTGAAGTAGGATAAACTATATATTTGGTTTCCAGTTATTACCCTGGATTAGTGCCTGTCCCAGAGGCCCTCACTGTGTGGCTTTTGGCTATGGCAAATCCATGGGGCTATCAACATCTATCCCAGATCATGGGGAGCCAAAAAGACAAATAAGAAAGGGGTGAAAAAGAAAACAATGTATTTTCTAGACTGGTTTCCATGCTTTAACACAGGGAGAAAAAATGTACAGCCAAGTCCTAACCCCAGTAATCAGGGATTATTATTGGAAAGTGTGATGTGGCCTTAAACACAGCAACATAAACCAATCTGTTCTTGTTAATTAATGCAAAGTAAAAAAATATATGATGTACATGAGTCCATGTTAATTTTTATGTCTCCATAGGTGTCACTGGAGCTGCCCCCATGGGTTAAACTCTCATTTTTTGCTGATAGAGTTGGCTGGTTTAGCCAAGACACTAGGCTGATTCTGCAAATACAGACAAGTCACCTTAAGCTACTTCCAGAAAGAGACCAGGGACCATCCAACATGAGTCTGCACACTGTCTCAGATACCCATGCTCCCTATATAAAGTCTGTGGAGAGAGGGCTATCTAAAAAGGGAACCTGTGGGAGCCAGCAAGCTAAGCCTACATTCTTCTCCTCTTCTTCCTCCCATGTGAACTCCTCTATCAAGCAGTCAACAGCTCTTCTAACACAAAAACATGCAAAGCTCAGTTTCTTACTGTGTAGCATCTCTCCTTTAAAATGCTGACGTCTTCAGCTTGACTGCAATGGCTGGTCCCAACACTGGCCCTCAAATATATATTTACATAATGAACTAAGCCAAATATAAGCACTAGTCTCAGCAAAACCTTTGTCTGTGATGAACCGAATGATCCTGTGAAAGTCTGAGCCTCCAACGCTCCCAGGAGCTGAAATAAGAGTTGAAGATACATAACACTTCACAGGATTATATTCCTACTTTCATGATGGACTATTGATGTCTCCAAGTTACTTCTACATCTCATTTTTAAACAAAAAAGCTTTTAAAATTATGTAAATATCTTAGTACATAAACTGCAGTTTTGTGTTGTTTTTTTTTCTCCAACTACCCTCACTAATCTTCCAGTGCTGTGACAACAGGGAGCAGGAGATTTGGGTGCTGGTGAGCTGGCAACTTCCCCCCGTTAGCAAATGTTCTGAAAGAGCCTTAGTAACAAAAAGGGCACAGTGCACTGTGAGGACACCATGCCAAGTGCCAGCATTAGTCATACCATGATCAACTGTTTTGAAGATTTAAGGGTCTGTTTTGTTTTCTCCCTCCAGCGTATGTGCTTCAGCCAGATCTTCAGGTCTGAGTTAAAGAGGCACTGTGTCATTTCTGTCTGCAAGGGGGACCTGAACCTTGC
Source organism: Chaetura pelagica (assembly GCF_000747805.2). Lineage (NCBI taxonomy): Eukaryota > Metazoa > Chordata > Aves > Apodiformes > Apodidae > Chaetura > Chaetura pelagica. The sequence goes on from NW_009954241.1 coordinate 3,372,042, forward strand.
TGCAGGGGTGCCTCACTAAGGCTCTCCATCCAAATATTGCAGTGTCCCAGACCTCAGCACACTCCCTGTTCCCCAGTTTTATTTTAGGAGGAAAAGCAGAAAACATCAAATTTGTATCAGTTTGATTTTGTAGCTTGAAACTGTCTCTCTTCCTCATCCTTCAAAATAGGTTGCTTAAGTAGTATGGTGCCTCCACCTCTGTGGTCTTTGCTGTCTGTCTAGAGGCAGAAGGCACCTCATGCAAAGGCAGACAAGACCAGACCACATCCCACATTTATCACAGAACTGAGCTTCATGTACAATTTCAAAATAGTGCTGCATTTCCTCTCACCCTGACACCTGTTTCTATGATTTCTACTTGTGCAAAATTATACGGAGGAGGAGACAGAGCATCTTTAGCATGAGTGTGCCAGGAGTCTATTGACTTGCCTTTACTTAATAAATCTGCCCACACTTCACAAAGTCTTCCCTTCTCAGCATCTCTGTTCCAAGGGGGAAGGAGTTAAATGACTGCTTGCAATTGTCTTACAGCTGATGAGATGACCCTTATGAATTTCAGGTCAGTATTGACAAGGTGTCATTTAAAAGAAACAAACACTAAGCAACATGAGTTGACAGTTGAGCCTTGGGACCACATTCTTGGCTTTTTTGATGGTAGGGAGCCTTCGTGCTTTGGCAAAAAGTTGAAGTGTGGAATTCCTGCAGAATTACGTATTAAATCTGCAGGAATACTAAGAGAGGTCACCGTGAAGGGTGTTATTTTAGTGAATACCAAAGGAATTAAGAATGATCAGCCAATTGTACTAAACCTTTGTCATTTAGATAAATATTTATAACATAAGATATTTTTCTTTTTTCTTTCTTTTGCTCTTACTTTGCAGCAGTTGTGCACAAAAAATTGTGCTCTGTCTTTTACAAATGAGGGAACTCAGAATTCGAGCTGAATTCTGGTCTCATTTATGCTGCTGGTTGTTGGGAATAATAGGATGTGAGGTCTGAATCAGGTGCTTTCTTTCAAAACATGGGGATGGACTCAGGTTGCAGAGTTTCCATGTAAATTTCTTTTCAGGTCAAGGTGTGTAACTGTAAAGACCCAGAGAGCTGGTCCAGACTCTATATACAAATTAGATTCAGACCAACTTACTGTACTTTCAGATGAACTTTTTTGAAAGTGAGCAGCTGGAGATCAGTTCTGTCTCTGGCACATTTCTCATCTAAAGTGTGCTCATTTTCAATAAAATGTCTTTGAAAATCACACCCCAGAGAAAATTTTGAGTCATGCCTATGTTAGTCTGTGCTGGGTATTCATGTGCATGCTGTAAGTGTACAAACTCATTACATAGATTCATAGAATCATATAACTAAATTCAGAAGGGAATGCTAAGGAGTTCAGGCTCAGAAGCATGCTGCCATGTCCCAGGTCTTCAAAGAGCCAGGTAAACACTATTTACACAACAGTGCAACAATCCCATCCCTTGCCAACATGTTCTAATTTGATATCTTTTGTCACAGACTGTAGAATTTTTCCTCTTCCTCTAAACGCCTCTTCTTCAGAGGACTGGTAAATCTACCCAGTTCCCGATTATTTTTCCATTAATTACTTTTTTTACAGTTTAGAGATTATGCTCTGCTTTACCCCAAACAAATTTCTTTTCAGAAACAAACTACTGGATCTTTTTATGCATTTGCCAGTTACATTTAAGAGTCTTTTAATCTCTTACTAATGAAGTATACTTTCCAGACTGTGAGTAGTTCTTATACTTCTTTTCTGAAGCCTTTCCAATTTCCTGAAAGGTTTCTGTAAGGGAGGATACCAGAACTGGTGACAATATTCCAGCAACAATCTCACTAATGCCCTAGAGATTCACTTCACCACTTCCTGCTGTCAGGATCTGAATTATTACTAATAAAACCTGAACATGCCAGAGATAAATGTAGGATGTTCTGCTTGTGCAGAAGAATCACAATGGGCTCATGTAGGAAAATTATTGCAAACTGTGCTGCAATAGCTATTGAGAACTAAACCCCCACCTAATCCTCAATGTTTTTTATTCCATCTCAAGCATGTTTTGTGGAGCTCAGCTTAATTCACTTCCAAGACATGTGAGGTTATTTAGCTGTAATAGGTAGTACTTTGGCAAAGTTAAAGGGATCTTACTTCCCACACTCCTGCTCACACAATCCCAACCCATCCCATCCCCTCCCACAAACACACTCTTTGGTTTATAATTTCCAACCCCAGCTCTGCAAGCAGAAAGCCCAGTTTCAACTGGCAGCTCAGAATTAGATCTGAGACACTACATTCTCCATCTCATAAGGAGTTTGGACTTCTGTCTGATATAGGAAACTATGAAGTGAATGAAAACTTACTCGCAAATCCCTTTTTTGGCTGCTATGTGAAGTGGTAACAGGCCATCCTTATTGGCTTTGTTAGCATCTGCTCCTTGGGACAAAAGAAACTCCACGATATGTACATGTCCATTTTTACAGGCTTCATAAAGCGCAGAGGCATTGTCACTGGCTTGAGTATTTATATCAGCACCTAGAAAGAAAAAAAACAATATCTTTGTAGCACCCAAAGGTTAAAATCAGATGGCAGCAACATGCTTTGAATGAACATGTATGTCACCATGACACTGGAGCTATGAAATGTGTTGGAAGAGGATCTGAATGAGGTCATATTGGAGCAAAAAGAAAATGTGATACAGTCATATCAGTTAATTACAGTCATCTAATCTCGATTGGTTTTTAATGTGATCTGAATTTCACGAGAGAGTTAACATGGGTGGCAACCACAGCTTCCAGCCCTCAATCCAGGCTCCATTCAGCTCTATCTCAAAGGCAAACACTTTAAAATCTTCTGTTCTTTATATAGCATGACCTTTTCTTTGGACACAATAATTCCATTAGTATTTATGTGTTTACACTAGGTATATACACTGTTCTGCAGGCATTTGGACTAGATTATTTCAATAGGTGCTTTCCAAAGTTATATTATTATGTATTTATGATACATATTTATTTATATGTATTATTTATAGTTTATATATTAATATTTTAAATGCATTTATACTATATTCTCATTTTAGTACATAGCTAGGCTAAAATAGGACTCCATAACATGACCTCTGCACAGTATTGAGCAACAATTCCAATCAGCTTATATTTTGGCATGCATTACTCAACAAACACTTAATTTCAAAACTCAACACCTGTGGCCATATCTCTTCATTTCATGAGTGTTCAAGTTAGCCTCCAACTGGTAAGTTTCACCAAAAATAAAGATAAATATTATTCATGAGCTGCTAGATTATTTGGGGCATTTTTTTTCTTGAGCTGTAGGGTGTGATGGCTTAATAAGCAAGAATACAAGCATCATGGAAGAATAAACCAAGTCCTAATACTTTTCAGCCACAAACAATTTGCAACCCAGCTTTTTCTGTGCTAGATATGTAAGGTCTGAAAGCCTGGTTTCAATGGTAATATACTGTACCAGGATGTCTCAGGAAGGCTGGTCTATGTGTATCCTAAATGAAAATGACGGTACACTGGACTTTTGCATCTAAACTCCAATTAAGAAGCCAATCAGTCTCCTGTTTGATCATGAAAACTCCCTGTCAAAGAGAACATTTCCCTCTGCTCTCACCCCAAACTGAAACATCTGTGTTGTGTTTGGCTATTTGAAGATGTTGTAGCTGGAAACATCAGGAGAATTGCAGTGACAAAACATAACACAGGACTATGTTCCTAATGAAAAAGAAATGAAAAAGAAACCCTTTTTATGGTGAACATTGCTCATCATAAACAATACCATGATATCTTCCTGGGATTCTCAGAGGAGCTTTTCAGGGCATGAAACAAATAGACAGTTTTATTGGATTTTCTCCTGTGTATTTTTCTCAAAATTAAACTTTAAGAAAATCCTAATATCTCTAATTTTAAACACAAATCACATTCTGCCTTAGTTTCTAAAATTGTAGGTAGTATTATGGACTAACTAGTCATAGAAAACTGACTTGACAATGCTAACTGGACAGCAGAACACATTTTTTGCTCCCCAAGTCTCATATTTTTCTTAGTCTTACTAACAACTTCAAAAGTTTTTCTTCTCTTCACTGTTGTTTAGCTCTTGTTTCATGAGTGCAGGACCCTGTTCTTACCTACAGTGAAGATATTAGCCCACAGAGAAAATAAAATAGTCTCCAAATAGTAGTAAAGTATGTTGTGTTTATTGTAAAACTGTTTTACATGAGTGGAGCAGTTCAAGGAAGGTTTAGTGCAAACTAGAATCAAATTCACTCTGTATATTTGAATACATACACAGGGGGGAGAGCAAGTCTGCTGCTCCTTGGTGTAAAACTGCTATAAATTAACTATACAACAGTATTTTATCTATTTTCAGCAGAATTCATTAGTGGAGGAGTGGAATCTTGCCCATTACTGCACATGTTCATGAACAGGTGGGGTTGGCTAATGTTCAGCTTCTGCCATCTATCACCACCGGCAGTTGTCTTTCATGACTGATTTTAGGCTACATGTGTGCAGCAATATGGATTTTTTAAGCTGTCAGGCAATGAAATTAGAGAGCACCATATTACTTTCACAAGTTAGTGACCATGAAAGAAGAATTGCATGTCTCTAGACCATGCTTTCTGACAGACCCTGCACAATTCAGCCATCTAGAGCAACAGAGTGTCAGCACCTCTGCAGGCATGGCCTTGTCTTCAAAGACAGAAAACACTGAGCTATGGAGAACTGATGGGAACTTTGAAATATTAAGAAAGAAATTAGGACAGCCATGTAATGTCACAGCTGTACTCACCACATTTTGCAAGGTATCTCAGAGCATCCAACTGCCCACTCTCAGCTGCCACAAATAAAGAAGTAATCCCATAGGCATTTGCAGACTCAATCTTAGCTCCTCCTTTCACAAGGATATCAATAATCTCCAGGTCATTTCGGGAGACAGCTTCATGGAGAGCAGTCCATCCTCGATTGCACCGATGGTTGGTATCAGCATTGTACTGTACCAGGAGTCTTGCAGCCTCTGCATTTTTCCGCTCACAGGCTGGTTTGGAAAAAACAGAAAAGAGGGAAAAAGGGGAAGTGATCAGGACAGGTTTTTAAAAGAATCTGGTTGCTGTAGGATCCATTTCTGTAGCATATATAATACAACTAGGCCACAGTGAGTAAAACCAGAGATCCATTTAGGTCAGTATGAGGGCCAAGGCTGTCATTATTAAATGACACTGGGGCTTGGAAGGGATGTGGTGGTGAAGCCAGTCTTCCCAGGCACCTGGGAAAGGCTCAGACTCCTGTGCAGGACTTGAGCTGAGCCTGGTACTGAGGGGAATCCAGCCTAGCCCATTGGTACCAACCAGACTCCACAGCCACACAGGGAAGTGACAAGGTTGCAGGAGATAATTTATGAAGAACAAACATGTTACAGAAATCACATGACCTGAACAGTTTCTTTCCAAACTCTATGCAAACTGACTATTTTACTACCCTGGAATGCAGATAAAGCTCCATACAGACAAGAAAATAATAATATTAATAAAACCTCAAACCAACAGTGATCAGAAAAAGGATGCTTAGAAAACAATAAAGGTGAAAACCAGTAGCACTCTCTTGGCCTGCAACAATGTATAGTTCAGGCCCACCCTGAGCGAAAAGTATTTTCTTGATAATGACTAGCATTTTGTTGACTTTTATTTTACTATTTTGTTCCATTGGTTTTTGAATCCCAAATCACAAGGCTTCCTACGCACTTTTTCTGTGGGACTCCAAGCCAAAGGTACCAAGACTAAGCAGTCACTTAAAAAAACCCAATTAACATTTGTTGTACAATGTGGAGAAAGAGTAGCCAGCACATTCCATAGCAATTGTAATTTGTTATGGAACAATAGTGCCTTTTTCTCACTGAGGCCTTGTCTTTTGGTATGGATTCTTCCCTTGCTACATGGCCATGGTTTCCTCTCCCACACACAGGTGTCACTCACGTGTACTGAAAGGAACTATCTGATTAGGTACTGCTGTAATTACCTATGCATAGCTCTGCAGAGTTTAATTTGCTTCCATACTAGGAACAAGTAATTTGTTATGATATTTTTTTCACTCCTTTTTTTGCTAGAGGGTAGACCAGAAGATTTTTACATCAACACTAGCACATATTAAATAACAGGTTTTCTCCAGCCAAAGACTGCTTTAATATTATTGTTATTATTATTTTTATTATTATTACTATGAGTATTACTACTATCACTATTGTGTAGTGCACAGTTGAACAGCTTGAACAGCTAAAGCTGACTACAAGCCAGAATTTTAAAACCGAGGCATTTTAAACTGGGCAGCTCTAATGTCAGACATCCAAAGTTGGAGGCAAGACTCATGTTGAAACCAGCATGATGTGCTTTTAAATGTTTTGCTACAAAATGTTAATACTACAAATAGTCAGGAGAGGAGCATGGCATAGTCATGGCACTGAATAAAAGGGTAAAGGACATGAAGGTGTGAGACATCATCTTATTCTCTAAATCTTCGTGATGTCATGAATGCAACGCTCTTCCACTAAAGAAAGTGTTCCCTTTGACCAGAGGCAAGGTTATATGTCCATATCACTTTATCTGCTTCACTGAATTGTTTATAACTTTATGGATGTCTTATAACACACAGACTGATCTGGTCCACATAGTAGATGATTCACTGGCATGTCTACAGTTACTGTACTCCCACCTCTAACAGTACTTCTGTCCTACTGTTCAGAAAAGCATCCATATTCTTGTACTGTCCAGCTTCTGCTCTCCATAACTTTGGGATGTTGTTCTTAGAGCCTCACTAAGCATCACATGCCCCACCCTCAGCACCACATTGCAGCCTGCACCCCTCAGGGCAGTTACTGGTCCGATATCTGATGTGGATGAGAAGAGAGGCTGTGGCACTGCAGGTCAGGTAGAAGAGAGAGAGGACTACTGGAGGAGGTGCAAGATGGGAGCTGGTGTCTGAGTTTCATGCCCCCATCGCTAGAGCACCTGCAGGTCTGCCTTGGTGGTGCCAAAATGCTCAGCATCCCTGGACGTGCAGCCACTCACCTTTGTAGAGTGGTGTTTCTCTGGCCTTGTTGGAGATGTCGGGCTCAGCCCCAGCCTGCAGCAGGGTGAGCAGGCAGTCCAGGTTGCCCCTGCTGGTGGCCAGGTAGAGAGCTGTCTCCTCATTGAGGGTGCGCTGGTCAATTGTGCCAGGGTATGCTGTGAATGAGTGGTGAACCCAAAGTCACTGGGGCATATAGTTAGTACACAAGTATCTGCAGCACTATACCTTTCAAAATCCTTGGAATTTTAGGTGAGTTTTTGTTGTTTATTTGTTTTATTTTCCTTTTCCATGAGCAGAGTTAAGAAAACACTGTAAGGTTACTATAACTCAGTTTAAGTATCTAATGTAGCGTAAAACGTTCAGTTCTCACTGCTAGTGATGCAGAAAGCTGCTGAGTAATTGCTCTGCAGTAGTAGTTTGAAAACAAACTATAGTAGTTAACCACCTTCAGGCACCAGCAAATAAATGCTGGGCTGGATCTCCAGCTAGCGAGACCTGGGGTAGTCACTGTCAGCTGCAGTATCCAAGCAGCTCACAACAGCTGAGAGCTCAGCTACAAGGCCTTACTGTGAGAATTTTCTCCTGGATATCCCAACCTTTATAGACTTCAGCCTAGAAACCTATTCTCAAAGAGAAGGTGAAATTAATATACACTCAGGGAGGTTAAAAAACGTCTTCACACACAGTCCCAGGCAAGGATTGGACTGGTGCTAATTCTGCTTTTTAGTTTATTCATATTCTTCTTCTCCTTTTTGTAATGAATTCGTTTTAATTTCACTGACCTTTTTGCAAGAGGCTCAGGCAACCCACTTGCCCATAGTATGCAGCTTCATGGAGGGGTATCCAGCCATCCTTATTAGGTTCAGAAAGGTCTTTTCCTGATTTCATCATGTTGCATACTGCTTTTTCATCTCCATTCTTGATTGCTGCCACTACAGGGTCAAGTTCTCTTTAAAAAAAAGATTAAAACCTGATTACTGCTTCCTTAATTACTGATATTGTTGTATTGTTTGGCCAAAATATTGAACATCTACAGAGTACATAACAAGTACTGTGGCCCTATGGTGTCTTGCTGCAGGGCTTGTGGAGTTAAAACTTGTCTGCTCTTAATTTGGCTACTCACAACTGAAGAATCACTGGCTGGAGGTTCTTATTTCTTTCCTTGGAGTGTAAGGAAAGTGTAGGTGCAATTAGTCTCTGACAAAAACATTTATTCTTTAGATATCTAGAGTTGGGGCAGACTAGCTCTACCTATGTTCTGCCATTAGTGTCCATGGTTAGGATAATTATATCATGCTCCCATGTGGCAAGGTGTTTTGTATGAGATGTCTTAAGCAAGATCAGCTTTGAAGATGACTGACCCTGTTAATCCCTGAAGAAAATTTTGATTTGCAGGTAGATTAGCTCTAAAGCAGAAATGATCCATAAAGCTTGCTCTTGTATTTTAAAGACACTTTTTATTTGTCTTATGCAAGCCCCCTTTCAGAAACTAACTGGACCAGCTATGAAGAAGGGAGAGCTCTGGTTAGATCATGTGAGTATTACAGTGGGGGTCTAGGTTCTCTTTCTTCAGCCAGGGAGGATTAAAAAAATATATCCACCCACCCAATGAAATTCTGAGCTGCCCTCCATGACCATACCCCAGAGATTCCCAGCTGTTATTTCAGCATTGAGTACTCAAGTTTTGCAAAATGATAACCACTTTGGATACTATAGGCCTTCAAAAATATGTCTTCAGTGTCCCAGTAAGATGTGTTAGATGCTGGGCACTTAAAAACTCTGGTTTTTAGAAGCCTGCTTGGGATCAGACCCATTACCTTTGTCAACAAGTCCATTCTTGGAACCCTTGTAGCCAAGTTAGCATTTCCCCAAGTAACTGCAACAGTCAAGGGCATCTGGAAGCCCCTCTGGGCCTGGTATCAAGCTGTGAGGAGATTTTTGTTCCTGCCCCTTTGAACGCAGCAAACCACTGTCAGGCTCTGCAAATCTGTAACTTGTAGGATGGAATAAAAGGAATTTAAAAATATTTGGAAGGGAGGAAATATTTTAAAGTCCCTTAGGAGCAGAAAATCATTGAAATGTGTACAGTCACTGAGAAGTGTTAAAGTAGTATTTCAGTGTTTAGCAGCAAAAATAAAAATAACATGAAAGCCATCTCTTTTGGTGCTAATTCTAGGCACCTTCCAGCTCTAGTACCTGGTCCTGCTCTTGCTGAGCTGTGCTGGGAAAAGTTGCCTCCTTAGAATTCTAGAATCATCAAGGTTGGAAAGACCTTCAAGATCATCCAATCGTCTGCCCTACAACCCCTAACCACTACACCATCTCCTGAAACACCATGTCTACCCAATTTTTTTAACATCTCCAGGGACTGTGCCTCCACCACCTGCTGGGGCAGCCTGTTCCATTGTCTCACCACTCTTTCAGTGATTCAGAAATTTTTCCTAATATCCAATCTGAACCTCCCTGAAGAATGACATAGCTAAGCTTCAGGACACCAAACACAGCAAAGGAGGAAGCATTTTTCCAGTTCTAAAGGTGACTTGCAAAAAATGAATGTGGACTGTCTTTTCAGAGTCAGAGAACATCAGGATGTTGAAAACACTGGGGAGTTTTTGGTTTGAACTAACTCGAAAGATAAAATCTTGCAGCCTTGAAGGCAGAGAGGCTGGGGAGTGAGGTGCATGCCTCAGATAGACTACTAGCAACATCAGGAAATAGAGCACGTGGTGAAGGTCGTGCAGGGCAGTGACAATGGGAACAACCAGAAACTCTGCTTATGACGGTCTAAAATGCCACAACAGAGTGAGATCAAAGACATAAAACAATGGACAGTTCCGTGCAGGAATTCTAGAAAGGCAGATCATTGGTACAAACTCTGCATTTAGTGCAGGTGACAGGAGTAGCACAGGATTTCATTGTCTTGCAGGGGCTGGACAGACCAACAGCCTGAAACTCACACAGACATCACTAGTTTCAGCTTTCTCAGAGGTACCTAAGTTGTGCCATAAACACTGATACAAGCACTGAAAGAAAAGTCAGCAAGCTAATTCTCTGAGGCTAAACTCAAGGCCTGGAGTGGAAGCAGGTGAATACAACATGTGTGCCAAGGAATGGGAAAAGACATCATTACCCAGGTGAAAAAATTATTGGTGCCAGGGCCAAGTGCTTCTCTATAGCTGGAAGCAGTGATCTCAAAACAGCAGTCTCAAAAATAGCAACACTGGAATGGGGGGAGATATGGGATGCAAAGCCAGGCATTTTGCCTTAGGAGATAACAGCTAGAGCAAGCAGCTGCCTTCTTGGCCACTGCCTACCCAGGAGGAATTGACTGACATGGGTGAGATCCCGGGGACACTGCTCTATCTCCATACTTTTGAGAGGGCCCTGGAGAATAACCTGAAATGGTCAGTTTTCTGTATATAGAAGATTTTTATATAGGCTTTTGAAACTGAGCATTTTGTTGAAGTCAGCTAACAGCAACAACTGGTATGCTTGGCTGGGAGAAGAGGAGAAAGTGGGGACATCTTCATCTTTAAAAGCTTCTGGCACAAGGCTGCTGAAACCATCTGTTGTTCTGTGCAAAGGTTCATGTTACACATGCAGGGCTGCTCACTGTGACCTCAGGGTTTGGGCACAGGACAGTTCCCAGCACACAGTGAGTTACTGCATGCCAGGGGGGCCATGGAAGGAGCTTGTGCAAGGGGCTGGCACACAGCAAGTGCAAGGTGAATCACATTAGCTGAGACCTCCATGAAAGCAGAGGGTACCACAGATGTGTGGCAGGGTTAAAAATGTGTGAAAAATCAGTTATTATTCTGCTTTAGCCCTTGGATGTTGAATGAAGCAAACTTCTGTTGGGTTCCTTGACCTTAAATGATTCCTGAGTAAGATGAGGGGGTTTGCTGGACAAAGCTGCAGATGCTTTAGCCAAGCAAATTCCAGATCAGTACAGAAAGTTTAATGAATCTCCATGTGAAATCCTTGATTTCTGCCTGGCTCATAGTTGGCTGTTTTAAAGAAACCAATACATTCGGCTGCTTGGGTTTTATCAGATATAGAAAAAAAAAAAAAGTATTAGAACTATGGAGAAAGCCTGAAGATATGATGAAATCTTAACCTTATGGGCAAATCAAAAGAATTACTGCATTGCACAGGCCAGTAGTCAAGATAATAGATACTCATTGCAGAAGAGATGTATGGTGGGTTCAATTCTGAGTGCTGCAGAAGAGGTTCAGTGGAGCATAGAAGGGTTCAGGAAACTCTATCTTTTCCTATCAGCCTGGTGAGATGCAGGCAGCATAAAGGAACAGCATCTCCCCAGGTGAAGCCAGCTGTCATCCCTGCCTGGCTCTGAGACCAAGGCTATACATCACTCATGCCATTATGCTCTCCTGTGGCTTCCCAGCCACATTTCTGGTCTCACCTGGCAGCAGAGGAGGGCTGGCTTATCCCAGCCTTCTTGTGCCTTGAGCTTTGTCATCCAGAAGAAAAGCCTGCCCTCCAGTTATCGCACCCAGAGATAGAGAGAGGCATGCAAGGTGTGCAGAGCACTTAATGAGAAGATATTATTTCAGTGTGGCCAAAGGGAGCTGGCAGGTGATGGAGATGAGGCAAACTTTATGTCTGAGCAGAAAGAGGTTTTCACATATGCCAGGGAGGGCAATGTCAGTGGAGAGCCTGGAACAGAGCCCAGATCAGCCAGTGTGCAGGGTGAGGTAGGGGAGATTGTAGAAATGGGTGAGGGAAGAAGACTGGTGGAGGGTTAGTCACTGCAACCATGCATTCAGGGAGGGACTTGCAAGATGGATAAAACAAACTGGATTTGAACTGAGTAGATAAAAAAGCAGGGAAGAGTTTTCTGCAGGACACAGAAGTGTTGCCTACGACACTTTCCTGTCTTCATCTGATAGCTAAAGGCAGATGCCTGCATCTGCTCTGCCGCCAGAGAGCTGTAATGGACCCATAATGGTCCAGACACACTACACAGACAGTGGGGCAGAGCTCAGACCACCCTATTCCCTGTCTGCCTCCTCATGCATAGCTCTGTTTACCTAAGCTCTGTCAACTGTCTCTGTCAACAGCAAAACATGGCCAGGAGGATCAAAGTCAGTCAAGCTGGTTTCCTCCTTGGGCAGGTAAGACATGGTACAGCTCCCCAGCAGCCATCCTCAGTGTGTCAGGACAGTGCCAGTATTGCCGGGAACAGGCAAGGAATCCTGGGAGCATTTATCACATATTTACTTTGAAGGACTTTCTCCTCCTTTGTATATACTACAATAAATGCTTGTTTTCCCCATTCATATGCACTGTTGGGCAGTGAACTTAATACCAGCAGTTAGTATCAGCACCTGCCTACCTCCTCTACTGTGTTGATATGGGAGCCAGGCTATATAAATAAAGCACAGTGCAGGCACCCCTTCCCTGCTGTCCTTGTCACTTCAGAGCTACCAAATGACCCAGAGTCCCCAGGACACGTGCACTGGAGGGATGGAAAATGATGAAGGGGGAGAAGAGAACAAGAGAAATTTGAAGTGGGTCACCCGCAAGAGCCTGGACATGGTCTGGTATGGCTGGGAGGTCAGGAGGAGGAGTGGGAAGGCAGCAAGGCTGTGATGCAGGTATTAGCAAGACCATTCTAAGCAGTTAATGATCTCCTCCAGATGAACACCACCAGTTCCCCCCACCAGACACCATCATAGCCCAGAGGAGCTGGTGCAGTGGATCGCAAGGCTTGTTTGGGCTGTGGGGAAAAGCAGGAGAGGGAGGCACTTACACGGGCTGGGATGTGCTGAACAGGCTGCCGTCGTACCTTCGCCTGACCCCCCAGGCTGCCCCCGAGCTGGACGGCTGAGCACGGCCTCGTGGCTGGGCTGCCAATCTGGAGTGGCGATGACATGAATGAAATAAGGAGAAATACTCCGAATAGGAGAAACAGGTCATGTCGAGGCAGAAACAGAGACACACACATCCACAGAGACAGAGCAAGGAAGCCTGCTGGTCAGGGCTTTGAATAAAAGCAGATGGCCACGGCTTGCTCTGCGCTGGATTCAGCTGCTCGCTCGGCTCAAGATTATTTTTGGCCCTCTGAGGAAGCGTCAGGGGATTCAAATGACCATATAAGACAACAGTGAGGTTAACCCTACCACCACCGCACAGGAAGCAGGCACGAGGCGAGGTGACATTCATCACCTCTGAAGTGCCACGCAAGCAGGTCAGAGATGGGGGCAGAGAAGGACCCAGGGCCCCTGGGTACTGGCTCCATTTCCAGCTCGGCTGTCCCAGGTGGCACAAGAGTTCAGATCGGGAGCTACAAGCTGCAAAGGTTTTTCCCTCCAGTGGGAGGCCAGAAGCTGGTGGGCTGAGGCAAAGGCAGGACAGGTTAACATATAGAACTACAGATGCTGCTGCCTTTGCCAAAATAGCAGGTGTCAAAGAACCCCCTGAAGAAGACAGGACCAAACAGTAAGGGAAGCCCTTATTCTCCCTTGCATCAGTCCCCATGGCAGAGCTGACAGGACAAGTGCACAGTAATGATATGAAGAAGTCACAACCTCTGACAGGAGCAGGATTGCCTGCTGTGCAGCATCCCAATTCCACAACTATGAAACACACTTACTGCTAACCAGATGGTCCCTAGCTTCCAAGCCTTGGAAACCAAACAGTCACAGGTGGTAAGGAGTGAAGTGCTGAAGGACAGTGGAGTTATGAGAAAGGAACAATAAAACTTCAGGTACTCCTAGCTTATTTAAAAAAATAGTTTAAAAGAATTTTTCCTTAGGTTTGGGGTGACTTTGTAACCTCTCCCCTCATCTCTTGAGAAATCTGCCTTTTGAAAATGAAAGGAGAACAGTGTCTGAGTTTGAAACTGTCAGCAGGTTTCTGTAACCCACAGCCCAGCGTCGCAGTGGCGGGGATGCCACCATGCCTGGGTGTCTGGAGCTGCTGTTGGATGAGAGCGATGTGCTTGAGGTGAGGCTCTGATTGAAACAGCTACATCCTTTAAGGACTGCAGTATCTAAACGTTGGCCAGCTCACAATGGGTTATATACCTACTTATAGGTATATAAAGAGAGGTCTCTCTCCTACGTTTTCGCAAAGCAAATGCTTTGCTCCCTCTCTTGGAAAACCTAGGCTCAGTGTACAGTGTCCTGTCACCAGGGAAAGGAATCACTGGTGTTTGTAATTCAGGAAAGCTTGTGACAGTTCCCTTATTCTTATTGTATTTGTTGCTTAAAACAGACAACATCAAGTAAAATTTCATTTTGCTGTGAGGGCGTAAATTGTTGACCTCATTGGATTTATAGCAGACTCCAGCTTTCAAACTAATGACAGACTCGCAGAGCAGCTGCTCAGTACAGATAGTTAGAAGGCACGTGCTGGGACAGGGGAAGCTACTTTGCTGTTCCTGGGCAGGGTGTTTGGTTGGGATGGTGCAGCTCAGGCAGGAGCTCACTCACCTTTGCCAGGGGTAGATGTGGTAGGGGGGGTGGTGGCTGCTGGCACGACTGGGGGAGGCCATCTCACTGGGACCTGCCACCATCGACTTCTGGTGGCTCTGGGCAGCTGGCTGGCCTGTGGGGTCCTCTTCCAAGCTCTGCTGGATGGCCATCTTTATAAGCTCATCTTCACTCAAGCTACTGTACAGACTGTACTCCTCACAGCCTATTGTTTGTATTTGAGTATTTGCTGCCGTTGTAGCCATTTTTATTTATTTTGTTTTTGCTTTCCTGTAAAAGAAAATAGTGATCATCAAAATCTGGAAATGAAAGAAACTCAACTACCTTGTGCTTTTGTTCAGTTCTGCCTCTTGAATAGACTGACCAGAAAACTGTTCAGAAATTCTCCACCAAGCAGAGAATATTCTCAGCTAAAATCTACATGTAAACTTAACTAAGTCCTTTCTATCACACAGAAGTAACTGATTTAGCTGATGTTTAGAAAAGGTAAGGGAGCGGCTGCAAGCAAGGCAGGTTTTTATCTACTTATTATGGTTACCACAGCTCAAAAGAGAAATAGGTAAAGGAAATCCCCATAAGATTAAAGAGAAACAGTGTTGAAACTAAAGTTCTGAGGAAAAAGCCAATGGACGTCTCTTTTTGTTGTTTTTTTGTGTTCTATTTTTTGCTTTAATTGCATAAAATTAAGGGAGGGTGATTGTCTGTCTGTTAGCTGGTTTTCTGCAAGGTCAGGTTCACCATAAAGTGTAAAGAGACTTTGCGGAGTAATTTTTTCCACCTTATCTGGATGTCCCTCATCAACATGCAAAGCTATTCTTTGAAGTGACTTTCTTTGTTTCAGTCAGATAGGAGAGCAACACGACACTGCTCAGTTTCACTTCTGATTTTTTGCTTTTCACAGAACAAAGTTCAAGGTCATGAGCTTTAAGACTTGTGGTCAGATTCTCTTCTACAAACTGGTGGTTGAGAGCTGAAAATGAGAGAAGGGGGAAAACACTCAGCAATCACAGAATGACTGTAAACCATAACTGCAGAAGGCAAAGGCAATAAAACTACTGCAGCATTTCCAGCAGTGATAGGGAAGTACTAATGCCATGATTGGTTTGATGCTGTAGCAAGATCTCATCTGGGTGCGCCACGGTTACCAGTGTTTAAGAGCCAAGGTCTTATTATTTCATGGGAGGAAATGGCATGTCCCCCAGGCACAGAGAGACAAGGGGCTGGCTGAGAGCACTGGTGTGGTTGCTGACAAAGCTGCTTGCCCCCTACCCTGCGGCTGTCAGTCCCTGCTCCAGTGATGCCCTCTGCTTGCCTTCCCACCGGCTGCCTTCTCCAGCAGGCTGGGTTGTGCCTCCATCTCACCAAGTGCTGGGGCAGCCTGGCAGCCTGGGGACTTGCACCTGCCTGGATGGCAGGGGGTCCAGCAGGCTGGGAGCCTTGTGCCAGGAGATTGCCCTGCTCTGACACTCCTGCTGCTGTGGGCATGGCCAAGAGATGGTTTTCACGTGCAGGAAATGGTAGCTCCTCAAATGGTGATAACTATGCATGTGAAGAAACTTATGTTTATTTCTTTATCATAAATTAAAAAAAACCACAACACAAAACCACAAAGAAAACCCCTAATACAGTTTGAAGAAATTGCAACATCTTAAATGGAGCCATAAGTAACATAAAATAGTGGATTTAAGCTTTTCACTTCAGATGATTATATATCCCTCATCAACAGCCACCTCAGATTCCAAGCACACCCCAGAAGAAGTGGGAACAGTTCAGGATAAAGGGCAGCCTAGCAGAGTTCAGTTTAATATTATGACTCTAACAAAGAGGGATGTATTTTACAGCCATGAAAACTGCCAAAATAAAACCTTCTGCTGCTGTAAATAATGCAACCTAGTTTTGCTGGGTTTTCTTTTTTAATTTTCAGCCACATCTCTCATGGCTGCTTTTGGTTACCTTCTCCAGTGAGAGCTGCTGTGCCTCAGCTCTGCCATGACCCTTGCTGTCCCAAGGAACCAGGCCCATGCATCAAAAGGCTGATAGCTCTCATGTGGAGCTGCCGCCTGCTCTGTGCCCCAGCTGCTCCAGTACCTGTCCTTGGCTGTGCTTCAGCCCATGCCCGGCCAAGAACCATGGCACAACTTTCTTTTCCTAGGAGCTGCTGCTGCTGCTTGGCTTGCTCAGCTCCTGGCATGCTGGGCAGCACTTTCATAGCCCATCAGCCTATATACTCACTCAGTACCAGTTGCGCTGCAGATGTGTGCAACCCACGGGCTGGAGTCAGAGGGTTTGTCTGCAGCACCTAGCACTACAATGCCTAAATGTAGGGACCTGGCCCTGATGGTGACTCATAGACCTAAACTAAGCAGTTAATGGAGAGGGCAGGGTCTGGTCATAAGCTCTTAATGGAGGTGAGGCGCAAAGACTCTTTGGAGGAAGCAAGAATGGAGAAGAAAGTACTCCTCTCTGAGGGAAATCTGCACCTGTGGAGCATGGGGCATAAATCCCTCCTTTTTACCCTCCCCTGCCCCACTGCCAGCATCTTGAGAGCACAGGATGCAGAGCAAAAAGTGCCTCATCATGTCTCTGAGCTCCAGCTGGATGCTGGAGTCCCTTTGTAGGCAGTCAGGACTTTGAGGAACATACAGGAGACCATTGCCAATGTGACTTTGCATTCTGTCATGGAGGAGCTGTTTTAAGTGTCTCATTAAATCCCCAATGAATTTAGGTGTAAAGGCCATTTCTGGACATCTTCTCCCCCCTTTTGTATCACACCTCACTGAGACACAGGGATAGAAAAGGAAGATTTTTGAGTTTGGGCATCACTCCTATTTCACCCTCCTATTCTCTGAACGGGTTAACCAGGTCCCACCCACTCTCAGAGAAAAAGGAGAACCTCCCCTGAATGTAGGTAATCCTCACTAAACTAAATATTTTGACAGGAGTCCCAAGGAGTGCAGAAACAACAGTGCTGGCTACAGTTCCCGCCACTGACTCATCCTGCAGGCAGAAATGTCGTGGGGCCCAAGATAGAAAAAGCTTTTAGTTCTGCTCATCTACCTGGCACAACCCCAAGGAAGGTGTGAGGGTCACATCCCGGGGCTGCAGGAGCTTTTAGGTTCCTCCTAATAGCCAATGACAGTGCTTGCCTGTCCTGACCCCTAGCAGAGATGGTTCCAGTTGGGCTTCAAGCAGTTCTTGCTTCCCTCTGCCTGTCTCCCCTTCCTCAGGCCGACCTGCATGGTGTGTCTGAGTTTGGCAGGAGGTACAAGACATACCTCTCTTGTACACCCCCCTGTGTGACAGCCCCGAGCAGAGCAGAGCCACAGCCATCCCCTTCTACCTGGAGATGCTTTTGTTTGAAGCTGCAGAGCCAGGAGGCATTGGTTCAAGTTATTTCTGTTTCAGTTATTTCTGTTTCTGTTATTTCTATTCACAATCCCCAGTGAGCCAGCTGAGCTGCAGCACCAGGCCGAGCTCATGCTCTCAGCTGGAAGCTAATGCAACACAGCACGAGTCAGTTTAACCTTTTTTCACTGCAGCTGAGCTTGGCTCATCTGTGGCCAGTGGTGAACTACCACAACCTTGTGAAGCCCATGAGACTTACTTGCTATGAGCTTCTGTGACAAAGGTGAGAAAAAAAAATTAAGAAAAATCAATCTTTGTTGCTAGGAATGGTTGCAACAGTTTGGATACGTAAGATATGGACAAAGTGATCTTTTAAAATGCTGCTGAATATTTTTCTTGTTTTAAGCCTGCTTACTGTAGGTTTAAAGTATTGGAATCAGATTTATAAGATAAATGCTGGGTTTACTGTTCACTCTGACTTCAGGGTTTTGGCTGTTCTCCGTATTTTTCTGGCAGCCCAAGAGCCCCTCCTTACAGGCAGGCAACACACAACGTTGCATGTGCTGTTAAAGAAGAACTTGTCTTTTAAAGCTGTGGGTATAATGCCTTTACTATTCCTTAGAGATCACTTTGCCTTCAGGTCTGAATGGCTTCAGTAGCGATCTCTCTTGGCAGAGAGGATCCTGCTGCTTGCGCTGCCATTTAACAGCTCAGTCTGACGAGATCTTCTGGATCTAAATGTATAATCATTTCGACATAGGGCCTGATCCTGATTCTTGATTTTGCCATCCCTATTTCAGTGAGAGTGTTTATTTAGATGCAGAAATCAGGTGTGTGCCATAGAGAGGTAACTTGGCTGCATCCAGTGACCAGAGGGTAAGGTTAGAAACTAAATGCTTGTGCCAGGGCCAGGCTTTGATGCTCCATCCTGTGTTAAGGAGCAGCTGCACCTGGCAGATCTTCAAAACTAAAGGTAGTACTCACCAGGGTAACCATTAGTAACCCCTCACATTATAGCAAAAGACACAGACAAACAGCGCTAGTTTGCTATTGTATTTGGACTACAATCTCTGTCAACATGCAGTATTTGGGAGCATGGGCCTCTGATCTCTGATGCAACATAAATAAACAACAAGGATTACAGCTGGCTTTGAACATGCAGAACCTCGCTATTCAATACCATTAACATCTGAAACAACTGGTCCCCATTGATAGCACTTCCTTAAAGAAAAGCTTAGTAAGGCTTCCTGTCCTACTTCAAGAGATCCCAGGCAGCAGAATTAGCAGAATTACATACTGCTGTGGGAGGAGGGTGGCAGGTGAGTGACAAGGTCATTAAGGGAGTGGAGCCAGGGACTTTGCCTGCCTTTGCACCGAGTTTACCCCAGTCAGCTTGTAACTCAATAGAGGATCTCAATATTTATGGTTCAGAATGTGATAAAGCAATTTCTAAAAAGAAAAGCAAGGCTTTGGAGGCTGCAAAAGAGAGCGAAAACGAGTGGCTGGCTCATTTTGCTTTTTGAAAGGAATGACTGAGCCCCTGCTTCTGCAGATCCTTGTTTGCCTTTCCATGTCTTTGCCTTTTCACTTCTGAGAGCAGCAGGAGCACACGCAGGGGGAAGGTAAACATGGCTGGAAGTCTGCACAGGGAACCAACCCTCCACTTCAGCTCTTACTGTGGCACCTTTCAGGCCAGATCCTCTGCTGGCAATGGAAACTGTACCAATTTGCAGCACTTGAAGTCCTTACATATTTGCTGTCATTTTCCAGATAAATCTTTGCAGTTCTCAAAGGATATTATATTGGATAACTACTACTGGGAAGCAAATGATTTTTTTTTAAAAAATGGAAATATTTCAGTGCCCATCAGATCTGCCGGAGCTGGGACATTAGAAGAATGACACTTCGTGCTGTGCAGCTGCAGCAACAGGCAAATCTATTTTGTGATGACAGGTCATGCAAACTGCTCAAGTTCTAGCCTAGTGCTGAAGGAGCAAAGCCAGGCTCCCTAAAAGAATCCTGCAAGCAAACAAATCCCCTTGTCCAGCCCCAGCTGTCAAAACAGGTCACCTATCAGTCTGACATATGTTATGATGCCATCAAATTGTGACTCTGTGCAAATTTTTTACTGGAAATTCATACACCTGCAAGGTTTTACTTCTTCTCAGAAAGCATTAATTCACAGAGCTATCAGCGCAATGTCAGCTTTGTGTCATACCAGCCAGAAGGTTATAAATGAAATAAATAATTTCCTGATCTCATTTTTTTTCCTTCATACTGTGCCTTGCACACTGTGTTGCACCTTAGAATGTTGTCACAACTATTTCTGAGCAAGCTATTCTAGGGACAAAGGTATAAGCATCACCTTCAAGTAAAAGAAAAATAAGGAAATGGCAGAGCTACAGTTCTGCTTAACACCGGTGAGTGTTTTATGGCTTATTTTAAAAAACAACAACCAAAAGTACACCACTAAAACTCCTAAGACTGTGTTAGGGTGTTAGGTTACAAACTGCCACAGGAACAAATATTTGCAGAGATATAGCAAACTGACAAATTGGAAATTATAAGTAAGTTCAAAACATGCATATTTGCATTACCTTTTTGTTCTGAAATAAAACAGTAATAATGCTGTTGAAATGGTTTATCTCCTTGATTAAGTCTTAATTCAGGCAATCCTTGCTGGTGTTCATCTCCCTGCTTTGCCTGGATGTTTCGATCAACTGCAGGACAGCTTTGAAACGCTCTTGCTTTGAAGCCTGGAGTTTATTTCTGGATCACCCCATGATCACCGAATAGAAGCCAAAATATAAGTTGTTCTGAATCTCAGATTTCCTGATTGAAGATGCACGGCAGAAACTTTTACCCCTCCTAAAGTTCTTCTTTGTTGCATTATCTGAAGAACTTCACTTCATCAAGCATCCTGTAGCTATATGACACAAAGCTGACCTTTCTATTACATCATTATTTATTGTCCCAGACAACTAGACCATATATGGACATGTTTCTGGAACCTAAAGAGGAAAAAAAATTGCCTTATACTTTTGAAGTAAAATACGTTTTCCTGGAGAGTTTTATTGACTTGGGTAAAAGGGAGCTCAATTTACTTTTCTTTTAGCTGCTGCTTGTTAAACAAAACAGGCAAACATTACGTGGGTATTTATTGATGTTTTAGAGTCGTTCACATATTTTTAAGGCTGCAAGTTTGAGACTTCAGAATTCCAAAAGATGTTAAAAGCAGCTGTGAACCTGTTCCAAGTAGTATTTGTAAGAGCTTACTACTGGAAAAGAACTGTTCTTGTACCATGCAATTGTGAATGACAGACCCTCTCTCAGACTCCTCGAGGCCATAAATGTGAAATGGTAGCTGTATTCCCCACATCTGGCAGAGGGCAAGCTGGCCAAGGGAGAGATAGCACTGATCCAGGGATGAGGCAGAAGAAAACACTCAAGCACATACAGGACAGCTGTCACTGTTGGATTAGCCAAACATGGGGATAATTCTTAGCCTGGGAAGGTTACTATGTATGTGTCCCCCTAACACCACGAATGAAGGGAAACAGTATATAATAGAGTATAAAAATGATGCCTGTGCTTTTCCTTCAGCCCCTGCTTCACTGATTTCTGTGACAAAACATTGCATATAAAGATAGAAAAGCCTACATGGCAACAGGTCTGGTTTCCTTTCCGAGTACCACATCAAGCCTCAGGCTAGCTGTACCCACCCTGTCACTGCATCAACACCCTGTCTCTCTCTCAGGCTTAACAAGAGCAATCTTGCAGGGAATCAATTTAACAAGACCATATAATCCACTAATAGGTGATCCCTTCCAACTCACCTGCTTTGCTTTTAGGGTCTTTCAGGACCAGCATCATTTACTCTGTTCATGGCTGTTCCTCCATCCAACTTGCTCCATCATGACAGGATGGCTGTATCTGGCACATCCACCTTCTCTGCTGCCCACAAAACTATGTGCTCCTCATAACAAAGTTAAGGACATTCAACAAATACTGTGGCAGGCAAAGGAAACCTAAATGTCATCAACAAGAGTGTGTGAAATTCTTATACCCTTGAAAATATGTTAGCCAAACCTCCATGACTTTTAAACAACACCCAGAAAGCATTTTTATTTTCTTGTTGTTGTTCTTTTCCTTATATTGCTTCTAGATTGTAAACAGCCTTGGCTTAAAACCAAGTGTGAGTATCTCCCATGTTTAACATTACTCCTTACCTTTTGGCAATCTCTCATCATATCCACACTTTTTGCACTCTTTGCTGGCTTGCTATCCCACTAACCTCAAGGATATATGCCAATATTTTATTGCAGATTCAGTTTTGGCAGAGGCAAGGGTGCCTACATTTCCAGAACAGACTGTTCGATTATAAACAAGATACTGGGGATCAAGATCCCATCACCTATGAATGTTGCAAGTGGTTCCCCGTGCCATTCACACCAAGCACACTGCAATTCCCTTCCATTCCCTCCCACATTCCTGGGTTTCCTTGAAAAGCTTCATGTACCCCTTTGAGGTATTTGGAGCTCTTATGAACACTGCTGCACCATTTTCCAATAAAAGCATAGGACTCTGCTTCAGAAAATCTATTTTCAGATTTTCTTTTGTCTTGAGCAAATAATTTAACTCCTCTGTGTCTCATTCTCTACATTAGTGAAGTGGAAATAATCAAATGCATTAACTTTAGAGGAGAGTCTAAATTCCTTGCAGATGGGAAGCCAACAATACTACTTATATGGATAGAGATTGCTGAATAAGACTTTATTTAATTAGTATCTGTGAAATACTTTGGTATCCTCAGAGGAAGACCTCATAGAAGTTAGAAATATTAATTACAGAAATATTACTGTACAGGAATGAAATCATACATTTGGAAGTTAATTTTTTCCCCAGTAAAACAATGTTGTGGCTGTATTACAACATGACCAAAGCATAATAATAACAATTATTATGATTTATTAGCATTGCATCAGATTTCTTAATATTCCCCCTAAGGCATGCACAGTTATGGATCTACATTTTGAGCTTAACCCCAAGACATTCTAAGAGCTTACAAAATGCCACCTGCAAAAATAAATACATAAATTTATGCCATTTTCCAGGGCAGATTTAAAACTCAGACACTGCATGTTACATCTGTTTGCTTTCTCTTTAAACAGAAAATTATGGGAATAGCCAAGTTATGCTTATGGGGGAGTCAGGGTCTCACAAAGAGGCTGCAATAAAAGTTACTTGAATCTGAGAGAATACAAAGAAGGATGACCATGTGAAAGCAACAAATGATGAAATAAACACTGAGATTTGCTTTATTCTTCATGTTTCCTCAAAATAGCGAGCAGAAGTCAGATTAGGAAAGCACACTTAATGTTTCCTTAACTTTTGGGGTTTGTACAGAATCTCTACTTCATTTAGTTGAACTAAATAGCCCCTCAGCTCTACTAAGTGCTGTTTTATGCACTGAATCAAGCAATGGAGGCTAGTGAAAAAACAAAGTTCACTTGTGCATCCTGGGAGACCAATGAGGTTGTTACAGACTTGTTCTGTGTGCAGAGCTGCCACAGATGTGCCATCACATGATGAAATGCAGGTGAGAATGGATGTTAGCACAAACTGTATACTTGTCTATAACCTTTAAAAACCAATTATGAGTAACATTACTGTGCCAAACACTTGACTCATGGCTGGCTGTTCTGAAAGGAAAAAAATTGCTGATTGGTTGTAACAGTAACAGTTCCTTGACAGAAAATCCTCTTAATACTTCCTCACAGAGCAGCATATTGTTTTGAGCAACAATTACCTGGAACTCTTCGCTTGTGTCTTGTATCTTGTCTGAACATTTTTCCTTTAGAAAGACAACAGGATGTTTTCTGTGATATATTTCACTGAGAGTGTAGACCTAGGGCACACACCTCTGTACCTTTTGCAATTTTATTCCAGTGTGCAGAGCTTTGCATTTGGTGTTGCCATGCTGTGCTTCCAACGGACACTCCCAAAGATTAAATGCAAACACCAGAATCAAAAGCAACCCTCTTGTACCTCTTGCTATACAAGCCACTTTCAAATAACAAGGAGATGGAAACTCCCACAGGGGAAGAAGGTTTCAATTTCGTTTGCAAGTACTAATGATTGCTTTGGCCCCAGTGCTCTGAAAGAGGCAAGGAGCCACATGCAGTTGTATGGGAAAAGGTGCAGGATGTCACACATGCCCAGGGGCAGGGAATACAATATACTTTACTTCTTGCTGACTCTGCTGCTTAAATACTTCAGTGCTGCAACGAAGCAGATGTTTTGAGATCACTCTGCTCTGAATGCAGTTCCCCTTTCTGGAGGAATTTATCCCATGCTAACGGCTCCTGCCTCCTACCCCCAGGTCAGGATGGACTTCGGCTCAGTGCACAACGTCCACCTCTTGCACAGCAGCTCCTCACAGAAAATTGTTACATTTCAGATACAGACAAAATGGAGTCCTTGCTCCTCTAGCATTCATCACAAGCATAAAGAAGAACACCCAGTATCCAGCATCTCTAGCCCCATTTCAGGTATCTGATGACTCAGCCCAGACCTGCCCTGCCAGTGAGCTTTGGAAGAGTGTGCAAGCTACTGCAGTCACTGCCTCTCTGCAAATGTCATCATAAGGTCACATCCATTGACTCAAACTGAAAGAGGAATCAGTCAGTGGGAACATGAAATGCTAATACAAAGTGAACACAACCCAAAGACTGTATAAACAAATAGATGTTCCTTGGAGGAAGAGGGAAAGCATAAACATTATCTTTTAGTTACTCTTTGCTGTGCAAATATAATTTATCTTATGTTATAATGTATATTAGTAAGAATTCTAATGAAAGGCTTGTCTTTTTCTTGACCTTTACAAAATCCATGAAATTCAGAGTTGTTGCTGCAACCCCATTGCTCCGAGGCTCTTGCAAGGGAGCAGGGGGATGAGAAAGGCAAGAAGAGACAGAAGTTGCTGCGAATAGCAAAGGTCCTGAGAAAAAGCTTCTTCAAAGCAGCAATGGTGGAAAAGTAAAATTGATTTGATGGGAAACATCCTTTCCACAGTATCTTTAAAATAGTCTTTGGAAATATACAATGGGTATTTACCTCTCTGTTCAGCCACTTAGACTAGCTTATGAGCAAAGTCTCTTTTGATGCATTTCCCTGGTACCCTTTAATTCTTTTAAGATTGATTTGTTTTTAACTGCTGTGCCTGCTGTATGCCTCCCCTTCCCTCTTTGACATGAGAACAACAGATTTTCTAGATACAGATCTGTCTTTTCTTGACTATTGCCACAGATAAACAGAACTCAGAAAACAAAAGATCACCCTACCTAAATTCAGCAGTTTGCAGAAATTACTTGGAGCACACCAAAGATCAAAGAATTATGACTTTTTGTGTGCTTGGTGTTAAACTAAGGCTAGCAGGTGCTACTGGGGTGGCAAAGCAGAGAAGGATCCTCCTGTGTGCAGTCCCAGGGGAAAGTGGGTGGTTTTGGTTTTTGAGAGGTGGGCTTCAGCCTGACTCAGGATGAATGCTGAAAGTGGCTTCTGGCCCCCCCAGTCAGAAGTGGCTTTGCTGTCATAGGGCTCAGAAACTCAAAGCAGGGGGACAAGCTGCCATCCACATGACTCCTGCCACAGTATGCTGGCCTGCTGCTCATGATGAGATGGCCAGGCCTGGGACATCATCAGTTGCTGCGCAGATAAGAGCAGTGAAAGAAGCAGAAGTGCTGAAGGACACCGCACCATCATGTCTTTATGGTTGGATTTAATGATCTTCAAGGTCTTTTCCACCCAGAATGATTCTGTGATTCTATGATCTCTGTTTACCCAGTGCTTTTTTGCCACGTGGTCAAATTCATACATGATAACTACAATATCTGAAGCTCTGATCAAATGAACTGTCCTTTGTGCTGCCACTGAGAAAGCTTTATTGTCCTGCACTGACTGCTTTGAGCATGCATGAGAGAGAATCAGAGGTTTATGCCTTCTTTAAGTTCAAATCACAATGCAATAGGTTTGTTTTGCAGGGCTGACATTTAATTATGTGCCTACATCTCTCAGGTTAAATTTAGAGCTAAATTTAGGACAAGTGTCTGGGCAGAATGTCATATGACACCAGCGTATATCTGTTGCACAACATGCCATACGAATGTGTAACGTTCATCTTGGTTAAAAATAACTGTACACTTACCTAATTCAGCAGGCTTCTGGACTCCATCTCCTGAGCTGGTAAGCAGACAGTGCAATAATAAGAATCACAAGTGTACTGAGGGAAGAGAAATAGCTAGAAGCAAGAAGATAGAAAAAAAATCATTTTTGTATCATGTAGTAACTACTGTGCCGTAGTAAATTATGTATGACAGTCTAGATTATCTTAAAAAAGGATGTAAATGGAGTAAAAATAATGTAAATAAGGTAAAATGGAGTGGAATTGTGAGAAGAATTGTAGAGTTCTTTCCCACAAAAGTGAGATCTCTCTGATTCCTCAAGAGCCAAGTTAAGTGGCTGTTAAAAGTCCCAACCTAAGCTAGAAGAGGACAGATTCTTTCACAGTTAATAAGTATGTTGCTACATACATGGTTTCCTCAGCTACAACAGAGCTAGAAGACACCAGTCAGAGTAGCTGAGGCAGGGAGACCCAGATCTCCAAGCTAAGCATCATTAGCTTCCTGAGCTGTGTTTGGAGATCACAGCTCCAGGGAAAACCTGAACACTGGAAAACCAAAACTGTTATACAAGCGTCAAAACCACAAAGTGAGATGAAAAATCTGTTTAACACCTTTATAGATAAGATGAGAACAAGCAAAACAGCAGAGATGAAGGCTGGTGTAAAGAGCTGAACTTCAGCCAAGCTGCCTTAATGTTACTGAGAGCTGTAATGATAATCAGGACATATTTCCTCCATGGGAGCTTGCCATGCTTCTGTCCTTTGGTATTTTTTTAGGCCTACCTTGCTGATAAGGAAAGGTTCAGATGTTTTCACCAGGCCTTGGATGGTGGGGCTGTTGGTGTTCCAGCCACATGCTATCAATGCTGAGCTCTCCTCCAGTGTGAGGAGCTGGCAGCCTTCATGGCTCCTTTCTGCAGAAATGTCCTCACAGGTCCCCAGCTGGTGCTCAGGGTCCCCATCCACCTGTGTCCCTGGATATACAGCCTGGCAGAGGGAGGATCACCAGGATGAAACACAGAATGCTGAATACTGCTGCCCCTCAAACGGAGAGTCCAGCAGCTGCAGTCTGCAAATGGAGTTGTTACCAGGGCACACCGTGAGTGCCAAGGCAGCACGGTGCTGCTGAGCACAGGCATTAGAAATGGAATACAAACTACTTCCTGGGATCACTAGGGAAAAGCTGGTCCATCTCAAGCAAAGGGGGCTGATGCTTGACAGCTCCCCAGTGGAAGATGGGAGCACGTGCAGGCTCAGTTCAGGAGTAGGGGAAGGATAACCGATCACATCATGGGCTACAGCAGGTACTACCTGGTCTCCTCAGCTAAAAAACTCTCATCCTTGGGTGGGACAGTCTCTTGGGACCAAGGCAAGGTGTGTAGCTGTGTTAGTGTAGGGCAATCTATTCATACACTTTGTGCTTGCTCTCCAGATATCAAAGCACCTTGCTATCAGCACAGTGCCTTTCAAAAGTGTTTAAATCATGCTTGCATTTTTTTTCCTTTAATGAGTGATTTCCTTTTGATCCAAGATTGTAAGACAAGTTTAGGTATCTTGAACTACTCACACTATATATGAATCTAAGTGGGTCCATGCAGAGTATTAAAGATATTTTAACTGAAATGTTGTAAAGACTGAGGAATTTTTGGTTGGCATCTTCTTTTTTTCATTAAAATGGCTTTGTTTTCTCTGCTGCAACTGTATATCATGCCTGTCACATTAGTTGTGGTCAATATTATACAGTATGTATTAATCTCTGATTTAATCTTTTCTGTTGTTCAGTACCTAAAAATGAATCAGGCCAGCAGTCAGCTTAAACAGAACCCATAGGCTGGCTCTCACAGTAGTGGCTTAGGAGCATTTGCAAGAAACTTCTGGCAGGATAAATTGTTCCCCTCAGAAATGTCCTGCCAACTCATAAAGACTGGTTTAAATCTTCAAAACTTGGCACTTTACAACCTTTTAAATATTTTCCTGATTATTTACTTCTCATCAGTCCCATTTTCATGTAACACTGAACCCAAATTTGAATCATGCTAAATTCTTTATCTCCGTGACATTTTGAAGCAATGAGTCCAAGAGCCCCAAATAGCACATTTCTGTGCTATTGTTCTCAAAACTCTGACAGCCTCTTGCTGTGTGCAAGCAGAGACCCACATGTGGCTTTGAACACCAACAGCAAGTACCTCCATCCCATATGGATGCTGGCTCCACCAAGCACTAGGGAAAGCAAAGCTGCATGTACCAACCTAGTTCTTGACACTTGGAAATGACATTGGGCCGTGCTGCAAACACAAGTTGCAGAGGAAGTGGCTAGCCTTAAAACACAGTAAAAAAACCCCAAATCCCATAGTGCCTCAAGACCTCACTTTTGTAGGCAACAGCTCTTGATGAACTGACTGGCACACTCACTGATGCAGCCTGTGCGGCACATGGCACCAGCAGAGCTTTAGACACACTCTTATCACAAAAAAAGTGATTGATAGTGTAAATTTTCACCAGTGTTATGAAATGTCTTTGGCCACTGATTCACTACGCAGGATATGAATAGGAATGAAATGTTTAGTAATAATTTTATTAATAATTATTTAATATGTTTTGGGTTTTCTTTGCTGTTTTGGTTTTTGGTTTGTTTTTTTTTATAATAAAAAGAGGAAAATAAAGGGAAGATTTATCAGAAACCTGATATTTGTAACCAGAATCCATACACATGTCTGGTTTCAGGATCATTTTCTTTCTGCTGTGCATCACATCTGTATAACAAAGCACGGGAAACAACATTTGTGTTATGGTATGCTCAGGCATATTGGTTAAGTAGCAGAGAAGCTGATGGGATAACACCAGAGTAAGTGTGGACAAAGCAGTCAGTGAAAACCCACTAAGGTCTCATAATACACTGGAAATAACACACATAAATATACAAAGAAAGGAGATGGCAAGATGTTCCTGCCCGATGCAAGAGGTGCTGCAAATGCACCTGCCCAACAACTACACCACCTTCTCATCTGCCACTGAGTAACAGGTTAAGTGCTTCGCAAGTGGAACAGGATAATGGTGAGAACAAAAATCCTTCTAGCTTGGAGGAGTCACCAAGGTCTAGTTGGACCATGCCACTGATCAAAACATCTGCAGTAAAGAAAGAAAGATGGGTCCTTGTCGTAGCAGACTCAATTCTGAAGGAAGCAGAAAGCCTGATACGTAGACCAGACCTGCTACATAGGGAGGTTTGCTGCCTCCCTGGTGCCAGGGTCAAGGATATACAAAAAAACCTCCCTACCCTAGTTCAATGCTCAGACTACTATCCATTAGTGATTTTTCAGGTAGGCATCAATGAGATTGCTACAAGAAATCCAAGGGCAATGAAGAGAGACTTCAAGGCCCTGGGTCAGCTGGTGACGGAGTCAGGAGCACAAGTAGTGTTTGCCTCTACCTCTTGCAAGGATTGATGAGGCGATAAATAGGAGGAGCCTACAGATCAATGCATGGCTATGTGACTGGTGTCATCAAGACTTTGGGTTATGTGAACACAGGCTGCTTTACAAGACACCAGGGCTGCTAGCAAAAGATGGGGTACACCTATCTGAAAAGGGGAAAAGGATCCTGGGTCAGGAACTAGCAGCATAGAAAGGTCTTTGTTCCTCATACTGCGCACATTGGTATAAAAGCAAACATGGTGAACTAGAGATCTGTGTGCAGTCACAGAGCCATGACCTCATTGCACTCAATGAGACATGGTGGGATAGCTCAGATGTTTGGAATGCTGTCATGGATGGCTACATACTATCTAGAAAAGATAGGTCATCAAAGCGGGGGGTGGCAGAGTGGCTCTTCATGTGAAAGAGCATCTGGAATGTATTGAACTCTGCCTAGGAGAGAAGGAAGATGTTGAGAACTTATAGGTGAGAATTAAGGGGCACACTAACATGGAGGACATTATTGTGGGTGTTTACTACAGGCCACCTGATCAGGATGAGGGGGTAGATGAGGCCTTTTACAGGCAGCTGAAAGTAGCCTCACAATCACAGGCCCTTCTTCTCACGGAGGAATTCAACCACCCTGATATTGGCTGGAGGGGAGCCAGGCATGCATGGTCCAGGAGGTTTCTGCAGAGCAATGATGACAATTTTGTGATGCACCTGGTTGAGGAACCTATAAGGGGGTGTGTGCTGCTGGACCTTATATTAACAAAGAAGGTGTTGTTGCAGATGTGAAGGTTGGGGGCAACCTTGGCTGTAGTGACCAGAAAATGGTGGAGTTTACTATTTTGTGTGGAAGAAGTAGAAAATGAGTAAGATTACAACACTTGACTTCAGGAATGCAAATTTTAGCCTCTTCAAAAATCTAGTCAGTGAAATACCATGGGCAAGGACCCTGGAAGCTATGGATGTCCATGAGAGCTGGGCAACTTTCAAAGACTACTTGCTCCAAGCTCAAGACCAGTGCAACCCTATGAGGAAGAAATCAAGCAGAGGAGGTAGGAGACTTGCATGGATGACTAAGGGTCTTCTGGAAAAAATTAAATGGAAGAAGGAAACTTACAGAATGTGGAAAACTGGACTGGCTGCTTGGGAAGAATATAGGAACGTAGTCAGAGAATGCAGGGATACAATGAGGAAAGCTAAGGCTCACCTGGAATTAAATCTTGTGAGGAGTATCAAGGACAACAACCTGTCATGGGTGGACAGGTCAGAGTTCTGTACTGACTAACCACCCTCAGGAAAGAAACATATGCTTATTAGCAGAGAACCAAAATAAATTGCATAAAAATAAAATTACAATTGCATATAACTAAAATAGCATAACCCAGATAGAAGCATGGGACTTTGCATCTCTTTTACTCGTTTTGTAGAGAAAAACCATACTCTGCTGTGCAAATGAAAAAAATACACTGCTAACAGAAAAGCAGTGTAAGGAAGATTAAATAAAGATAAAATTTGTATATCTCTGGATAGACTGCAGTAGATATACACACATGCACACAAAGATGCGAAGGGAGGACTACAAACTGTGTGTCAAAAAGGGACAGCACCAAGCAAATTGAGCAGCTTCTGAAAACCCAAATAAATCTTACCCTAGCTCTCCAATTCCATTTGCAGTATTTGTATTTTGGAGGTAACCTGGGATTTCCAAATCAAAATAAGGCTGGATTGTGTTGATGCAAGCAGAGGCTGTTAAAAACTTTCCTCCTCCAAGTCTGCTCCCTCCCTTTGCAGGAGAAATCCTCAAAATCCATGCAGCTTAGTGCACAGAGCTCTGCATGTTGGGAAAGACACCTACTGTGCTCCCAGCTCACCGTTAGCAACTGGGAGTCCCCAGCAGTCTCACACGAGGTATTTGCTGAGGCTGCAGAGCAGCAAAAACAAATGTTTTTTGCTGGCCCATCTGGGTGAATACAGGTAGTCGACTTAATCTCAAACCCTACCATACCCTTGAATTTAAAAGAAGAAACCCTGATGGGGACCATACTAGTTGGAGATACTTTTATACTGCAATGTTTCTAAAGAATTTAGGACACAAAGGAAGAATGACCAAGTAGTAACTTTCCTGTTCATTTAAAACAGCTGGATCTGTAAACTTAGTGCTGTGCATTTAAGGGTGGCATCCCAGAAAATGAAAACAAACTTGGATTATGTCAGTAGGCAGTGACTGAATTTTAATCAGTTTTGCAACATAGAGAAGGGAGATTATAGAAGGCACTGAGATGATTCATCATAGCAAAATCAGAATTTATAGCAGATAATATGGAGTCAATAAAAAGACAGAACAATAACATGCATAATATGACACATATGTGCACAACTGGCTGACTCAGCCCCAGAAAAGCCTGGTACAGATCCGGGAAACAGAGTATGTGTAGCTGCTGCTCACACGCAAGTCCATCTAATCTATCACTCAGCTGAGATGTGGCCATCACTGTGGCATCTCTTTACATACTGCAGAGCTCTGACACATACATGCATCAACCTGCTTTGTCTAAATTGCTGCCCAAACCTACTTGCCTAGCTGCCTACGTCTAGCTGACTTGCCCATCAACCTTCTCAAAATGGTGCAAAGTACCCAAGGGGCTCAGTCCTTCACACATGTGTTGGCAGCACTTGTTCCAACAGAGTATCTCTTCAAAAGAATCAGGAATGTATCAGACAAGCCCATTAGTTTTGCACATTTCAAGACTGTTCTCTTGCAGCTTGCCCATAAAAGACCTCCACTCCCATTAAGAAAGGACTCCAGACTTCCAAAATTTATAACCATAAACAAAACAAATGCATAAGATCTCTTGAGACATTTCGGTTGGGACTAATCCTGGAACAGAAGCCCTATTTTCTCACCCTCTATCAGCCAAGTTTATTCTGCGCCTAGTGGAAAATTAGTAGCTGGAGCCCCATTTCTCACTTTCCCATTTGTAAAACCTATGAAACTATGTACTTTCTCCAAGACACCAGCAGTCCTGTCTACTGAATTTATCTCTACAAAGGTTGCATGACAGACATTTCATCTGAAGAAAATCCTCAGGAGCTGTTTAGCATCTATCCACAGGGAAAGATCCATTCAAAAGAACATCACAGACTGAGTTATCCTGACAAATATATGTTAGTCTTGCCTATCAGGATCTGGGCTCAAAGATTTTAAGAAGTTAAAATCTTTGAAGTTAAACACTGATGTTATACTGAAAAAATAAAAATTAAAAAAAAATATAAAGGCTCATGCCTGATAAAGCAATATAAAGGTTTCTGTGTTGGTGATTTCTGGGCTGAATCTTCCCGTTGGAAAACACGCCTGCCTCCAGAATGCCTTTCTCCATTGTGCAATATGATGTAATGCACTTGCTGCCTGGCCCCTGAGTGCAGAACTAAAGTATAATCTTGCATCAACTTGTCAAGAAGCTGGACAGGTCTGTTTTATAGTTCCTCAGTCTGTATTTATTCCACTTTGTCCTCATAAGGTGCCCTGCCCATATAGATATTTATAAAAACACCCATTCATTTTTTACATAGAACATTTCAAAGTACAGTCATCTCTGTAAACACTCAGACCAAAACCCATTTGGCATTGAAAGTGCTGATGCCAGAGCAATGAAAGAGACTCTTTGCTTCAACACAATCCTTTCTTATTTTTGCTATCATGCAGTAATGAGCAGAGCTGTGTGCACCACACATCACAACTATTATTTCCTAATACATAAGAAATGTATTGGGGAAAAAAATCACAACACTGCAAGTTGACACTTCTCATACAAGGTCTGATTCCAGAAGAAAAGTCTTGATCTGTTTCCAAACATGCAGTGTAATATTTCTTTAAAAAAAAATATTTAAAAACCACATCAAATTTCTTGTTACACTTTAATTTAATTTAGTATTGAACCTAAAATAAATGTTGAAATAACAAAAATGATTGAAATTACCTTGCTTCATAAAAAAAAAAAATTGGAAGTAGTGTAATTGCTTTTAAAACCAATCAAGCTTTATAAAAATCAGAATATTACACTTCCCCTGTCATCAATTAATAATTTTTTTAAGAACTTTCTAAACCATCACTGCATTCAGTATGCTGATGACAAATCTACTGAAGGAAAGGAAATATATCTTGCCCTCAGCTCTTCTAATTTACTGTAATTAATTCACCCTATTCCCTTTCAATTTACATCAGCATCATTGAGCTTATGACTTGGCCAAAAATTAAATAATTCTTTCTCAACAGAAAATGACTAACTCAAAATTTTATCAAAAGAAACCTGATGAAAGTTTTTGCTTGACCAGTCTTTGCTGGCAAATAAGTAATGTTAATTTTTAAAAAACATGTCCACTGAGTAATTTCCTGGCTGATGCAAACACCTTTTCTCACATTGGTGGTGTTATCTGTCAGCAGAGAGTTCAAGTCTGGACTGAAGATGACCAAGGCAACCTACAATTGTGCCTTGCATGGGACAGCATCATCAGTACTTACATATGGTCAGTCCCTTCCTCTGGTCCCCATTAAAGGGGAAGAGAAAGGGTCACCTCCAACCATTTCTGAGAGATGGGGGATGGGTCTTGCTCTCCTTACTCTTGTAGTGTGAGTACAAGGCCAGAAAGACTGACAGTCCTGCATGACATTCAGCTTTTTCTGCATATCTGTGGGTGACTCTCTTCTTTGACAGTTTTACTCAGAGAAGGTCAGCTATGAACTCCTTTCTAAGAGCAAAATGCCTGCTGAAGCCAAAGGCCGCTTTACCATGTACAAACAAGGGAACACCAAGTAAGAAATTAATTATTTGGGTGATGCTTTGTTTGATTTGATTGATGTGTATTTGCCCAGTGAGGAAGAGGACAAAGGTGTCACTCAGTCCCTGTTATCTGTGAGGTCACACAAATCTCATTGCCTATTCATGTGTATGTCAGAGAATCTCAGGCATTCTCTCCTTAAATCAAAGCAAACTCTGAACCCCGAAGTGCACAGTGATCAGCCAAGCTCACCCCAGATCTTTCCAGCTTATTTTCTGTTGTAATTTGGATCCAGGTTTAGGCCCCTAGAGAAGTGCCTGGGACTCTGTTCTTCAGGCACATTGCCTTAGGATTTATCAACAACTGAGGTGATAGAGTGTCATGAGTGCAGGAATTCAAGCCCACTGTAGATTGTGTCTATTCAAATTTGAGCTGAGTGACATTTTTACATGGGGACTTCCCTCAAAGAAAACCATACATCCTAAACTTCTGCATTTTTTTTTTATGCATACAGGACCCCAAAATCTGTTATTCACTATGAGATAAAGGTAACAAATCAGGAATGTAATCAAAGAAGAAATAAATCTTCAAGTTCCAAGTCTTCAACAATAGCATCTGTAGTTACAGACAGCTCCTGTTTGGTTCATGACATGTTTCAAGTCCTACCACAGGTTCTCCTCTCTCTGTGCAGAGAGCAGGATGTGCCTCAGCACCTGCCCAGCTCCTTTGCCTGGATTTGTCCCACATAACTGTAGGCATTAAGCAATGCCGCACAGTCTCACCATCTTACACCCCCCCTGCCCCCTGAATCATGAGAGAGAGGGAGGCAGTACCTCCTTGGGCACTGCAGAGCTTGAGAGGATGGCACTGACCTCTCAGGATGTTTATTTTTGTTCATCAGCTTCAGAGTTGGTAACCTAACTTTGGCACCCCTTTGCAATGCCTAGAGATAACTAGGATTCACTCTGCTCAATTAAAAGCCACACACAAGGTTACATCTTTCTGGAAGTTTGTCCTGGTTTGAGCCAGGGCAGAACCAATTTTCTTTAAAGAGATTTTACTTTTCATTTAAGTGTCTTCTAAGTAGCTGCACTTGCTGAAATTAACATGTTTTTTAGTCAATATCTGCTTCTAGGAGTGATAATGCTTGATGTTTATAGTTATCACTGGAGAATGGTAAGGAGAACCAAGGTCATTACTTGATTCTGAAAAACATCTTATGCTCTGGAAACAAAAGGGAGTAAAGGAGTCTTATTAGCAACCTTCCTGTTCTCAGCCTGAGCAGTGCTGGGTGTGTGGGGACACAGAGCTTGCAGCTCCCAGGAGATTCTAAACACCTATGAGAGTGCACAAAGCAGTTCAGGCACCTCCAGCATCAGAGTGCTTTCAAGAGGCTGCAGCTTGCAATGACAGTATGCAAAGGGACGGTGCCCAACATAGCTCTAGCCTCAGCTCACCTTACACCCACTGATGTATTGTTCAAGATGTCTCTCCTCTGGTTACAGACTTTCTTCTAGTTGACTCATAGCCCTTTACTTCTTTTACTGCCAACTCTGTCCTTTAGCTTAACCGGCTTTTCGTTCTCCCTGGTGTTATGCCCTTGCTTTATTTATAGAAAGCACTGGTTTCCACTCTGGGATGCTTTCTCACCACCATTGAGCCAGCCAAGTTCCCCTTGTCCCAGACAGGCTCTCGGTTCCCTTGCTCTGCTCAGCCCTCCCTGTCTGCACCTGTCTGGTCTGAGTTTGCCTTTTGCGAACAGTGCACACAGTATCTGGGAGCAGATCTCATTAAAGTCTAGTACCACAGAATGTTAATACTTGCTATTGTTAGGTATTATGATTATTAGCATCAGTGTTATTTCAAGAGGCCATTGGGAGGCTAAACTGTCAGAATTGCAAGGTTTCCCCTCGCAAAGGATTTTTTTTTTTTTCATATATACCTCCAACAACATGGAAATCCTCTCTGTGTAGCATAGCACAATTATAAGCTGCTTTGACATCAAATGATCCCTTAACAACGTATTTCATTCTCACTGTTTGAACTAACTCTTCTAAGCCGGTCTTGTATATTCATTTTCTTTGCAGGCAGCAAAATCTAGAGAAGAAAGCTGCTAAATACGAAGTATATGTACATTTCCTACTGAAAACCAGTGACAAACTGTCTGACAGTAAGTGTTACTCTAAGGCACCTGCTGGCTCTTTTACTGTAATAACAGCAGCTGTCACTGTGTCCCTTTGCTCCTGAGTTGCAGTCTGGTGAATGCAGTCCCCAGCAACCAGCTGTGCAGAGAAATGTACAGGAGTAGCTGGCTGCTGGTGGCAGGAACAGCAGGGAGAAAGTCAGACTCACTGACCTGGGGCTCAGCCTGGGTGCTTGATCAGCACTGTCAAGCTGTACGTAGAGGACAAGGGAGCCAGATCCCTCCTACAGTACCTGCAGCCCAGTTTGACTGTGGGATCTGCACAACCTATGGCTAGGAACTAGGAACATACTTCTGCAGCTGATAGCAGCTGAAGGTACAGAAACCTTCAACCTAGCAATAAAACTGTGCTTGGGAAAAAAGTAAGCCAGAACTGCATAATGCAGCCTACCAGCAACCCAGCAACTAACTGATTATGTTGTTGACTCAGGAACTGGGTTAGTCCAAGATGACATGAAGTTGCTGAAAGGATTCAAAAAGTACGTGTTTCGTTTCTGCTTTGCTGAGCTTGTCCACTATTGAAGGTGGGGTCTAAAAATGCCCCTTGCACAGAGAGACCTCTTAGACCCGCAAACTCCAACCATGTAACACAGTCAGCAGGGCAGTGATGCTTGGATGGCTTTACCACACTATCACTGCAAGCACAGACTAGACTGAAAGTGGTTACAAACTCTCTAAGCTTCTTTACCTCCATTTCCATCATGGGCTGTCAGCTCTGTTGTGCTCCTGCCTCTACACAACCACACAACACTTGAGTAGAGCCAACCTGAAGAAACCTGCCTGGTCATAATGCAATTGGCCTTGCCTAGCACTTTTTTCAGACCACACATGCACATCCTCGGCCCTCAGGACTTAGATTTTGATCATGATTGGATTCTGTCACTCCAGGTGATTGTGGAACTTGCCCTAAAATGTCTTGGGAGCACATGCTTGTGTGGGAGCAGTGTGGATGGGCGGTAGCTCTGAATTTCTGCATCCACCTTTTTGTAAGTGACACAGTCTGTGTTTCTCCATTATTTTATTAGAGGGTTAGAGCTGCAGTAGAAGAGGCTCCAGACTGTTTTATTGCTCCATGTTTTCCAGCAAATTGGTTGTGACCCCTGTAGACCCATGCAAGGCAACCAAGAGGGCTGTGATACGTTGAAACATTTATTACACTATTAAATTAATAAGTCCTGCTTCTTGAACCCACCCTACATGTTTAAGGTCAACTATGCTCAGGCAGCTCCTCCAAACAAGCAAGTCAGTCCAACAAGCTTTGATTATTTTTTTTTCTCCTGCTTTTACAACAAATATACTGGGGTCAAGTGAATATTTGTGTTAAAATGAGGGGGGCCACCGCCCAGTGGAAGCTGCTAAACATAGATCCAGCTTGCAGGAAGCTTATTTGGTGTAGATAAACCCACTTGCATTTTAATGCTATATTTAAACACTTAGGTGATTTCCTGCTAAGTAAATTCACTGATTTGTTGTTTACATACAAGTAAAGGACCTATCTATCATTACCAAAGTCTCTAATCCTGCTGAGTTACACATAACTTAGAGAAGATGCATCAAATGCACTTTCTTAAATATATCTTAAATCCTACCCAAATTCTTTCAAGCATACAAGGTATTTGGGTTTTCAGTACAATCTTAGTTTGAGGTGATAATTCTGCACCAGAAGAGTTATCACTAAGAGCCATTTAACACCTAGTCAGGTGCTAAGCCTATAAATAGTTTATCTCTTGGCAACATTTAGACTGTCAGCCATGAAAAGTCACTGGCTTGCTTTCACTGTGAGGTCAAATCTGTTTGAAGGAATAGCCTGTTCAAAGGACACAGAAGTCCCCACACCGATTTTTTTTTTTTTTAAATAAACCTAACACAACAAAAACAAAACAAAAACCAAGCAACAGGGGTTCTCTCAAAAGCCCATTTCACTTATTGGTGTGAAGTCTCACACCGGGTTAATTTCCTTGTTGGGTCATTACAGAGTCTGGCTGTATTCATTCTCTACTCATGGAACAACACCTTATCTGGTGAAGAGTTTTCCTCCTGTCCATCCTTATCATCATGGTTCCAGAAATTAGATTTCTTGGGATTAGAAGTTTAAAGCCCTCAGTAACACAGGTATAAGCACAATACATTTCCCTAACAAAACCATGAAAGGAAATAATTTCAGCCACATTGTTTTCTTACCTTTCCACCTTCTCTGAGTAAAACAGGGTTGTTTAATTTCAGCAGACATCCACTTGCAGTGGCATTTCAGGTAATTTTCTCACACCTCAGACCAGTTGATGGTTTGGACTCAGCAGATTAAGCAGAAGTCTCTGCTGTCCAGGTAGGGGTGGGGAAGGAGGCAAGGTGAGTTCTTTTCCTAAGGAGTCTGTTTCAAGCCTCTTCAAAGCTGCAGGGAAACAACCTGGAAACATTTAAAAACTGTCAAGCACAAAGAGCTCCCAGTTTCTAGTTTTGGAATTCCTGTTTGATGAGATGACTTGCAGGTGCAGTAGAAGGGAGAAAGCTGAGTGCTGAGATACCAGTGCTCCTAACTAGCTATCGTGAATCGATTCCCACTGCTAGACACACTCCCCAGCAGAAAGATTAGGCTGGTATGCAGGGGTCCTGGTCCCTTGTGGATTTTGTAAGATGCAGGCACTTCCTCAGAGGTCCATGAGTAGTTAGAATATCTTGAAGTAAGAAGTCTACACATCAGCAGGATGTGGTCACTACCCTGCAAAGAAAAGACAGTAAGGTGTATGTGATAGATGGTAGGTGGCACCTCTACCCACTACGTGTTCCACTTCCCTCGTGCTCTTCTGCTGACTATAGGGAATACAGTGGGGAGTCTGTGCTAAGAGCTATCATCAGGAAGCACAGGACTCCCACAGCTACAAACCAGATCTTGATACAGAATTTAGCCATTCTGTCAGATGACTACAAAAAAAGCCAGCATGACCTTGAAACCTTGCTATGGGAACATGATACCACAAAATTCGTAACATTATTAAGCATGTTATTTATGGTTTATAGGGTGGTATTTAGGTCAACAGAGTCACACCACCTAAAAATCAAATTATTTGTTATGCTGAATGCCATCTTCTTGCAAGAATTCCTCAGGGACCAGACATATAACAGCTGAAGAGGGGAATATTTATCCAGTTACTGCTGACTGTAAATACAATATATATCATTCCCTTTTGAACAAAATAGAAAAAAAATACGATTGTCAAATGAGTGGTGTCCATGGCCACTGCACAGCCTGGATTTCCTCCCTGTTGGAAGTCTCTCATTGATATCAAGTAGGTTCTTGGAGGGGAGCCAAGTGCAATCAAGGTCACAGCGGTACACAGACGTGAAGACTGAAGCCTGATTTTGAGCCATGTTCACAAAATATAGTTGCTTAAGCAAATTTCTGTGGTTAAAAGATGATTCCAAATATTTTTGGTTGAGTCAATCATCCTTATTCATTATTTTAATTGGGATACATTGATAAACCCTGCCCTTAATGGGAAGAGAAAGCAGTCCCACAAAAGCCTGCCTACTCAGATGAGCACCCTGGATCTGATTCTCTAAGTCAGGTCCCAGAGAATCTCAAATGGAACGCACTGAGCTTGGGTGATGCCTGGGCAGCACTCCTGGCTCCAACCTTTCTGCTCTGCTATGGCCAAGTGCTGACACCAGAGTTGCTCCAGGTTTACCTTGGCATTGGTGGCCTTGCCAGCAAAGGCAGAGCTGAACAACCTATTGCAGAGCTTTGGTGCTTGTGGACCAGCATAGCCTACACTTGTCCTGACCCAGCCCCAGAAGCAGGCTTGGTAAGTTTGCAAAGACACTTATAGTCACTTGGAAAGCCATTAGGTAACTGGAAGCTATCACAGCTGACCACCTCTCTGCAAGGGTGAAGCACAACTACAGGTGAGCTTTCTGCTTTCTTAATCCAGATGTTGATGGATGAGCTTTCCCTGCTTCAGACGATGGGCAACTGCTAATGGAAACAACAGAAAAGCTGGAGCTACACATCACCTGGAGATCACTGGAGACAGCAGGTGAGTGGGTTGCACAGAGGCCATTTGGAGTCACAGGGAGGAAATGGGGACAGGGACAAAAGCAGCAGTGTCTCTGGGGAGCTCCCAAAAGAAAAAGGATCTCCCAAAGGGATTTGTGGCCCTGCTCTGTCGCTGCAGGAGGAATGGCCTTTTCCAGGAATTTAGCAATCCTAGGCTTGCTGTGGGTGACAGAAACTCATGCAGGCCTTTTGAACTAGGACAGAGCCAGGAACAAGGCAGGCTGCTGTCAGCCACCCCCTTGTATGTGGCCCTGGCAGGAGGTGGGATTGCTATCAAGCTTGGACATGAGGCAGGTAAGTAACAAATACACTTTGAGCATGGCACGTCTGTGGGACTCCTCCACGAGGAACATGCACACCCCACTCCCATGGTCAGCTGAACTCTTGGGGACTCACTTTGCTCCCCAAAGCAAACTCCCAACCACCCAGACTAGCAGCATTACTGACGAGATGAGGAGTTACCACAGCAGCAGGCACTGTCTTGCACTAACAGCTGGGAACAAGAAGATCCAAACTGTCCCTCAGCTCTGCCAGCAAGTTACAAAGAGACTGGGAAAAAGTCACATAATGCCACCTTTCAGTTTCCCCACAAAGAACATTATTTCTCCACCTCACATTTTATCTGAAAGATAATAGATACATTAAAAAACTGAAATACTGTGGCAAAAGGTGCTAAAAAGAGCTATATATCAGCAGCAGCACATGCAGCTATGTGTGTGTGGTATGCATATTGCACAGGGCACTGCACTCTTGCCTTGATGCCCATCTGTAGTACTAAAAGCCATGGATTAGGTTCCTTTGAGGTGATCTGACAACAGACAGGATATAAAGCCAGAAAAGGGAGACTTGTACTTCTTGGCACTTCATGTCCCAACATGTTCTTCAAAGCTGATCTTTTCAGGATTCAGCTCCTGGGAATGTAAACCTGAGAAGCAGAGTATCGTTGGAGAAAGCCAGAGCATGGAGTCTGCTAGGATAAAGAAATCCACTCAGAGACTGCCTAAGTTTAGCTATATATATGGACATTTCTAGAAAGTGATAACTGCAATGGTTTTTCCAGTGTTTCAAGGGCTTTCTCCAGCCTCTCCCAAATCCCTGTATTAAAATGTTTTTAGCAGAATAATCCTATCTTAGCAGAGAGATAACAGAGACATAGAGAAGTGTTTGGTCAGAGGAAGAGTCAGTGAAAGGGCCAAGAATAGCATCCAAAGACAGTTTCCAGGCTGTTACAGCTTTGGGTCTAGTTCTGAACCTTGCCTCAGCTCTCTCAATCTTGAGTTGAAATCCTGGCCCTACTGAGACAAAACAGATTATTTTACCTTGCAAAAATAAAGAGGAAGGAGGAATGTGTATTATAGTGAGGGCAGGAAATCCTGAGGGTAGGATATGGTAATAACAATAAATAACCCCAGTACTGTCCAAGACTAGTTAACGGGGTACAGAAACAGACTCTTTTCTTCACTGTTTTCTGATCCACTGTGCCTGCATTCCTGGCTACAGCATGTGCCTACATGGGCCAGCACAGCCACACCAGGAGGCTTCTGTAAAGGCACAAGCTGAGGAGAGCAGAGCTGTGGACTCAGATCCTGTTGGTTAGAAGGGGA
Source organism: Chaetura pelagica (assembly GCF_000747805.2). Taxonomy (NCBI): domain Eukaryota; kingdom Metazoa; phylum Chordata; class Aves; order Apodiformes; family Apodidae; genus Chaetura; species Chaetura pelagica. The sequence goes on from NW_009954241.1 coordinate 3,414,174, forward strand.
CTTGAGCCAATTCATGGTTTCCTGCT
>NW_009954241.1:3414367-3419532 GCF_000747805.2 Chaetura pelagica
CTGCTGAGGAAACCATTTATCACCAGGATTTACTTCTGAAGAAATTAATGTCATACACTTTGGGACACAGCCCGAGTAATCCAGAAAATTGCAGTCTGGTTTTGGAGACCAGATTAAGTGCAAGATGCTATGAAGAAGGCACAAAACAAGCTACTGGTGGGAAGTGGTGGAATAATACAATGTGCTTATAAAAAGTGGGAAGTATGCATTTATCTATTTTAGATTAATATACTGTTGCTTCAGCAGATTAATATTTTGAACCTCAACAGATTAAAATTCTGAACCTCAGCATCAGGTTAGATGGTCTTCCTTAATTAACTCTTTTAATAGTCTTTTTCTTTTGTTTTCCCTGAACATCCAAGCTTCATAAATATAGATGTAACTGTCGTATGCAACACAATTGTTGTATGGAAACACATCGGTGATAAAAAAGCATTTACATTACACTGGTCATAATAGGAATGAGTGGGGTCAATATATATTTTGGTGCACTCTGGTTCAGGACAGGACCCTTTGCTTTAGTTCCTTCTTCTCTGGGAGAATATAGGAGTTACAAAATGGACAGACGGATCAGTGTGGGAACAGTGATGGCTGATGCTACTGGAATCACTCACAGTGCTAAAACCATATCATGATACTTTAGAGCCTTTTCACTGTGAGAATAGTGGGATTCAGAGGCATTTGGTCTGCTCTTCCCACACTAGTTCATCACCCTATTCAGCTCACTTTGGTCATGGGGCCAACACCAATCCCTTGAAATTCCCCCTGAAACTGGAGTCGAACACAGCTGTGCTGAGTTTGGCCCTCCATCCCCTCCTCTCACTGCACACATATTCCTCCCCAGTCCATTATCCAAGGACTGATCACCTGGTAGCTGTGAGAGCACCTGCAGCCAAAAGAGGAGAGTAGTGCATTGCTGCTCTACTCGTCCTACACCCCATCCCTGATGGCAGTCCAGCCATCCCAGAGTGCTCCTCAGTTCTGGGGTGGAAGAGTCAGAGCAGGGTGTCAGGAGCAGAGGTTCTCCAGGGCCAGAGGATGTGAGCAGGAATGAAGGAGCACGAAAGGGCAAGATGCAAAGCCAGCATTGCAGATCCCATGATACCATGGCAGTACTTTGGTACTGGTCAGTGACACACACACTGCACTTTGTTGTCACAGTGACCGTCACTCTCTCTGAGAGGTGATTCATTACCTACAAAACACAGGGGCTCTACTGTCAGAACAATGTTCTATTCACAATGTCAGAACAGCATGTTCCATTCACAGCTCTCCTGCAGGCTGCCAAATCTCTCTACTAGAGCAAACTCATTAGAAAACACTACCAAATTGGAAAAGAAGTATCTGACACTGCTTTGCACCAGGCTGCAGTGAACCAAGCCCTTGACTTCTCCCTCACACCAGTCTAAATGGGAGAACTGGTTGCTAAAGATTTGTGTCCTAAGAGTCACTGAATTAGACACTCCTAAGTGACTCACCAGCTAATGAATCTAGAGGCACTCGTTGCAGGCAGCATCAAATTCTTTCAGATCTAGCCTCAAACTCCTTGTCTTTTGTCTCAGTCCAAAGGTATCATCAGCTTTAATAGCTCTGGCACCAAAACACTCCTCACGACCAACCCTCCCTGAGTCACCAAGAATTATCCAGCTAGTAAAAGCCCTAAAGCCCTTCGGGAAAGCAGCTGAGCACTGTTCATGCCCTGTGCTTATTGCCAAACTGAACAAGGAGTGGTACTGGTGCCAAAGATGCTAACCATTAGGGCAGGTAGGCAAGCTGTGGTAAGAGCTACCACTGGTGCCTTGACTGGCAGGTGTGGAGCTGGGCCCTGAGCCCAGAAGCACAGATTCACACATGCTCTCCAAAATGTCCCACCACTGTGCTGCAGATCCTGCTTCCTTCTTGCCTTGAGAATCCTAAGCTCCATCCTGGGCAGTTGCCAAATCAGTGCTTGGTACCGCCTTCACCTTTCCCTTGCCCAGGCACAGTCATGAGATGTAATCTGGACCTCTCAGCCAGAGGAAAGAGGCTCAAATTCATTTCTTAACATTATGCCATTGATAAGAGACAAACACTGTGTCCCTGTGCTGCAGCACTTCAAAAAAATCTGCGGCTCAAGAGGAAGTCATTATAAGGGCATGTAGTGATAGGATGAGGGATAATGATTTTAAGATGGAAGAGGGAAGATTTAGATTCAATATTAGGAAAAAAATTATTTACTGGGAGGTGATGAGACACCGGAACAAGTTTCCCAGAGAAACTGTGGATACTCCATCCCTGGAAGTGTTCAAGGCCAGGTTGGATGGGGCTTTGAGCAACTTGTGTCTAGTGGAAGGTCTCCCTGCCCATGCAGGGGGATTTGAACTAGATGATCTTTAAGGTCCTTTCCAACCTAAACAATTATATGATTCTATGGTCTGGGGCAGGCTGCATATAGGGCTGGGCACTCATGGCTCTGGCTCCTTGGTGAAAACATCTCCTCCCCTCAATCCCAAATCAGCTGCCCAAACTATGGGAAGGTAAGGGAGATCACATGGACTCTTTGCATAATGTCCCTAGCAGTAATCTTTAGGTAATGTCTTACAGTGAATGTGGGGTTTTCAATGAAAGGGAACTTTGCTCAGAAAAGGTCTGGGATAGAGTTCACTTTATGATTTTTTGCTCTTTTTTTTCTTTTTTTTTTTCTTTTTTTTTTTTTCTGTGGGGGAGAGGGAGTGTGGGGGTTGTTGTTTGTTTTTTTTGGCTAAATAGAGCTAAAGAGCTGACCTGGGACACTGGAGAATTGAACCTGCATTTCTCAGTTTCCAGCAGTGTTCCTCTCACAAGAGGCACTGCATTGTCACACGCATTTGAAAAACTCTCTCAACCTGAAAAACCACTAGCAGGGACCAAGGTAATTGGGCCATTTCTCAGAACAGCATAATCCCACCTTCATATTATTGTGACTGTCCATGAAAGCCACATGGACATGGGGACCCATGGTGCCAAGCACCTGTGTAGGTATTTGCTGGTGAGGAGCTTGTCTTTGGTTCCCCTGTGCTCTCCAGTGAGAGTGGGGTACTGACAGCTCTTCATCCAAAGCACAGGACAGGGGCTGGCTTGCGCTGTGCTGCTCACTGGGCTGCCCTGGATGATGCTTTGTATGAAAATTGCTTTCTGATCACATGGAGGATGAGAAAAATGCCTCTTCTTCATCTGGTACCACAGCCCCCTCTCCAGTGTGTCCCTTAGAAAAGAAACAGCAATTGCTACTTTATTCAGAAAAGTGTGATGTAGCATTTCGCTGACTCAGTTCTGCCAGATTCTGTTCCACATTTCAGATTTTAAAATTATTTTCTGATACTATAGCTACTACTTAAAGTGCTGCTGTATAGTTATAGACCCAGAATGAACCAGTACTCCTGTGGGCTCTGCAGATATTAAAACAACAACAAAAACAAACAAACAAAACCAAAACAAGCCCATCAAAACTGCCCCACTTATGCTAATTTGGAGAAAGACGTGGATTTTTATTTGGTGTTGAAGGCTCAATTCAACAGTATTTGGAACCTGATATTGTTTGATAAATAGAAATTATCAAAGCTCAGTTCACAGCTTAGATACCTTTAAAAGACTTCCTCTTTAAAAAAACTACTACACAACCAACCCAGGGCAAAGTCAGAACAACAACTGACAGCAAACAAGCACAGTAAGACTAGAAAGAAATTAAGAACATTTAAAGTTCTGAGGAAGGCAAGCGTTTTTGTTGATGTGTTAACAGAAATGTCTGATGAACAGCTTATGTATGTGAAAACACGACCCCAGTAACTCTGTCCTGCTCACTTAGGTGAGGGGCAGCATTCTCTGCCATCTGCAGGGACAGACAGCCCTGAAGAGCTGCAAGGTTTCATTTACCATGAGTAGTATCATGGGTATCTTATGTGATCAGCTTCACTGGGACTTAAAAAGCAAGATTTAAAGGTGACTCCTACTCATTCTGGCTGCCTCTGCCCCACCCTCTCTTTTCCCTGAACATCCTTACAGAATCATAAAATTGTTAAGGGACCTTAAAGATCATCTAGTTCCAACCCCCTTGCCATGAGCAGGGAATTCTACCACTAAACCAGGTTGCACAAAACCTCATCAAACCTGGCCTTAAAAACCTCCAAGGATGGAGCATCAACAACCTCCGTGGGCAACCTATTCCAGTTCCTCACCACCCATATACTGAAGAATTTCTTCCTAATATCTAACCTAAACCTCCCCTCTCTCAGTTTAAAACAATTACCCCTTGTCCAATCACTATCTTCTCTGAGGAAAAGCCCCTCCCCAGCTTTCCTGAAACCATTTCCAGAACCATTGCTAATGCTGAAACTGCCTCTGAATTAAAACAAGACTTTCAAAAACATGGGTGCCATTTGAGATACTATAACAGATTGTAAATACCTAAAAATGAAAGTCACAGGATCTTTATGCTAGAGTTGCACTTTGCTGCTTGTATCCTTCAGCTTTCCTAGAGGCCAGGATCACCCCCTCTCCCTGCAGAGACTGAGGCCTGGGCCTCCCAGACAGAGAGGTTATCTTAGGATCTCATCCTTAAAATGAGAATGACAGCTGTAAATGTAAAATGCTACTTCTAAGAGGCATTACAGCTCCCATTTTCACTGCAGTCTTTCACATTTTTGGAAACTAAGTCAGAATTTTCCACTGAATGAAACATTTCAGTTTTAGCAACAATTCCCCTTGCTTCCCCTCTCCTTCCAAAATGCTTCAAAGATTTTCAACTAAAACTGTAAGCTGCTGCATATAATTTTTGTTTCCTTATCCTTTTCTTTAGGCCACCCTAAGTACCTTCTATTTTCCAGGCTCTGGAAAAGCTGTTTGTTTTAGTGTGGGCCTCAGGAGGATGGCAAAGTTATTTGTAGAGAGCTTTTTTAATGTCATGTAGTTTCCCTTCCATGCCACTGCTACTGTGCCTATTTCCAGTATTAACCACTTTTTACAATAAGTAGTAGCTACTTTTCAAGTAGATAACACAGCATCAGCTGGTGGGATAGCAATCTGATGAAACTGTATCTATTACCAAAACTGTTTGTGGTTGTTTGTTTTTTTTTTAAGTTGCTATTAATGAAGCAAGAACATCATGCTCAGGATTTTCCCATCACATAACTGTGTTCTCCATAGAACAG
>NW_009954241.1:3419603-3447642 GCF_000747805.2 Chaetura pelagica
ATAATAATGAGAAATAAATTCTCATTATTCCAAATTCTCGAGTGCTAAGAACATTGTGTTTCAAAGATTACTCCAATCTCTAATTTCTGATCAGTACAAGATCACTATGCAGAACAGATTAACCCACAACTGCCTGTCACCAGTTGTTTTTCTGGAAAGATTCCTACTCAACAGCTGCTTCTGGCTGCTTTCAGAGATGGAAGCTGGTCACCTGCTGCAATCCACAATGGCAATGCCTGCAATTCACAAATAAGCCCACTGCCAAACAGCACATGCCCTCAGCAAGTATACAATTGGTACATATGTCTCTCATTAAAACAAGATACATTTCACATCAACATTATAGGATTAAGCAGGCACAATTGTAGTTCCATTCAGTTTCCCAGCTGAAGAAGCATCATGTTACTTGACTGCCACTCAGCGAATGACTTGCTCTCAGTATTAGAGAGAATTAAATGTGATAATATTTGATGCTACTTTTGATTCATACTTTCACTACTTCATAGGAACCTGAAAAAGAATTGTAAACTTTTAAGTAGGGCTTCTGCTCTACAAACTGGGAAAATAACTGAAAACATTGAATACTGACAGGAAAAAAGTACTGACTGACTTACACTGGCAACAGGAGTAGATAAAACTGAGTACAAGCACTGACGGCACAAAAGCTTATAAAGCCCAAGTGTAAAAAAAAAGACCAATATCTGTAGATTTCCTTTTAAATTTAATACACATATATTAAATATATAAAAAAATATTTATAGCAGACTTGAGTCCAGTAGATTCTGATATTTCTGCAACCTAAGGCATTTCCCTGGATTTGTACTCTTTCAGGCACCAACAGCACTTACTAGTCTATAGAGTCTAGGTACCAATGAGTGAAGCATCTGACTGAGATTTCCCCAAAAGAGAAAAGCACAAGAGGTTTCTTGTGTGAGGTCATTTACCAACAAAAGGGTGGAGAGTTAAATGACCTTTGTTTCAGGCTGGAGGCACATGGGAAAAACAATCTGTAACTGCTGTGTCTGGACAGCTTTGGAACTTCACAGTGGTTTGTTCATCTGATTACCAAATGCTGGTCCTGCTGTCAAGACCTACATCTGTCCACTTGCTTCATATCACCATTTTGTCTAGAAATTTTCCCGTTTCCTTTGCCTTGCCTCACTGGGATAGACTGAAAGGAAAACTGTGATGGTCATCACCTCTGGGATTGAACATACACAGACTAACCTGAGTGTACGAGAACAAATGGATGCAAAATGCTGAGGGTTTAACCGGGGCTAAAGCCTAGTCTGCCTCATGCTCTTTGTTGCTGAGATAAATGAGTTACCAAAAAAAAAAAAAAAAAGTAAGTTTGGGCAAGTAAAAGGAGCAATGCAAAAATCCAATGCTTGCAATTTCACCCATGAGCCATGAAGAGGAACACTTACAGAGGTACAGAACTGGCCTGTGACACCTCTTGAGGGGGCGAGCAAAGCAGAGTGAATCACACTGACGGTTCATCATTAGCCGAGTCAACAGTCAGTGATGTTTCGCACCCGGGCCAGCCCAGCCCAGCCCGGCTCGGCCTGGCCCGGCCCGGCCCGGCTCCGGCAGTGTGCCTGTGCCATCTAGCGTCTGTTCTGCCTCACTGCCACCCGTGGTGAGACGTTCTGGCAGGTAATTAGTCAGCCAGTTGCTAATAACTTTAGCTGGGCAAGGACGTACCCGAGATGGAAAACGCACAGACTCTATCGCTTCTATGGGCACTCAATTGTCGAGACATTAAATACCAGGGAGAAATGAACGCAGGACAGTTAGTTCTTTCTGCCCTGCTCTTTTCCTGCTACCTGTGAAAAGGAAAGAGCTGCACTTCTGCCCTCTGGGAACTACTCATGAAATTTGACTCCGAAGGTGTTAAAAACTCCCTCAAAGTCTTTTTAAGTGCTTCAGAGCACTTGGATGTTTCTCTCTGGAGAGTTCCAATAAAAGATTCAAGGAAACGGATGTTAGAGTTGTGATTCCAGAGGTAAATGAAGCATGAAGTGCCTTATATGTTTGCCTTTTCTCTAATTAATAAGATCCTAATTTATAAGCTCCTACTGAATCACAACTGTCATAAGCCTCTGTTTGGGTGGGTTTGCTAGAGCAAGACAGCCTCTGCTTGTCAGAGCACACAAAACCCTTACTCACATATTGGCAAACTCAGGATCTTCAGTACAAGATGCCAAAACTACATGAGAGTCACTTGCTAAGTAAAACTCCTGCTAGCAGCCTGGAGCATCTTTAATGCCATGTGATGCTTTAAACATGACTGAAAAAGCCACCAGACAGCACAGCCAGGCTGCTGTGTTTGAGGAAAGGGCAAATGAACAGATCTTTGATGTGGTGAGTAACGTGCAGCAGAGATAACATACTGAAATTGAGCACTCCTGCCTGCTGAGCCTTCAGGCAATGCTGCAGCTTTTTTAGGTGCAGCTAGGTGCATTGGCTGCTTGATCAGAGATTCTGTCAGCTCTGTCCAACTTCATGCTGTAGAGAAACAAGCCAAGGAGTAACTGTCGGTTGCAAAAAATGGGACAAAATGTGGGCAAACGTAGCAAGACTCCAGGAAATTTTCCTACTTGTACAACTGTGGCCAGTGGTGCACAATGGAGGGCAAACCCCACTGTTCCTGAAAAGCCCATGCCCTTTCTTTTTTTTGTCAAGGTTTTGGTTTGTCTCAAGTCCTCTCCCACTTCTGCTCCTCTTCCCCCTGGGTGAGGTGGAGGTGGGTGGAGGCCAGCAGCCACCAGCACTGAGGCCAGCTCAGACACGACTGTCACCATCCCCAGGGTGATGGGAGCAGCCACTGGCACCCTGCTCCATGCAGCAGCAAGGTATGCTGGCTGCCCAGGAGATAAAATGTGAGAGGTTTCAGCAGTATAAATAGCTATTGTGTTAATGCTGGATTAACAGGAAAAAAGGCCAAGTTTAGGGCTGCTCTTATCTCCCCTCAACATGCTCCTGTGTGCTTGGGGAGCAGGCTATTGAGGTGGCGTTTTTTCCAGAGACAAACTAACAGGCAGGTGCAGAGGATTTTGCTTGGAAGAGGAAGACTGAAGTGAAATGCATCACCTAAACTAAGGAGCCCCTTGCATTAGTGGCTTAAATTCAAGCTGCCCTATTGTGATATTTTTTTTTCAATATCACGTTAAGAAGAGAAATTTTAAAAACTTAAGATGTTTGCTCCATTATTGTTTCCCTTAAGCGAATTACCAGCAATGTAGTTACTATGCATATTTATAATCTTTAGTGATGATAAATCATTCCAATGCAATGACACCTGGTAAGATTTTTCTCTAATTGCAATAGCTGAGTAAATAAATAAGTGGAAAGCTGCAAAAGTACAAAGAAGAGAGGGATTTCTAGTGACTTATATTCAGCCATACTAAGAACCAACAAGAGACAGAATAACAACTCATACTCTGTTATTGTGATAAGGCCTGGAGAAGTGATGCAGAAAAGTGAGGTGGTGAGAGATGTAAGACACTGAAGCAGAACTGAGAGGAGAGCAAGACTCTTCCTTTCATCTTACCTTCTTTCAGTTCACTCTCTCAAGGAGGTCATAGGATTCCACAAGGAGAATAACCTCTGCTCATGCAGCAGCATCACTCTGGTTAAGTTTTGTACATGGAACAAGACACTATCTTCTTAAGAGACCTCTGCATGAAATGAATACTGGAATTAATCACTGTAGCATCTTATCCCTCACTGTATCCAAACTATAAAGTGCACATTACAATCCAACAGCAAAATGAGCTTTAAAATTCAGTTTTGTGTACAGGAAAATGCTGGGGTATATGATGGTACTCTTTTCTACTAAAATAGTTCCTAATAAATGTTTAATATTTAAAATTCAGTGCTGGCTAGGGTAAAAGGTGCTATCAGATTTGCCAGGATAGATAAAGGCAATGGCTAAAGCAGAGGGAAGACCAATTTACTTTTCACAACAGTAGCAGCCTTTTGAACTTGAAGGTTTCCTTCCAGAACCTGAGAAAAGTTTGTGAATGATCGTGGCATTTTTGTGCAAGTGGCACACAAACACAGAGCCTGATATTCAGCATTCAGACTCTTTTAATGTTTTAATTAGAGAAGATGCCTGTCTATCCCCTATACACAATGCAGCCTGGCTGAGCACCCCAGAGTCTTAAAATGACAAATGATTTGACACCCAAATGGGCTCAGGCTTACAGAATTTGGACAATCTTTTGCATGACGCTTGTTAAGCAACCAGCACTTGGGAGCCCAGTCTGCACCTGGTAGTTCTGGCTATATTAACAGTATTGAATCAGTAACTAATGAGAGCTGTCAGGAATTGGCAAGCACTGTTTGTAAAGTTGTCACTGGAAGCCAGTGCCCACCCACCCCTTCCCCCCTACACTCTAAGGTATTCAATAATTTTTCTAAATTACTGTTTAATTTTCACATTAACTCATCTGAAAAGTTGTGCTGATACCTTAAAAAATAAAGCAGAGAGGGAGAACATGTAGTTCTAGCAATTGCAAGGACATGTTTTGGTTTTTTCTTGGACTCTCCCTCTGAACTTGTCTGCTTTGCTCATTTGATAGAGCAAAGCTCGTTTACCAGTGTTGAGTGCCCCTGTGCTTTAGTCCTCTATTGGGGAAACAGCAGCATATATTCAGGAGCCTAATTTAGTTTTCAGAGCATATAAAATGGTCATAAATATAAATATACTAAAGAGAGGAAGGTTTATTTGTGGCATTGGTTGCCCAGCAGTGGAACCATTGTTTCATGGCTGTTTGTTCTTGCACCATAATCTAGCTCTGGGAAGCTGTAATTCATCATGGACTGAATTCTGCTTCAGTCATCTGTATATGAGGAACAATTTAATTAAAATGCAGGAAAAACAAATACAGGTTCCATTGATATATAGTAGCTAAAGCTTTCTGAGTCAGGCTGTTGCCTTCAAGAGGCAGCTTTCCTGGTCTGCGTTTTTGGTTGGTTCTTTGAGGTTTTTTTAAGTAATAAGGCATTTCAGTAACGTGAAGTAAAATGGAAAACGCAAGCGTTTTCTTTATGGCAAGTAGAAAGTTGCCCCTGGCTACTGATAACACCCAGACATTTGTGTACAGGGAAGTGCTGGGATATATGATGGTACTCTTTTCTAATAAACAGTTCCTAATAAATGTTACTCAATGCTTATTTTTATGTTGTCATTGATAGTATTTTAAATAGGAGAAAACAACATGGAATTTCACCTTGATAAAGCTGTCCTGGATTTTATGCTCCAAATATCAAGTGTTGATTTCTTTCTTTTCCTTTTTCTGCCAATGAATCAATTTAGTTTTTGTTGTCTGTGGGTCAGAAAGAGAAAGAAGAAAGATAAGTCACCATCAGGGATCCTATTTCAAGGCTTAATGGAAGGTGCATTTTTTTGGCTGAGGTTTAGTTGAGATTGAACAGTGAGATTTCCTTGTTTCTTTCGATATGTGTGATGCAAATATTTTTTTTCTGGTTGCATTTATTTATAATTTAGTTAACATATACCTAATTTCTTTAATGAATGAGACAGACAGCTCCTGGGGGGAGCTAATGGTAGTACTTACATAAATGCATGTAGGTATATTAGCTAAAAGCTAGGTCACATTGTCTATATATGTATAAACATATATAATTGAATGATGTACTAGAAAACAAACATTTGAAAACATCTAGGATGAAAGAGATATACTTTCCAATCATGTTTGTACATGTGTATATGTGCAAGAATACATTTTTTTTCCTAGCTGGAACTTAGGACAGGGAAAACAAAGAACAAAAGCAGTGAGAAAAATTTCAGCAAATTTAATTCTCACAATTTTTTTAATTTGCCAAGAAAACCACACTGTGAGGTCACCCCAGAACTGTGAGAATGGAAATTACCTTATTTGAGCCACCTTAGAAATAACACTATAAGAAAGTGTCTCAAATGACTGCACCTCTTGCACTGCACAGCACCGTGAGCACACTTCTGATTCCAAAGACTGCAAATTGATTACACTGGTGAGCAGATTTAAGCACCTGCTCATAATCGTGGATCCACTTGCAGGATGGATAGAAACTTTTCACAACAGGAAATCGGATACTGTGGGATTGGTCAAAGCACTCTTTTGGGAAATCATTCTCAGATACAAAACACCTGAAACCACAAAATCTGGTAAGAGTTCTCCTTTTTAAGTAGGAACACTAGATACCATCTATAAAAGTTTAGGAATAGAGTAACAGCTACAGGTTCCACATCATCCATAGTCCATGGGACAGGTAGAAATAGTGAACAGGATTCTCAGAAAATAAAATTGCTCAAACTTATAGTCAGGTGAGTTTGAAATGGTCTAAAGGTTTGTAAATAGTGCTGTGGGATGTTAGAAGTACCCCTCACCAACCACTAGCGTTGTTACCAGCAGTAGTGTTTGGTAGGCACTTAGCTGTACCTGGGATCTTTGTCCCTGCTAAGACCAGTGTTTTAGATGAACAAATTATCAAATTTGTTTTGAGGATAGAAGAACATCTACAAGAAAATAGGGCACAAGCCAGATGGTTTAAACCAGTACCAGCTGGAATGCAAATACATGGTACCCAGTCTTAAGATTCAGTAATGCTAAATGTCCACTCTAGCATAACAAAGTTGAATTCTAAATTTTAAAAGTCTGTATACTTTGTCATTATCTTCTTACTTTTCTGTAAAGGTTGCAGAGAAGGATAACTGATTTCACCACTCTCATGTTAACAACTGCCCAAAGAATATCAGTTAGATGGACCACCATTGACCCCACAGGATTCCATCAGTCCCACATTGGAGATTATAATTGGGACTGTTCAAGCTTACAAAGGCTGAAAGAAATCCTAGAACCATGTAATTTCTTTATTTTTTCTTCTAAAGCAACCTGGAACAAGGAGTCACCTGCTGCTTGACTGAATGGACCCTCAGGGACTGAAAATCAAGGCGAGTGTCCTGTTGGATGCATCCACCATCCTTATAAAATGGCAATTGCTCCAGGCTCAGTTCCAGGAGGGAAGAGTTTGAGATGGCATCAGCAAGTTGGCTTTGGTTATCCTGCAATAATTGTGGCCCATGTCATACTGGGTGGTGTATTAATAACTGTTATGAGTCTTGTTGTTAAAAGCCATCATCAAGGTTGGAGTGGGGGAAATAAAATCAGAAATGGTGCAGCCAGATACATAAGCTAGTGCTGTGTATGCAGGTGGCACCAACTGCCCAGTGAAGAAGAGTTAACCATGAGACTTGGTGTTTTAATATTACATTACAGACTATCTTCTATACCTTCTTAAGATAGTAGTTACCAAGTTCTGGTGTTAACTCTTTGTACTGATGTTTTGGTTCTTTTTCTTTTGCAATTTGATTGCAACAATGGGCAAACCATTGCCAAATGGAAATGGATGCCTGAAAAGAACTGAAGGGAGGACTGTTATAGAAGAAGTTTTATTAACTTTATTCTTCTCTCTAAATAGTCTCATTTAGCATTACTAACTTAGCACTAGTAGCTGAAGTAGTGGAAGCCTTAGGCCACAAGAGCTGACTGAGTAAACTTTTTGATAAAGCTAATAATGGGGCTAACACAGAAGTAGTTTAATCCAGCAGATGCAAGCAGAATGAGGAAGGTAAGGACCAAGGAAACAATTCCAAGAGGCAATTTCAGAAGGCAGCCAGCTCAGTGACAGTGAAAAACAATAAGAAATCAATAGACCGCTGGCAGGAATTAAGTGACTGGACTTGGGGATCAGGGTATAATTGAGGGGTGTGATCTGAGGTGGGTATTCCATCTCTGAAGGCACCCAGCTTGAGCTGTAGCTGGAGACCTGACACAAGTGGAATCGAAAACCTTCACTGGGACTTCACATGAATCAATGGGATCCTAGGGTTGGACCCGGTTACAGGGGCTGGTGTGTGTAAACCCATAACACCTGTCAGTACTAAAGCTGCTTATAGTGGTGCAGGTATTCTCATGAGGAAAAATAAGTAAACTCTACTCCTATAAAAGCATCCACACTATTGATTAAATTAATAAAATTATATCAATAGTTAAAAAAAAAAAAAGAAATCAGACCTCTGAATAGCCCAGGGGCAGCAAAGCCCATGTGTAATTCACAGTACCTTTTCCCCTTTTCCAACCCAGGATATGGGTCTGTATTGTGTAACTGAGGCCCTCACCTACAGAAATCTGGCAATTTGTACCATCTAAAGTTGGTTGCTCTGGAAACAGGCTATGATTTCTTCCAGCTTCACAGTGAGAGCTGCTGAACTCCAAGACACATAAGCATAGCAGTTCTGTTCATTTGCTTCCCCAAGCTGAAGATCTTGCCTCAGGAGTCACAGATTATTTTCCTCTTTTTTATTCACTCTGTGAGGCCACCCCCTGAGGAGCTTTTGATTGACTTGAGAAACCAATGAATCCCTGAAGTACCTTTCGCAAAAGAAAGCTGGAATAGAAAAGCATCAAACGTGTCTGAGTATCAGAAGTAGGGAATGGAAGGGATCTATAGGGCTCTGCAGAATCAGGACCATCTCCTAAAAGAGAGTCCTTCTTCCTTGTGCCTCTCTTCTTCTCCCAGGTCATATGACTTCTGATGACATCCTACTTTTCTGCCAGGACTACTGGATGTTACTTATGTACTGTTGCTCTCTATATTAGCAGTCTGTTACTAGTCACTCAACTCACTGTCTTCTGCTCTGCTTCCTTCCCCAAGCCACTTATCAAACAATCTGGAATAACTCAGGCACCCAAAAAGCACCCTGCTAGCACAGGACAAAGCAGTGAGTATTTTAAGACCCAAAAAATCAGTGTTTCTTACCAGGTTTTCCTCCTGGTGTCAGGCAGTATGAGATGAGATCATCAGATGATGTCCTTTTCCTATCCTCTTCTCCCCTTAGGGACCTGGATGCACAGACTGGCTGCAGTAAGCTTGTGGTGCCCGGCCACTTCCCAGTAAGGTGCAAATTACCTCCCCTACGCCACATGGCGGGCCATGTGCCTGGGCCGCCGGCATATGGCGAGGCAGCACTCCAGCTTCTGCTCTGCTAACTTGCTGTTTTATTAGCATACAGGGGAAGAGAGAAGGAAAAGGCTAGGGGGATGTCAGGAAACTTTGCTGTCCAATATGTGAGATCCTGTCCAAACTATCTCCTCAGCAGATGTCTCAAACTACAGGGACTCTTCTTTCTCTTCATAGGTGTATGACAGACCAAGAACTCTGCAGTAAGGATGAGGTCAACAGGCCACACGTATTTACAAAATAAAGAAGCCTCAAAAGCTATTAGGGTTTCAGTTTTCTGTAGTGGTTGCCCTGTCTCAGCTTGGCTTCTACCAACACTGTTGAACTCATGCTTTTATTAATCTACTTGGAAGCTCTGGTGACAACCTAAATAGACTTAATTAGTCCTTTAATTACTATGTATATTAGCAGACATAAGCTGCCTCAAAACACAAGTTTACTTGTTTGAGGCCTCAGTATAACTTCTGTGCCAGTAGAGCATTACAGAAACCACTCAATACTATATATTTCATTAAATACTAAAATTAAATGGCCTGTATCTACTTGATGCAAAATTATTCATGTCTGATTTGCACCAGTGAACATGTGCAAATGTAAGAGCTAGAGAAAACACTCTCCTTGATCTTCCTCTCTTTCTGCAGTAACCTACTTTAGATTGAAGAGCGGCAGCTAAGTGGTAATACTTGCCAGTTGCTTTTTAATAATTTGTTTAAATTAGCTAAAGGTTTTTGCTCTAGGTAAAGACTCAGGGTATCCTGGTAAGGTAAAGATGACACAAAGCAGGCAGCCACAAGAGAGCTTCCAGAGCACTAGACAAGTATTTTTTCAGGATATTGAGGTATTTTTAGGGTGCTCTGCTTGAGCTCCTGTGGGGTGCAGCATCAGCAGATTAAGCATGAGAACTCATGCTGAGCACGTAAGAGGCTGCAGGAGAAAACCAGTAGCAAAGCATGTCACTGGCGAGCATGAAGTTGAGGAAGGCAGAAGCGTCATGCTCCATCTTGGGGAGAGGTAGCAAGACAGTGGGCAGAGTGCCAGGCAGAGGGGCAGGAGTGTGAGAAGTAGGTTGTTCAAGACAAGGAAACACAAGCAGCTGAAAAACTTCACAGCAGTGATGGAGAGGAAATATCAATACTCTCACTGTCTCCCAGTTCAGCTCGCCTTATGATCACATGGAACTAGAAATTGCTAAAACCGTCCTATTTCAAGCAGAATTTCAAACAGGGGAGAAGATGCAGAGCTTTTGTGTCAGCATCCAGGCTTGATTTTACTCATGAATTGCAAGCAGAAATACATCACTAGATGCAGAAAAGGCCCACCTGATCTTCAGTCCCTTCAGGGAATGAAACCAATGCAAATTTCCTTTTCATAACCTAAGAATGTGATAAAAGTGGCACAGAAAAGGAATGAGGGCATGTTTGCCTTTGCTCAGTTCTTTTTCTGTCTTCCTTACATGGAACTTTTAATTCTCGGGTTTTGTTTTTCTGATGTCACTTTAACTCCAGAGACATGTCATCTTCTCACATGGGTGAGGAAACCTTACCACCTCTTCTGTCCCAAAACTTCCCCCCACTACTCTGAAGGGCATGAGACAGTGTATTGTCAGGAAAGCTTCACACAGACTTAATAAGCTCTGTATACTTATGATTAAATTGTCACAGCTCTTCTTCGGTAATGCAAGAAAGCAAGAGAAATACCCTCCAGAAAGGGGGATTTGGGGGGGGGTCTTCAGTTATTTACACACATCAAGAGTAAAGAGTTTGCTATTCTCATGGAAGTGGCAAATGGTTGAATGGGGCAACTCAACTCCACAGTAAATTTATTTTTGACTAGCTGAGCAAATTGGTGCCTTCTATGACAGCAGTGACACTGGTTCATACTGCATGAGACAGAAAAACTCAGCACACTCCAGAGCTGGCAGGTGAAAGCTCCCTGTGCTCCCACCAACACAGATCCCAGAGCTGTGTCCTACCTTTTGGATGTTTTTCCTTTTGCCTTGCCTGCTAAACAAAAAGGGCTATGAACAATTTAGGAATCTCAGATGAAGGAAAACAGACACAGGTTTTGGGTTTTATAGCAGATATAATTTAACAAAAATTCAAAATACATTTTTCTGACATATTTTAAAAAATAGTTTTAGAAATTATTTTCCCAGGTCAAAATTATTTAAAAGCATAATTTCAGGAAGCACTCCTTAGAAATGGCATTTCACATAATCTTTTCCATTAAAGCAAAGGCCATTGTTCTAAAATGTTTTCCAACACAGACCTAGCTCCAAATATGAATTAATAAAACATGGAGCAACAACACTTACTGCTCAAAAATATACACATCTCCCAAGGTCAGTCCTGGCCCATGCCATCTAGACTTTTTTTGCACATTCTAAAACATATTAACACACGTCTAAGAGAATTAGACCTGATAGAGAACAGAAAAATGTATCAGAGGAAAAAGAAAAGTGAGAGAGATTTCCATAACCAGAGATTTCCACTGTAGACTTGCTGTTTACACTACCTGCATTTGCCAGCTTTCTCAGTGAACTGGCTACAGTAAAAGCTATATCTCCCGTTGCCACCCTCTCAGATTGTACACAGCCTACCCTCCCCTGTCCTTTAAGGGCATTAACATTCAAATCAAGTTTTGTCATTGGAGTAAGCCCACCATGAATTTTACCCAGTAACTTTTATCCATCTCACAAAAAGGAGCAATAAACAGAACTATTTCAAAACTGATTAACTTCTATTAATATGCAGTATGAAAAAATAAGAACGTAAGAAAACAAGATCCAACAGTAACTGCATGCTAACAGAGTCCTTTAAATCAACATTTTGCTTTGTGCCTGCACAACTAAGATACAGGCAACAGTCTCTGACACTACGTGTTTTCTAGCTGAGTTCTTCCATAAGGGTTGTCCTTGTTTCCCTTACACTGAGTGATCTTGCTCAGTTATCTAATTTAATTTTATTGATTTCTTCCTCTTTGCTTGTTGTTTGGACACGGTACCCAGAGCAGACTGTGAACTTTCCACTGATGTCTGAGGCAGGAGTAGTTTTCCAGACTGTGTTGGGTACTTGGTTTTCATAAAGACTTTAAACAGTGGCTGGGACAACATATGTTTCAGTTGTTTTTTCATCCCCTTCAGCATCTTTTGCTTCTGGATTTCTTCTTCCTCACTAGATTTTTTTCCTTGGGACAGAAATCAAAGATACAGAATGTTACAACAAGAAAATAATTTGCATTGGCCTCTTTCATCTGGCTTTTGTAGTGCTAGGGGCAGATGCTAATCTCATCTTTCTCTCTCTGACAAGGTCACTCAGCTCCCATACAGTCTTTCAGTCATATGTAACACTTTCAGATCACCCAGGCTGTCCACAAAATAACAAGATCAAGATGAATTCTGACTACTGAGTCACTAGAGTTCAGGTATTGTCCTGCTAAATCCATCAGCTGGCTCTCAACCCAGAACAGACTTGGGAACATAAGGAAAGAGGGCCCACAATATAAGGAATTAACCCAGGGCTTCTCGCTCAAGCAGAAGCTTCTTCCAAGTATTTAATTACTTTATGCATGCCTTATTTTAGCACCTGTAAAACAGAAAGTCCTTTCCTCCTTAGACATAAAAAACGAGGTGGTCCAGTTTAATTACATAGGAGAAGGAATGGCATGGAAGAGACTGGAGACAGTTAATAGGGCCAGAGGCCTGAAATGGAGAGAATAAATGAAATCAGAGTTGCTGAAATGTAAATTGAAAGGACATTACTAAATCCTTTGTAACACTGTAAGAGGCATTTCATTTATGGGAGGAATGACTGAGATTTGAATTGGTCTCCATCACGCTATGGAACAATTGGAGACTGCATGCATTTCAAAGCATGAACCTGGCAAGATTCTGGAGGGCAGTTACAAAGTGCTTCACTTGAGAGCCACAACTTACTTGGACTGGATGTGTTGTTTTGAAACTCATTTCAAAGCACAGCATACTCAGATTATATCAAAACAAGACAGTAGAGTGCTAATTATATGAGAGCACTCCTGAACAGTTTGGACAGAGACAATGTTTGCTTCTGAAGTGGCTGAAAACAAGCTAGTCCAGCCATGAATAAAGGAAAGAAAAAAATTAATCTGAATATGCTTCAAAATTAAGATAATTGTATACTTAGCACCTAACAGGTAAGAGACAGCTTAAGCTGAAGTGACCCAGGCAGCAACCCTACTCAGCATGCCTTTAAAAAACTGTTACGGAAACATGCCTTCAGCTCCTAAAATATGAACACAAAGTGGCATTTTACAGTGCATGTAAGGAGTGCAAAACTCCATGGCACTGAACTAATAAGCACCTGTACTTACACAGCACTACACGCTCCTTTAGGCACAGCTTGCAGAACATTTAATTTTTAAAATATAATTTTTTACTTCTAACACACCACCAAAATCTCAGCAATTTGAATATAAGTATTGGCCCTTTAGCCCACACAATGTAACCTGCATCAGGCTCATATAATTTTTGGTTTGCTAATTTTCCTGGGTGTTGCCACTCAGAACTGTGAGACTCCTGTCCTGCTGCCTGACTACAGGGAGGTGGGAGAGAGAAGCTCAAGTGGAGAAACAGCTTTTTCTTTGACGCACAGGGTACACTACTCAAGCAGGACATACTGGACTGATAGATTATCCTGAAAGGTTTACCAGAAACTAACTAGTTCTTGTCCTATGACATGTGGACTTGTGACTTGCCAGAATTGTCTCACTTCACTCACTAAGCTGCAGCTGTACGCATCACACCACCCAGAAAACACACGGAACACCATGCACCAAATAATGACACTCCTTTCCTTCCCCTTCTGCCCTGCAGGTGTTACGAGTTCCACTGACATGGTGGGGATTCTTCTGGATACCAGTGCTATGGGACCAACTGAGCACATCCATAAACAAGCATTTCTACTTGCCCATCAACATGTCATCATCAAGATCCATCTCAAGAGCCTCTGCAGCTTGCTGGAGCCAGGAGTTGTGTTGCTTTGCCCGACTATTGAAAAATTCTGCCTTCTCAATCTGCCGTGCCAAATTCATTCTCTCCTGCAACAAAAGTACATTATGATCAGCTTTAAATGTGGGACACTAGCAGAACAACTGAGATGCAGAGATACTTCCATTCCCTACTGCTGTCCCACCACATATCCCACATAATAAAGACATAATTGGCTGAAGTGTTTTCCTTTTCCAGCTCCATGATAGAATCTGACTTCTAAAACATCTTCACTACTAAACATGCCTGAATGTTAAACCCTTTCTTTAAATGAATCATTACAAACACTTCAGAGACATCAAGGACAAATCATAATAGAGATACCAATAATTTCCAAGTTACATGGTTACTTTGTACAGCTGGATCTTACAGTTACTAATCTCAGCAACAAGGGGCAGCCACAAACTTCATCCCATTCAGAAGTCGCAAGCTCTTGCAGGCCATATGGAAGGAGCTACTTGTGTTTTCAGAAATGCACCTGATCTTGTTTAGGCACAGGACAAAATGTCCTGTCCTGCTAGCCAGTTGCACACAAGTGGCACATGATGTCCAGCAATGCTAACCTGACCTGCAGCCTCCAGCTGGGCCAAGCTGTCTTAAATAACTAATTCATTATGGAAAGAAAATCTGTACTGCCAGTAAATAATAATCAACCCAGCAGCAAGTTCTGCTGTTTGGAGTGAGCCTGCAGATGCACAAAACAAATGTGTGCAGGACACCCTGACCACCCCAAGGGAATAGTCTGGTGCTACACAGTAACAGAACCAGCCAGAACTGCCAGTTTAATTAAAATTTAGAGAGAGAGGAAATTAAAAGTGCAGTTGACTACTAAAACAGTCGCTTCTCCTTAGATAATTTCAAGAAACTTTACATAGCTTTTTTCACCTTTGTAAAAACTCAACTCCTCTTCTTGTCTGCCCTCTACCCTGGTTCACCAATTCTATTCCTCTCAAGATAGAAATACCTTCAGACTTTTCCTGAACTTGAATGAAGCAGAACCAGGGAAGGGGACGCCTAACGGAAAGACATAAAGAACCAGCAGCACTATTAGTCCCAGATACAATGACTTTGAGATTAAGCCCAGGGCAAAGTGTAAATGAAACCTGACCATGTGAAGGGCTGAGGAGGCTGGAGTCCTGTAATTACAATTACAAAGAAATCTTTTCTGGGGAGAGGAGTGCTACTACTGATAGCAGTCAAGATCATGAGATGGTGACAGGAAAATTTAAGTAAATTAAGCAGCAATATTTATTTGCCCATAAATTGACAGAGCATGGTAAGAGCCAAGAACTACTAATCAAGAAACACAGAAGGGACCTCTGAAGAAACACTCTACAAACAACACACTTCTTTCAGGAACCAAAAACATTTGGCAGGTGGAGGGGAGTCAGGAGAAATAAAATTTAAAATCAAACTCTCTGTGTTACAACCAAGAGGAGAAAAATAAGACTTGTGGAATCATTTCTTTGATTTTCTTCCTCTTTTAGAAAGTTTTATCTGCTGAAAGAATCAGACTAAATACCTATTTACAGCAAGCCTGGGCTTTGAAACTTGCTGACTTTATTTCCAGGGTGAGGATACTGCCATTCACTGAGGTGGACCCTGGGCTCAGACCAAGCCAACTGGATAAGAATGAACCAGAATAGCCTAAGAAAGACAACTGTTGCATAATCTGACTGCTCACGTTTTATTCCTGTCCTTAGTGCCTGTGCAATATTTAGACATTCCAACCCCAGTTGGATTCCTTCAAATGCAGTATTTAAATATGTCCCACTTGTACACCATTGATGTCCCCCAATGCCAAGACATGAAATGGCCTCTTATTTCACATGCAGAAAATCTGTGGTGACTACATGCTTCCTAAAATAGTTTTGTAAATCTTAAACCTTGTCTATCTTGTGAGTTAGTTAATGACAGAATTCTCCTTAAAATGGGCAATAACCTAGAAAAAAGAAACGTATCTGGTTTGACAGGGTTCAGTGGCAGCTGTGGCCTTACAGTATAGGAAATTTCAGGAGAGCTCACTACTTCAACTGAGAAGAGGCAGATGAAGAAGACTGAGTATCTCTGGACCTGCTACTGTTCTCTAGTCTGTTCCTAACACAAGGGGCTCTCAAGAACATACTTAACAAAGCCATTCCAGCTCTCCAACCACAAAACACGTTCACTTCCCTGTGCTGTTTTTGGGATTCTAGTCAGTACAAGCCCTACATAACAACATACAAGCAAAATATAAGTGATGTTTACATATTAATACGTTCCTTGGGTCAGTTATTGAGGAAAAATCACAAACACTGCTTAAAAAAAAAATGGTGTGATTAACTTAATTTTCAAAACCAGGTCCTGAAAAGTAAATTTCACCTGAAACAAATGTGATGGGCAATGCACTAATATTAAGTAAGCAAGCAACTACACAGGCTGCAGAGAGACCATTGTCCCTTTACCTTGATAGAATTCATGCACTTGGTTTCAACTGGGAAAAAAGGCAGCTCTTCACTCTTCTCCAACGTTTTATAAATTTTCCTAAAATTGATCAAGTCATCAGGGCCAATCAGTAATAGGCTGAGGCCTTCGTTGGCTGCTCGGGCTGTTCTGCCGCTTCTGTGTACATACAGTTCAGAAGTACGAGGGACCTGCAAAGATTCAGAAGAACCATGAAGCTGGCATTGGAAAGCTAGGAGGAGCCTGTTATGCTTTCACCAAGAGGTTGCCAGAGAATATTGATTTTTATATACACATAGTACATTGCATGTAACATAGCTGAAGGTTAAGTAAAAGATGATGTTTGGAGACACTTTTCAACCTCTGGTTCAGTATTTTTCCTTGTGTAAACTTTTATAAGTCTCTCCTAACTGCTGAGCCTCTGTAATTTCATTTGCAAAGCAGGGAAAAAATTGATGTGTCCCCAGAGAAGAGTTATAAGCCTGAGGCCAAGACACATTTGCATATCAAAATTAAGCAAAAAACAAAAACCATATCTGTTATATCATTTCTGATATATAATTGCACATTAGTCATGTACCACCTTCCACAGTCAGTCACTGCACCACTGAGGTCCTAAGTACAAAGCACTTCACTTAGTCTTGTCAAGACTGTACTATACACAAGACTGAGAATCACAGCTTCATAAAACGTGGTTTGGATCAGCAGAAGCTTATTTCAAAACCAGAACAGTAAAAGCAAAAACATTAAGAATTTTCAACCTGGTAGTGTATGACATGCTGCACGTTGGGAATATCAAGACCACGAGCTGCAACATCTGTCGTCAGGAGGACACAGCTGAGAAAGTGAGAACATTTAATGAACATAAAATTGAAGAGTAAACCATCTGCCAAAGAACATAAAACACAGTGACCTAGAATTCTACCACAACAATTTCAGTAACAGATTTATAATACATCATATGCTGAAAATAGCCCGTTTGTTTGCCAGTACAGAAAATGATACCAAGTATTACATCAGAGGCAGCCTTCAGACAGCAATTCTTAAAGAAAAAAAAAAATGCAACCATTACCTTCAGCAGGTCTGTTCTGTTTCCAGTAAAGAAATTCACTACCTTGCTGTATCCCATTTTCCTATGCTTTTAGTCTCTCCTGATTCACAGAAACACTAGCACAAATTGCTATTCAATGACCTAATCCAACCACTTGGAAGGGGTGTACACCCCCCTTTGTTATGTTTCTCAGTGCTATGCCCAGGCTGGGTTTAAAAGTATCTTTATCCTGACATGATCATACTATGAACAACACAGTTTGTTTTTGGCAGGACAAAGAGGTTTTGAAATTTTACCAGTTGAAAAAAAAAATAAATCACATTATTAACATTATAGATTTAATTAACAGCTTTTTGGGTCTGAAATACCTTCTACCAACTTGCTCTCAAAAATTTTTCTCATTATATTAAAAGCTAGAAATATAAGAAGGGGAGGGATTCTGTTCTGACAATTATTATTTCTTCTTACTCCTAAAAATGAAGAACAACTCAAAAAAGTAATTCTTTTACATCAATTCTACTAGAGATTATAACCTCCCTAGGGTATGGAACAATTAATTAAAAAAAACCCAAACAACAAACAGAAACTGTTATGAGTTACTTGTAGGTAACAGCAACTTGTTAAGGCATCTGGCTGCACACTCTATTTCTACAAGGTTTAAAGCAGAAATAAATGGAGAAATTCTACAGCTTGCAATCTGCAGGAGGCTGTGATTGATGATCTCCCAATTTCTTCTTGCCTTGAAAATCTGCAGTCTCTGAAAAGGCCCCATCTGGTCTAGGCCAACACTATCAGTGCTACATTTTGCCAAGGGATACTGCAGATCTATCATGGCAATTCAACCTCTGGTCCCCCTGCCTGAGTTGCTGCCCAAGGTACAAATTCCCATGCAGACAGTACACAGCACTTCACAGCAGGTCTAAACTGTGAGGCTTCTGGATTATGGAAGTACTGAGGCCACCAACCTCTTCCCAAAGGCCATCCCAAAGATGGCAGGAAATAATTCTTAAAACGGCAGGACAGACCTGCCTGTGTAAACCTGCCTGCCTACTGCTTGTGAAAGATACAACTGCCCCTTGCTCTAGGATATCTTGACCCTCAGAAAGCTGATTCATCTAACTAAGCCTGCAAAACCATAACTCAGCAAAGAGTGGTTAGTTTTCCAATGGCTTAGTGAGATAAAACAGCTTACAGAAGGACCAAAAAAGCTGCAGAGCCAGGGGCAGTGAGGTGTGCATAATGGTTATAAAAGTAAATAGCTGAAAACAGGGCCTCAAAATAGAATGAACTTTAAGGTTGGACTGGGTTGCTCAGAGCTTTATCCAATTCAGCCTTGAAAACCTCCAAGTATGGGCAGCCTCTTCCACAACAAGACTGTCCTCACAGAGGAAAAGATCTTTCTTATTTCCAGCTTGAACCTCTTGTTTCAATGAGTACCCATTATCCCTCATCCTCCTAACATGCACCACTGTGAAAAGCCTGGCTCCGTCTTCTTGATAACTGTCTTTTAAAGATATCTGAGGGCTGCTATTAGGTCCCCACAAAGTCTGTTTCCCAGGTGGTACAAACCTAGTGCCCTCAATCTCTCCCCCTTGCAGCTAGCACATCCTGACCATCCTGGTGGCCTTCTACTGAACTCACTCTGGTTCATCACCTCAACCATCCTGTGAAACCTCATTCTTAAGCCTCAATAACCTCGGCTCATGAAAAGGGGGCTTGCATCCCCAGATAACTCTCCCAACCACTCATACTCTATCAGAACTGTTTCCTCTCTTCACTTCATTTTACATTATTTCTTTTTTCTCTACTAGGAAATAGAAAATCAACTCACCTCTCTCGCTCAGCAAACCTTTCCAGATTTTTCAACCTTTGCTTTTGGTGCATGTTGGCATGCAAAGGAAGAGGATCACAATTTAAGATTGTCAGGAGAGAACTGAGGCGTTTTACACAGTCTATGCTGTTTGCAAAGACCATGGTTCTCCCTGGATACTGGAGAAGAAAGTAATAGAGATAATAGTCCTTCTCATTTGTGTTACAGTGGATTCTGGTTTCTGTCAGAGTCTCAACAGTAGCCTCTTTCCTCGTTAAGTCGATCACTTTGGGTTTCCCCTTTATTCCTACTTTTTCCATTAGTAATTCTAGTTTGGTCTTCTTGTCCATCTTTTTAGCATTCTTTTTCTGTAAAACTCTTGAGGGAGTCTGATGGACTAAAGTCAAAGTGGCAGAAAAAACAAATGTCTGTCGTTGAGGATTATACTGTGAATCATTTAAGATTTCCAGCAGCTGAGACAGCTCTAAGAAGTGACCTTTCTCAACCATTCGATCTGCCTCATCAATTACAAGGCACCTGTCAAATAGAAAACACACAGTAAAAATACACTTGTGCAGATAAATACAAATCTGATACACTTCAAAAGAATCATTTCTGCTAGACACACACGAGAAGTTCTGCATATAAAACCCAAAGGAACACCAGGTATGCTGGGCTAGCTACAGCAGACTTTCATATTTCTGTTTTAAAAAAACAGATTTCTAAAGGAAAAACAAGCTTTTTTTTTACTGGCTTGAAGTGACACTTCCCTCTATCAATATAACCTCTGTGCATTTCAGTAAACACTCTGGCAAAGAAATAAGTGATCTTACATAGTTTAAATTAATTAATTACTTAGTAAACATTATCAGTATGCAGTGATGCCCAGTTCAGTATCCAGCACTTAGTCTAAAAAGCACCTTTACCTGAGCTGCCGAAGGTTTGAAAGATGTGGGTGTCTCTCTTTAACTAACTCCCACAGACGGCCTGGGGTTGCAATTACAATTTCTGGCTTTCGATTCAGGACACGTTCTTGCTTCTGTGTAGCCATGCCTCCAACTAGAATTGCAGTCTTAATGCCTAGAACATAAAAATAATAGTTTTTATCTTACTAATCTATCAGTGAATGTCTTCACAAACATCCACTCAAAGAAGTATTTTGAGGAGTCTGTAATACAAATTTCAGCAAGCATTTTGGCTAAGAAACTTCAGGAGGTTTAAGTAACACTGAACACACAGCAATGCCCTCAATTTTCCAGAAAAATCCTCACTATTGTTAAGACACTAAAAATAAAGTAGCTTTTCTTTTACTGCACCTGTCTTACAACAGCAGAAAGAATCATGTATGTCCTCCACAGCTGTTAGCTTTGTTTACCAATACTTCAGAATCTCGTTTGTCAATTTTATTTGCATGAACCAGCATGTTCCTGTTATGAATAACCAACAGACCCCTTCAAGAATAAGACTGAGAAATGCTTGTCTTGCAAGTAACTGCTCATTTGCTATGGAATAATCCTAACAAGAATGGCCCCAACCAATTAATGATTCTCTGGACTGCATAGTAGCACAAGAGACCCTAGGATAGCTGCTCAGGTACTAAAAGGGTTTAGCTTTGGAAGCAAACTCCAGACATGGCTTATTTCACCCTACTTATTCAAAGAATACACTGGCCCACGACAAACTCAGTGCTACTGTGCAAGACTTTTCCAGTATCCAAGCTACCACAGATCTTCTTTCCTACTACTTGTAGAACCCCATGCTTCCAGGTGGGGATTTTTTTTTCAAAGTGAGTTTAAAACAATGAAAACAGCCCACACCAAAACATTTTCTCCCCTGCTGCAACAACTATGTATCACTTGGGCCTTAGGCTTTTATACACACAAATAGCACTGCTCCTATCAGAACTGTAATGATATAAATTTATTATTTCAGGCTAAGAGATAAAATTAGCCTTGTAATCAGCTCTAAACTGATGAGCGCAGCCGGACATATAGACACCAAAGGAAGATGTGCCTAAAAGCAGTTTACTGCACTACATATCCTCTTCAATAAATAAATTATTGTTTCCACTGGAGAAGCTGGTAGTTGTTTCCCAGATTTCCCCATCTGGAACAGTCTCACATTCTCATTCATTCACTGAGCAAGCGTGCTGACCTTAGGTTTAGAAGAGAAAGGCACATGATGGAGCTGTTTTCATTAAATACGTTACGCAGTGATATGCTGTGGCTTGACTGCTGTAAGAGGTAAGTCAGACAATCCAGCAATGCCTTCTGCCCTTAAAATTATGGCCATAATTTCTTGACAGAGCAAAATCATATATAAAAATACATTTAAAAAAAACAATATATAGATTGATATATGTAAAAAAAATGAAATTGTGAATTATGTAAATATATACCTAATATAATTGAGAAGTAAATTACCTACCTCATGCAAAACCAAGACAAAGTTAGCTGTGGCTGGGTATCTAGTACCAATTCTGTGCTGCTAAAGCATAAGTCAATAGCTATTTGAAGGAAGAAATATTTTAAAATATCCCACATTAACTCTCTACTTCCACACGTATCTCACTGAAGAATCTCAATGCATTACTCAAATATTAGTAACTACAAACCCTAACCCTTCAGAAGTCACACCCACCCTAGAAAATGTGGCACATGTTCTGGCTCAACACCAATGCCAAGATCCAAACCCAGTGTAATCTGGGATATGGCCTATAGGGTTGACATACCTGTAAACTTTGCAACTGCATCAATGTGGTGTTTTACTTGTACAGCTAATTCTCTTGTGGGGGTAAGGACCAGTCCTAAAAGAGGTCTCTTTTTATGGGAGCCAACAGTATGTGTCTTGTCACCAGAATCAAATTCAAAATTTTCCAGCACCTTCACATAGCCCGTTGTGAAAGATGCATCATCTTCATCTCCACTATCTTCAACCTGCTGATGGGTTAGTTTTTCTGCTTCATCCTCATTTTCCCATCTTGTTTCATCATGATGCTGATCAGATTCTTTAGTAACACTGTCATTTCTGGTTGTGCAGCTATTTGATTTTTGCCACTGCAGCACAGAGTGAATCATTGGAATTGCAAATGCAAGCGTTTTGCCGCTTCCTAGAAAAAATAAACAAGAATAATAATACAGACTGACAAGTCATTTATTTGAAAATATGAGAAAAGCAACTGCAAATCACACACTGTTCTTAAAGGATACAGTTTCAACAGGCACAAACTTTTGGTCTTTAGAAGATCGTAAGATGCAGCAATAGCATCTTTTCTCTTGTCCCCTTTATACATCTCCTTGAGGTCACCAACAGCATCCTTCCTTGGGAAAAGGTATTTTTCCAATCTCTAGCAGGTCAGGCAGATTTGTTCAGAAAGCGGTTTTTAAAAGCTGCAGTTGCAGCCAAGATATTTTTAAAGATCTGTATGCCCGTAAGGAGAATACCATGCCCTAATTGACAATTCTGATCAATGTTCTCCAAGTAAAGGAATTGTAAATGAGGCCAAGGACAAACTGGAATGTACCTGAAGGATTCACTTCCATCTTTAATTTACAGTACTGTGTTTATGGCTTTCTAAGAAACAGTATTTTGAAATACTCCCTTTGTCTAGTTTCCTGCTCTATCACCAGATCACATTTTTATTATCAAAACATATAAATCTGATGTAAAACTCCAAACTGGAATGGATACAAGGGAAGAGGGTTGTCACATACAAAAATGCTCCCCTGACTTCAATTTTAAGAGATTCACTGCACCAAACCAGAAGTCAAATCCCTGCCACATATTCCCTTCTGAATTGTCACTAACAAAGATGTCAGGAGAAGCCTGGTAGCACATCCACACCAGTTAAGGTTCTCATGTGTACCAGTTCAGTGATCACAAAAGCAGCATCCAGAGCACAAGACACTATTATGCCATTTCTGTAGCAGGCAACAACTGAGATACAGTCCTCCAGAAATCTCATCTTGACCCCTTGAGCACCATTTGTCCATATAACAAACCTGTAATGGTTTGCCAAATTCACCAACAGTTTTGCCTATTTAGGGCAGCTATTTATTGGCTAATAAATAACCAAGCCCAGTACCATTATCCTGACCAATACTACTACAAAGACTCCTTGTATCCACTTCTCTACCTTTCTGCATGTCTGGGAGGTCCCATGGCTTCTGCACTTGGAAGCAGAAAACTCCTAATAGAATCATAGAATCATTAAGGTTAGAAAAGACCTGAAAGATCATCAAGTTCCAACCTCCCTGCCATGAGCAGGGAACCTCACCACTAGACCAGGTTGCACAAAACCTCGTCCAACCTGGCCTTAAAACTTCCAAGGACAGGGCATCAACAACGTCCCTGGGCAACCCATTCCAGTTCCTCACCACCCTCAGAGTGAAGAATTTCTTCCTAATATCTAACTTAAACCTCCTCTCTCTCAGTTTAAAACCATTACCCCTTGTCCTATCACTATCTTCTCTTATGAAAAGCCCCTCCCCAGCTTTCCTGTAGGCCCCTTTCAAGTACTGGAGGGCCGCTATAAGATCTTCCCGGAGCCTTCTCTTCTCCAGGCTGAACAGTCCCAACTCCCTCAGCCTGTCTTCATAGCAGAGCTGCTCCAGCCCTTTGACCATCTTCACGGCGCATCTCTGGACCCTCTCCAACAGGTCTATATCTTTCCTGTGCTGAGGGCACCAGAGCTGTACACAGTACTCCAGGTGGGGCCTGAGCAGAGCAGAGGGGCAGAATCACCTCCTTGGCCCTGCTGGCCACACTTCTTTTGATGCAGCCCAGGACACAACTGGCTCTCTGGGCTGTGAGCACATGCTGGCGGTTCATGTCAAGCTCCTCATCTGCTACCACCCCCAAGTCCTCCTCAAGACTGCTCTCTAGTCATTCTGCTCCCAGCCTGTATTTGTATCTGGGGTTGTGCCGACCCAGGTGCAGGACCTTGCACTTGGCCTTGTTGAACTGCATGAGGCTGGCACCGGGTCACCACTCCAGCCTGTCAAAGTCCCTCTGGATGACATCCCTTTCTTCTAATGTGTCAACCACACCACATAGCTTGATATCATCACCAAACTTGTGGAGGAAACACTCGATCCCACTGTCCACGTCTTTAACAAAGATCTTAAACAGCACTGGTCCCAGTACTGACCCCTGGGGGACACCACTTGTCACCTGCCTCCTTTTGGACATGGAGCCATTGACCACAACTCTCTGGGTGCAGCCATCCAGCCAATTTCTTACCCACCAAGTGGTCCATCTGTCAAATCTATGCCTTGTTTGGAGACCAGGATGTCATGTGGGACAATGTCAAATGCCTTGCAAAAATCCAGTTAAGATGACGTCAGTTGCTCTGCCACCATCTCTGTAGCCTTGTAATAGAAGGCCACCAAGTTGACCAGGCATGATTTGCCCTTAGTGAAGCCGTATTGGCTGTCACCAATCACCTCTTCATTTTCCATGTGCCTTAGCAGATTTTCCAGGAGGATCTGCTCCATGACCCTGCCAGACACAGAGGTGAGACTGACCAGCCTGTAGTTCCCTGGGTCTTTCTTTTCCCCCTTTTTAAAAATAGGGGCTATGTTCCGTTTTTTCCAATCAGCGGGTACCTCACCAGACTGCCATGACCTCTCAAACATGATGGAGAGAGGCTTAGCAATTGCATCCACCAGCTCCTTCAGGACTCCATGGGTGAATACCATCAGGTCCCCTAGATTTATGCACCTTCAGGATCTTTAGATGATCACAAACCTGCTCTCCTACAGTGGGGGGTAATTCACTCTCCCAGTCCCTGCTTTCACCTGTTGTGGCTATTGTGTTGAGGCTGGAGCACTTACACTCTGCATTTATAAAGCACATACACAGTAAGATTCTGTATTACCAAAACATTTGTTTTTAAGGTGAAGAACACTGCTGATCTTTAATTAAATGTAATGCAATTTGTCTGGTGCAAATGACAGTACTGCATCCAGCTAGATTACGGCTGTGATAATCAGGACTATTCTGTAGGTACTAGATTCACTCAAATTAAAGAAATATTCACCTCACAGGGCATGTTATTTTCACAATACACAGATCACATACCATGGTCAAGCCTGCAAAACCAGAAGAAACAGATATCTTCATACTCCCAGATACTACAGCTCAAGCTAACTAATGTTCTTTTAAACAGTCTGCATCTGATCTTCCAGGGAACTGCTGCCATACCAAAATCTTGCCATTCTCCCCCATGCTGCTACCAAAAAGGAAAGATTAATAGTTGTTTCACCTGTCACCTTCCTCCCTCAGACTCGATGCTAAGGGAAGGTCTAGGATGTAGAAAAAAACAGCCTCTCCCAGCTGCAGCAGTTCCTAACACACAATTGTCCACATCTTCTCTGAAGTTTCAACAGGAACATGATGACCTACTGGGCTCTCTGGAGAGAACATGGCTTTCTTTCATGAAAGAAGAAAATAAATTAACTAAACGTAGCGGTACTACCTCAGGGTTATGCAAAATTAAACAGCAACAACATAACCTGCCACCATGCTTTCCACTCCGCAGCTAGAGGGATTGAATTCCAGCACTGCCAAAATGACAATTTTTTGCACCACAAAACCACCATTTACGTTTTCAGTTCCATTTTCAAAATCACTCCCTGCAGGGCTTTCTAATCTTGTTAAAGCTAATAGCACTAGCCTAGCTTCTAATTAAAATAAAATGCAAATGACTGCATATCTTATTAGTCACTATACCTTCATGCTTGAGAGCAGTAAATGGATTTACAAAACAAGCAGTGAGATAAGGCAACTCAAACAGATGAAAAGAATGCAAAAGAAGCCTTTAAATCAACACAACTGCCAGCTGTGCTTCGTGTTTTCAGCTTTTTATGGGGGAAAAAATATTGCACTGCAAAAGAGAATGAAACCTCACAGGGATGAGCAGCAAAAAAGGTAGAGGGAAAGTCATGCTCAGAGACATTGCAGCTTTGTTTAAGTCAAAAAAGGAAGCTACAACAAATTTCAAAAAAGAAGCTATAACAAATTTCACAAAGGCTAGCAAAGCTCAAAGACAAAAGCATGAGCTGATCCCAAGCTGGACAGCACCTCTCTGGTTAATGGATCAATATAATACTTCCAGCACAAGCACTGAGAAGGGCTGGTGTCAATGTGCAGGCCAAGCCCAGAGACAGGGCACCAGGTGAGCCTGTTTTGCTATGACAAATGCCTAGGCCACATTCACCATGGCTAACGCTGTGCCTAGCATGAATTTTCACTCCATGCTAACATTGAATCATCTTCAGAGAAACCTAGCTCTCTGCTTTGCCTTGGCACAGGGACACCCACGAAGTTAGACTGTTGGAACATGGCTCTGCTCCCTTCAATAATTCTGGCCTTTGCAGTGTATCGCCCTGCAGTTCTCAAAATAGGAAAAAAAATTGAGAAGCACCAGAAAAAGAGATTTCTGTCAAAAGCACAAAAACTATTTGAGATTTCCAAGCTTTGCACACTGTACTTTGTAAAGATGGAACGTCCTGTGTTTGTAACTTACAAAGTTTTAATGATCCATTGTGAAATATGTTGGATATGCAGAAGACACATGCCCTTCTCCAACATACTAATGCCTCTTCTGCTACATATAAAAACTTGTAAAAATAAGCTGCATTTAAAAAGGGGAGACAAGAAACATATACAATCACTTTAACAGATGTGTACCTGTTTCTGCAGCCCCAAGAACATCCATATTATCCCGGATGGCAGAAGGCAAAGCTAAGGCTTGAATAGGAGTTGGAGCACTAAACCCCAGGTAGCTCAAGGCCCGCAACACTGGTTCAGGTACAAAAAGGTCTTTCCAAGCAGACACATCAGCTTTGTGATCAGTTGAGGCAGATAAAACTTCTGTTGTCCAGTTTTTAACTTTTTTAGAAGTAGTTACTGATGGAAGAGCTTCTTGAACTTGTGAAGCACTATTTTTAGCCACCTTCTTCTTTTTTTTCTTTGGAGCATCTTTTGTGCTCGAGGTGCTCTCAGCCACATGTCCATGGTCTTCTTCACAGGTTACCACTTCAATTATGTTTTTACACTTTGCCTCTTCATCAACCGGCACATCAATTTCTGCTGCATTAGAGTCACCACTTCTACCTGTTTTGCTTCTCAATTCTTTTTTTTTCTTTTTCTTTTTGGGAGGGGCAACAGGCTCTTCCTCCTCCTCACCTTCTTCTGAAACACTCGCAGACTTTCTCTTCTCTCTTACTTTACCCACTTTGGAAGAACTTACTAGTCTGTACTCCGTGAGTTCCTCCAAGCATACGATGTCTTTAAACTCCTCATCAGCAAACAGATTGGGGTCGATCGGCACCGTTTTCCATTTTCCTGTTACTTCAATGCCTTTTTGTTTCAATTTAAAGTACGATTTGAATCTCCCTCCTTTTTTGGCCTTCATTTTTACCTAAAAATAATCAGGGCGGTGAAAAGCAGGACATCAAATTAAAAAGATAAGGACTACATGAATGGCTTTCAAACACACGGGAAGGCACGGCAAAGTTCCTTTATCTTGGGAAAAAAATTAATGACCTTAAAACATAAACCACAGCAGGCCCGGCCTACGGCCTCACTCCTAGAACAGCTCCAGGGATAGAACCAAAGTCACCGGCACGAACCCCCGCAAACCGCGCGGCTCTCCCGCCCGCGCAGCCGCCCCGGTACC
>NW_009954241.1:3448070-3459130 GCF_000747805.2 Chaetura pelagica
GGGCCTGCCGGGCCGGGCTGTGCAGCCCCCGGGTGTGCGGGGCGCGGGCTGTTCTGGGCAGGGCCTCGGTGCAGGTGCCCTGGCGTGGCTACTCGGGAGTGCTCTGGGCTCCCTCTGCGTTTGGCTGCACGATGAGCTTAAGGAGACAGGCTTTTAAACATAGAATCATAGAAAGGTTAATGTTAGAAGGGACCTTACAGATCATCAGGTTCCAACCCCCCTGCCATGAGCAGGGACACCTCACACTAGACCAGGTGCACAGGCCTCATCCAACCTGGCCTTAAACGCCTCCAGGGAGGGGGCATCAACAACCTCCCTGGGCAACCTATTCCAGCACCTTACTACCCTCATGGTGAAGAATTTCTTCCTGACATCTAACCTAAATCTCCCCTCTTTCAGTTTAAAACCATTACACCTTGTCTTATCACTGCCCTCTCTGGTGAAAACCCCCTGCCCAGCTTTCCTGTAGCCCCTTCAGGTACTGGAAGGCTGCTATCAGGTCTCCCTAGAGCCTTCTCCAGTTTGAATAGCTGCAACTCCTTCAGCCTGTCTTCATAGCAGAGCTGCTCCAGCCCTTTGATCATCTTCATGGCCCTTCTCTGGACCTTCCCCAACAGGTCTATATGTTTCCCGTGCTGAAGGCACCAGAGCTGTACACAGCACTCCAGGTGGGGTCTCACCAGAGCAGAGTAGAGGGACAGAATCACCTCCCTGGCCCTGCTGGCCACACTTCTTTTGATGCAGCCCAGGATAAGGTTGACCCTCTGGGCTCCAGCACACACTGGTGGCTCATACTGCACTTCTCATCTACTACCACCCCCTAGTCCTTCTCCCCAGGACTACTTTCTAGCCATTCTGATCCCAGCCTGTGTTTGTGTCTGGGGTTGCACCAACCCAGGTGTAGGACCCTTAACTTGGCCTTGTTGAACTTCACGAGGCTGGCACTGGCCCATCACTCCAGCCTGTCAAGGTTCCTCAGATGGCATCTCTTTCCTTTACTCCACACAGCTTGGTGTCATCAGCAAACGTGCTGAGGATACACGGAATCCCACATCTTCAACAAAGGCATTGAACAACACTGGTCCCAACACTGGCCCCTGAGGAAGGCCGCTCATCACTTGCCTCCCCTTGGGACACTGAACCACTGATCACAACTCTATGGGTGTGGCCATCTAGCCAATGTAAGCAGCTAATAGGAATGAATGAGGATCCTTCCTCTTTTTACCAGTTTTTGGGTTACTGGAGAGTAGCATCTGCTTGCTAGCATTACCATCAACTTAACTTGTTACTGCAACCCACATTTTAAATAAAGCAAAGAGCAGATTGACTATGGCTTGCAAAGCCCTTGGACTGACAGTGTTGATCATGAGAGCTACTTCGCCAGCTTAGAAGAGGATATACCTTTTTTCTAATCAGGCACTGCCTTTATCTTTCACGAGTACATTAGTAGCTATGGTGCTGTTCACATACATAATACTAAACTGTAGATTTACACATACTGTTGCAGGCCTTACCAAGAAGGAATAGGAGAATTTATTTACCTTCCTGCAACTGAAAATTTTCTTTATAATCAGCATCTCTATAGATAATTTGGGTATTAATGTGTGTGTAATACTTCTCATTCAAGAAAGAATGCAGAAAAAGCCTCTTAAATTTCAATTCTGAAATTAGCAGCTGAGGTTCAATGTCATCAGCATTGCTCATTCAATTAAAAACTTGTTATTCATGCTTGCTCATGTGTTAATGTGTTCTTTATTATTCCCTGTTTATAAGACTATTGTGGGTAATGTAATGTAATTTGGAGAAAAACTGCAAACAGCTACAGAAGGAAGCACACAACTGAGGTGACAGCATGATTTTTTTTTTCCTCCTGTATGATTAGGTGCTCTTTGCAGCTTGATTGTGGTGTAGGAAGTAGACGTCATAAATGATATACTATGATAACGGCAGATACTCTGAACAGCTTGTTTTGCTATGAGACATGGAGAGAAAAAAAGGTTTCTAGGTGATAGAGAGGACAGTATATTAAGGTGCAATTACAGCAACAATTACAATTGTTTCTTCTCTCTGGTATTTGTAGGTGATTCTTGGTTCAATGAGAAGATAGGAAAACAAGGTTGGTTTTTAGGTTTTTCATTTTTCATGTGCTAAGGCCAAGGACAGAAATAAGCATATAAAATGCTTTTGAGAACAGTTTCACTTCCAGGTAATCACCATTAACACAGATCTGCCAGTGCACAACATGAGGACTTGCTTCAAATTCATATCCTCACATGAACTAGGCTGAAAGAGCATTTGATGCTTTCGCTTCATGTTCTGTAAGAAATACATTGAAATCAGTGGGAATCTCGAACTGAGTTCAGGGAGCAGGATTTCATACAGTAGCTTTAATGCTTCAACAAACCTTTTTTTTCGCTTCAGCAAACCTTATTTATGTAGTACTGATCTGGAGACAGTAATGACTGACAGTGCTAGCTCACTGACAGGAGCTGTGACTGCATCTCCACAGGCAAGTTTAATGAGGAGTCCCACTCTTTATGTATTCCTTCATTAGATGTATATTTCCTTCTGGGTTCTGTAGACTGAAATGTATGCGTCAATTTTGCTAGTTTAGAATTTTTCCACTTTATCTCTTTTTATTTTACTGTATATTAGCAAAAGCAAACTTACAGAAGTAAAATAAATTGATTACTCTGAAATTCTGGTGTGGCTGACTTAATGCTGATCCTGAAAAAAGAGTAAATAAATTTTTTTGGACAGCTGTGAATCTGACCTTACATAGTTTCAGATTTTATAGCTTTGTCCTGAAAGAAAGATCTAGCAGGGAATTGAATTGACAAATTATGTTAAATTATACTGTTAAATGAAATTATAGACAGATTTTTTGCAGGGCATGGTTGTATCCTGATTTTTTCCTCAAGAGTCCATTTGTGGATGCAGCTGACTTTTCTTGTTCACTGTTGAGCTCTATGTACTATTTATAGACTAAGGGACAGAATTACAGTCCCTAAACTTTTATTTGAAAGAAGGCATGTGCCTATTTGTAATGTGTGGAGTTTCAGAATGGTCTTATCTATACAGAGGCAATTCTTCTTACTGCCATGGTGTGAGCTGGTTATACAAGAGGCATTAATTTTCTGAGTTGCTTTAAAAAGGAATAACCAAAGGAGCGAAACATTTGCTTACAGGAACATTGATCTTCCTGAGCCTTTGTAACCCAAAAGTGACACAGCTTTGGTATGTTGTAGCAAGGCTCTGGTCAAGAAGTGCATGTGTGTCCTACCAGAGAGTCAGCTGTTACACTCTTGGTAAATACAATTCCATTATTGACAGTGTAAAATGAGCTCTTGGTTAAAATGTCAACAACAAACAAAACAGGAGTCTGTTTTACCCTGGCCAAGCGTTCTGTAGATGAACAGTTACTTAAATAACAGGAAATGGTGAATTTAAGATAATAACATGCATTAATAATAGTTAACGAGTCATGATACTTGTATGTTAGTATAACTCATGTTAGTGCATACATATTTGATTATTAGTAATTTCCAAATTATTTCAGCCAGTATGCCTGAGTGCCCAAGAGAAATGAGGGGTTTGATGTCTGTATTACAGACCTTTAACTGACAACAGATTCTTTTCCCCTTATGAGCTGTAAACTTACTACAGATCAGTACCTCAGAGATCATGGTCTGGTCTCTACTGTGCAGTAGCAGATACTAGTTATATGTTTTGGCAATTAATATTGTGATGTTTTGTAAAATATAAGTTTTCTCCTAGTGTAGGTCAAGCCAGAGACCTTTATGACCAATACCTTTAATTTTGGGATTCAGGTAGCTGATTTCCACACCAGGAGCAGTTGAATCTACATGTCAGCACCTGGTGTAGGCTTTCACTTAATAATCTATTGGTTCTTCTCTCGGTTTTTGTCTCTTGTGGGAAGATCAGTATCTGCTTAACTACTGATTTTAATATCTGTTACTGCTAACAAAAGAATGTTGCCATTGTTTATATTGATGAAAAACATGCAGCCACTGGCCTGTGTGGTACATGAAGCTTCCTGTGCTTTGCAGGCTGTAGGTTTTGCTCTGGTGTGAGTGACACATGAGGCCTGTCCTCATTCTGAAGTGAGAAGGTAAAATCTTGGTTTTCATAGTCTTCAGACTTTTATTCTTATATTCAGAAGTTCTGTAAGGAGACAAGATCTTGAGGCATAGCACCATAAAAATAAGAAGTCTGGGAGATGGGTTGTTAACTGGAGGACAATATGAGGTTAGATTCTTGCTGTCTTCTGCAGCATTCTAGAACATTTGTCCTACATTTCTCCAATTTCCTCTCTATTGTTAAACCTCATTGGAAAATATACACCCCTTTGCCTGTGGTGCTTTTTTTTTTTTTTTTTTTTTTTTTTCCTTTTTCTTTCCTTGTTTTTTTTTCTTGTAACTTCACAAATGTGTTACTTATCTCTGTGAAGCACGTTTGGTATATAGTGTGCTTTATCAAAGACATGGTGATGCTTCTTCAGCTAATGTGTTCACAAGATCCATAGAACAAGATTATCTCCAGGACTGAGATTGAAGAGTACTGGCACATTTCACTCTAAGTTACAATTGCAAAGACTTGAAATTTGCAGTACAGATATATCAAGGTGAAGATTTTTCTCTGCAATTGAAGAATAGCAAAAAGACCTTCATCTAAGACGAGGGAAACATTTGCAGTGATCGCAAATGCAGTCAGATGCAATAGATGCTTCAGAATGTATTTTAAAGAGAAGAATGATAAAGTTATGAAGAACTGGGAATGAAATAAAAGGCTGTATTGGTTAACCAAGGGTTTCCCCTTTGGGGAAGTCAAGCCATGTCTCTTGAAGGAGTAACTGGGTTTATGGGCAGAAAAGTTCATCTAATCTATTGTGTGTCCAAAGAATGGCAAAGAAGCTGATGAAGGGTTTAAAGCACAAGCCTTAAAGTGAGAGGCTGAGATTGTTTTGCCTGGAGAAAATGCATCTGAGGGGAGACCTTACTGCTTTCTGC
Organism: Chaetura pelagica; assembly: GCF_000747805.2. Lineage (NCBI taxonomy): Eukaryota > Metazoa > Chordata > Aves > Apodiformes > Apodidae > Chaetura > Chaetura pelagica. Next base: position 3,453,101 of record NW_009954241.1, read on the forward strand.
TACTACCGAAACCTGGGTGTCGGTTTCACCTCCCAAATAACAAGTAATAGAAAAAGAGGAAATGGCCTCAAGTTGCACCAGGAGAGGTTTTGATTGGATATTAGGAAAAATGTCTTTACTGATAAGGTTGTAAGTCACCGGAACAGGCTGTCCAGGGAAGTGGAGCGAGGTCACCATCCCTGGAGTTATTTAAAAGACATGTAGATGCGGTGCTTAGGGACAAGGTTTAGTGGTAGACCTGGCAGTATGTTAGGTTAATGTTTGAACTTCATTATCTTAAAGGTCTTTTCCAACCAAAATGATTCTATTATTCTATCTGGATATCCTCAACATATTTCTATATGAGAAATTAATAATAACAAGTAATAGGAGTTGGCTAATGAGGAAAGGAAACGCATGTTTCAGTTGGGGGAACATATTCGTGTGTGTAAACCTAGCAGGTATGTGGAGTTTACTCAAGACGTTTCCTAAAGTCTTGTGGACTAATCTGATTTAATTTATAACTATGATACAATATTAAATTGCTGATTACACAGTTATTAATATAGAGGGGAATTAAGATGTCAGGCAGATTGAAAGGACCTGGAGAACCAGAATAATTGGATGAATTTATTCATACGAAGTGCAGCACCATTCAGCTAAGATTCACACTGATAATTTATACTATTAAGATGGCAGTTAAATAGTTATAGATCACTGTGGACAAGAATGACCTCATGTATTAATTGACCACAAGAGAAGTATGAGCTGCCAATGTAGTATATTTGGTAAACTAACTCCTGTACAAACATTCTTCAAAGAAGCCATAACTTCCCTGGAAGTTTTATTGCAATACTATATTCTGGTCACCTTAATTCAAGAGAGGTGAAGGCAAATTGCAGCAGATGCCAGGAGGACTGTTTGGGTCATCAGGGGAATGAAGAGCCTGTTTTAGGAGTGAAGACTAACTGCTGAGCTCAGCTTGTTTAACCCAGGATTAGAGAAGCTATGACTGTGGTCTTTAAATACCAGAAAAGGAAGAATAATTTAAAGGACTACACTGGCACAAGAAGAAACTTGATAAACTGGCCAACAGTAATTTTAGGTAGGAAATCTGAAGTTTCCATGGCAACCAATGAGTGAAGAATATTTGGAGGCAAAAGTTGTTAGTTTTAATATGATGTTTGATGTGTGTATGGCAGACAGTGTTCATGGTTGTCATAGCAAGGAAATGGACTCATCGGCTACCTCTGTAGCAGTGCCAGTCTTTGGATCTGAGGCAGGCAGGTGGGGATTGACCATCTCCCTGTGGGTAAACTCTCACAAGCTCTGGAGTTTGGGTGCTGGGGCTGGCACTAACGCTTGACCTACAGAAATGTGTGGGAGTGTACAATCTGACCATGGGGACTGCACCAGTCATTTCACTGTGTGAAAGGTTGAGCTTCAGACCCTGTACCATGCCCAGTACCTTTTAATGTGTTACTGGTTCCAGAGATGTTCTCCCTTCCCTGATCATTGTAAGTGGTAGAGAAAATTCTAGATATAATGTTGTATAGACCTGCTTACTGAAATAGTGATGTCATTGAGATTTTTTGCCATCAGTGTTCCTATTTGTAAAATGTAAATAAATTCTTCTTTTTTGCATATGTTTGAAAAACAGTAAAGCTTGGGGGGGGGGAGAAAGGTGTTTTTTTACAGTAGAAAATAATTATCTCAAACTTTGTAGAGTAGTTTGCTATTAGATTCTACTCACAGGTCAAAAATCCTACAAATGGTAGGTATGAGGAAAAATAGCACTTTCTATTTGCTCTGTTATTATCCTGTCTTTGTGCATGTGTTCTTAACTACTTTTGGTGAGAAGGTTGCAGATTAGACACTGTAGGAGGTGAACATTGTTACTATTTCATACAGAAAGACATGAAGAATGCAAGAATTGCAATCTTACAAATTTTATCTATTACAGAAACAGAAAAACAAATGTAAAGATCTTTTCTGTGTTCTTGAAAAATAATATTTTTTGCTTTTTGATCTTGAGTACTATGTTCCAGGAGAGAATATGGAAGACCAGTTTACAGAGGATGAACGCATGAGTACATTCCAGTGTTTTTTCTTTTGTACCTCTTTTATTTATGTAGCTGTTATGATGAGATGACCGGAGTGGCAAAAGAACAATCAAAAATTTTCTGCAAATGACAATAGAAAAATGAAGCTATAGTTTCTTAGCAACAAATTGGAAAACATCCTAAACAATATTTTTTCATGCTGAAGTTTGTATGCTACGTTCCAAGCACTGTTCTGAACCCAATTTTTTTGTGCATGGTTATTTTAGATTAATGTTCTTGCAGGTTTGCCTTAACATGGGGGGGGTTTTGAAAAACCACTCATCACTGATTACGGAGAGATTCCTACTTGGAATAGGAGTGAAATAAAAAATCTTGTTTTGTAAGGCTAAGGCATGAGATGGAACACGAAAGCTGCAATTTTTTGATGGGCTTGGTGAACTGTAACAAACAAACCAAACAAATAATTCCAGTCAGAAGTTGCTTATTTGGAAATAGTGGCTCTAGCCATCTCTTGGTGGTGGTGGTGAACAGACTGAATTGAAGTTCTGCAGAGTTTAGGTGCCGAGTCCTGAGCCCAACAGTGATTACACACTGCATAATCTACCTAGTGTACATTATGAAAGGGTGTTCTTGTGAGGTATTAACAGAAAAAAAAAGGGGACATTAAGAAGGTTTATTTTTTTAAATAATGTTTACTTTAATTTTGATCTTTGTGTAAACTTTTCAGGAGTCCAAATTAAAAAAAATGCAACAAAAAACACCAAGAAAACCCACCCTGGAAAGAAAGCATAACTTCCAAGTTGGCCAAAAATATTGCTGTTTGTTTTGTCTGTGTGTCTCCCAACATAATCCAGAACTATTCCACTGAATTTTTCCTTCTCTTTTGGTTTGGCCATTGCATAAGAAATTCTGGCTTTTGGTCTGAAGTGCACATATTTTGCCTGAAAGCATTTCTTGGCATGCCCTTCCCTATCTTCTAAACCATTTCCTTCATATTCTAGCTGAGACTTCTACATTTTCAACTTCTCTGTGAATAATTTAATTTGCAGGTTAATTCTTTGGGAATGTGTAACAGGTAAAGTAAGAATCACAACCTTTTCAGAGTAATTTTCAGAAGATAGAAACCTAACTGCTGAGGAGAACTGTATGTCTGTGCAACACGAAAAATCCCTTCTCCTTAGGTTGAGTCAGTTTACCTGAATAATTGTTCAAGTACAAAGTCCTCCCATTTTTTTAATTTTTTTTTTTGTGTCTTAGTCTATATTGCATTTTGAGTTTATTGCTTTAGAAAGCATGAGTAGTACTGGGTATAACTGCCATTTTCTCAGGTGCTCTGCAGTTGTCTCTATCAATGAAGGATTATTTAACATCAACCCTGTTCTGGCTTCACAATCTTACAGAACTCCTGTGTTACAATGGAGATTCTAATTCACTCAGGATTTCACAAAAGCAGAATGAAATAACTCTTCATTCTAATAAAACAGCTATGGCAAGGTTAGAATGAAGCTGAAAGCAAAGCTTTATTTGAGAGAAGGTTGTAGTGGGAAAGGGAGGAGCTGAAAGCAGCAGTAGAGGAAGGGAAGTCGTGCACGACTTTCGTAACAGACCACTTTGGGTGAAAACGCCTGCAGATTTACTATCAGAACAGATTCATTTTTGTATATGTGGTTTTGGAACAAAATATGCAAGGCTGTATGTTTGTTTTCTGGGGGGTGGTGGTGGTGCTGTTTGTTTGTTTGAAGTTGTTTGTTTTTCTGGTTGGCAAATGTGTGGGTCAAAAGGAGATACATTTAATTGAAATGGGGCAAGCAAATTCCTTCTGTTATCTTTATTCTGGTCTCTCCCATATTCAGATTTCAGAAAAAAAATCTTACCTGTATTCTACTTTTCAGGTTTCCAGGATATTTGTAGATCTCTTTGACATATCTACTGATTTTAAAATCAATGGGAGTCATGCTTGCACAGTGTTCCATGGACTGAGTTATAAGGACAGATTTTTAAAGGTATTAAGGGAGCTGTTTACATTTTTATAAGAAACCCTCTTCTTTAGTGGCTTACAACATTTATGTAAAACATAATATGAAAGTTATTAAATACCTGATTTGAATACTGCAATGAGCTCCTAATTCAAGGCACACAAAAGAAAATGTCTTTGGTCTCCTAGAATCTTTAAGATTCATGAGAACTGTTTACAGGGTAAAATAACCATAAATTGGCTGTGAAAGAACGTGCAAAATGATTTTTCTAACTAATTGAGATTGGTATTTCTGTATATTTCCCTATATACTTATTACTGGCTGAAGCCTGCATGTCACAATTCTGAATTTGAGAAGAGAACATTTAAAAAAACTTTTTTTTTTCCCTTGTGGAGCTAGTTAGTTAACTACTCTGAGAGGGCTTAGGTTCAGTTATGAGTATTAAATTTGCTGTTTAATGATGTTCCCAAGTTAAAAGGATAATGCAAAGGAGATGTTCTAAATAGCATTTATCATTTTATTTCATCATCATGCCTTGAAAACTCCAAAAGGTTTTGATTTTCTATTACATAACAGTTAAATTATTTATATATACTTTGGATTACATTTTTTATGCTAATATTTCTCTTGTATATTTGAAATTAATTGAGGCATTTTAGCTTTTTACTATTTTACTGGTTTAACTGAGCACAGGATTTGGCCTACTAGTATAGAGAAGTAACACACAAAGGACCACGTTAATTTTTTGCTAAATAAAAGCTGAGGTACTTACCAATTATTCAACAACAGTCAACCAAATGTTAGGCAATGTGCTACATAGTATCATTATCTAATCCTTAAAATTTCTGGAGTTATTTTTTATACTTTATCAACAAAACTTACTGGGTCATGCAGACATTTCACAGTAATGGTGAAGTGTTGCACCCGCTCAGATTAGGCCTTGCACAATATTGACTGGGAGTTTTTAAGTCCCAGTGTATGATTGTTTAGTTGTTTCATAGAATCACTGCAAAGGCCACTTACTTGCCTTGAGGCCTGGAGAATTACTTAGCTGGGTAAATGCTAAGCACAACTGTGTGTTGATTCTTGACCTGCATGCATTTTGCATTGCCAACCCACCCCAGAAGAAGCTGTCTTACTAAATTTTTAAAACAGATAGCATTTTCCATGTTTATGTGTTCAGCAGTCAGGGGTAAAAATGGCATACCTTTGTTTTGAAATAAATACTCTACCTGGTACCTCCAATTAACTCTGTAAGCCAGAATGATAAATCCTACAGCATCCAAGGCCCAGCTGGATGTATGAGGGAGAATGTCCATATTGAAATCTGCCCTGCTGCAAGTGTGAGCGGGGTGTAACCTGAGTCAGGGAAAAGGACTGTAAACGTGAAGAATCAACAGTTACAAAGAATGCAGGTGATGGCTTTGTTGTAGATGCACAATTCATTGCCAAGGGCATAAAAGTTGGGTGGGGTTTGTTTGTTTTTGGGGGTTTTTTGTGTGTTTGTTTGTTTTGTTTGGGGTGTTTTTTGTTTGTTTGCATTTTTTAAAAGGGTAATATAAAAGCTTCCATTAGAGTGGAACCTGCTTTGGACTTTCCATAGAATGACAGAATAGTTTTGCTTGGAAAAGACCTGTAAGATCATGAAGTCCAATCATTAACCTAGCGTGGCCACGTTCACCACCCAACAATGTCCCTAAGCACCGTCTCTAGATGTCTTTTAAACCGACGTTTATAGGTTTTTTCTGTGAAATTCTGCTCCAAAACAGCTGTTGTACCAGGGCAGGTGAGGTGTCCTAGGGCTGCTAGGAAGGGTTTCCAACCCGAGGATGCTGGCAGGGGAGGAGCACGCAGGGCAGGCTGCAGCACAAGGGGAGCTTCAGGGAGGCTGTAGGTGTGGGAAGGAAACCCACGGGGTCCTTAGGTGTGGCAGAGGAGCCCACAGCAGCCCGCGGGGTCGGGGGGCTGCGGCGGGCGGTGCCGCGGGTACCGCCGCGCCCGGGTACCGGCTG
>NW_009954241.1:3459682-3521638 GCF_000747805.2 Chaetura pelagica
GGGGGGTGCGCGCCCTGCCCGTCCTGCCGCCCGCGCTGCCATGAGAGGCGCGGGGCGCGGGCAGCGGGTGCCGAGGGCTCGGGGCGGTACATGCGTCCGATAACCACCTTCTCCAACATGGATTTTAGTCAGAGCAATTTGTTTGGATACATAGAAGACCTGCAGGAACTAACTATTATAGAGAGGCCGATACGCAGGAGCCTGAAGGTATCTGCTTCAAAATAGAGCGATGCTTTACGATCCGGTAGAAATCGTGCCGGTTTTATTCATGCACGGCTAAGCTGAAGGGGCAGTTTGTTTTTTACAGCACTAGGATGCTAAAAATTGTGTTCAGTCATTTCGGAATAAACGGTCTCGAATTCTCTGTGGCAGGGACTTCGTATTTCCAGCATGAGAATATTAAGTTTGAAAAAAATAGACTAACTTAGGTCTTTAGATTAATTTATCTGTGACTTGTTTATACTTTAAGTGATTAATTACAGTGAGAGTGTCTGACATGAAACTGTACTTCTGCTACATTCCATGTTTTTTTTCTGGTGAGAGAGTTATTTGATCAAATTTGAAACGCTGGCTGGAGATTTCAAGGATTACATTCAAATTATGCATGGAACTATCCCTGAGTATGTGGGGAGGAAAGGGGTCTTTTAAGAAGATTCAAATTACAAAATAGTAAGGCACTGTAAACTCACAACCTCTATTTCACGCTCGACAGACACCAGAAGAAATAGAAAGACTGACAGTTGATGAAGAACTCGGTGATATTGAAAGGGCTGTTTATCTACTCAGGTATTTCCTAAAATATTACTGTGAAACATTGCAGGCCATCACGCTTACATACAGCTTTTGTAGTGCTTCACTCTTCACTCTTCTTTTGTTTTCTGTCCCTCTGTAGCAGTGTTTTTGCTTTGTGCTACATTAAACTTATAGGCAAGATAAAAATAGGTACTGTGTGGTTTGGTGTGTGTTTTTTTTTTTCAAATGCATAGAGTAGGATGCCTGCATACATGTATAAACATTTATTTTCTGAGTTTCTAATGTGGCCCTCCCCAACACTGAGTTGTATTTCATCTTCTTTTTCCCTGCAGTTGATTTTGCAAGATTCCATGAGTGTTAACATTAATAACACCTATCATTCAGCGACTTCATATTCACTCTTAAGGCATGAACAGTTACCACAGGCTGATAAGAGAGCTGTTGGGGCATTCTGTGTACATCTGGGCTTTCACAAGAGAAAACTTGAGAGATTAATTTTCTAGTGCTTAGGAAACACTGCAGGAGATGCTATATTAATAATTCTCTGTGTGATGGTTTGTTTCATTTTACATCCCTCTTGTTCTGTGAAGTATTTATTTGCAGCTACTTGAGTAACTTAAATTTTGGTAGTTTAAAATACAGATCTTTCAACTACTGTGTAAGTCACCTTTGAGAGTACAACTGATCTGAAGGATTTTTATTTGAATATGTGTTTTTAAACAATACCTAGTAATTGGACAGCCAGCTGCAGCTCCATCTCAGTTTGCTTATTCTGCTGTTTCAAGTGCTCTTCTGGTCTGTGCCTGTCCTCTATGTTTAGAGTAGATATTCTCATTGCATTAATTTTCTTTTTTGGGGGGGCATGTAACAATACTTTAGGTAAGCATTTTTGTCCACTGATACTACTTTTGATAGTGAGTTTAGTTTATGTTTGGGGTTTTTTTGTGCTGAACTTTATTAAATACAGGATTTGAAAACTTGCTTTGCTAGTAGTTCCTGTAATCAAAGCAGTCTGTTTATTCTAGGGAAATTCAGGGGAAGCAGTTTGCATGTGGTGCATATCATTGCAAAGGATGCATGTAAATTTTGTTTTTTACCCCGCAGCTTTCAGCATAGTTGACTACTTTTTTTTTCTTCTTTCCCTGTGTAGCAGCACATTACTTTACTCTTTTCCAAATTAAAGATAATGTTTTCAGCAATATGGCTTTACTGGATTGTTAAAGGGTAAAAGGTTCCACTTCATATCTTTGATCTTACTAAGTTCTTTTCAACCTGGTCTTGAACTTCTCTTGACATCTTCATGTGCCTCCTTGCTATTTGAGTAGCTTTTCTGGGGACATAATATTAATTTCTTCGTAATGAAGATTTACTTTTTGCTTCTGCATTGTCCTCATTGCTGAAAGGTAGCTTCATCTCTGCTTGATAAGCTTTTTGTAAGGCAATCACTTGCTGTGATTGTCCAGGCATGTTAATACAATAATCCAGTGGAAGCTTTGGCTGTTCAATAGTGTATTGCCTTCCCTGTACTGAGTGGGGTATAAGCAATCAAGTGTTGAAAAACTGCCTGTAACATAGGTATTATCCTTTATATAATGTAAAAAGGTATGTATTTTTGGCTCGTCTGGCATTATTTAATCTATTATAGTACAGTGCCCCTGCCTAATCCTGTTTGACAATAATGTCAGTCTGGTCATTCTGTGGCATTCCATCTTTTCTCACACAGATGCATTATTTTCTGTCCTTCAGGCTGTCCCTTGTGTGGGACTGTCCTTGATGTTCCAGAAAAAGACACTGCATTTTCGGAAAATCCCACCATAAAAATGACTATGGTGAGATTGGAACGAATCATTAGTGGTGTCTGTGTTGTGCTTCATTTGGAAAAGATGATGCTGTCTCCATATACATTTAAGAAGTATGCAAAACCAATGATAGAAAGCAAATGTATTTCCTTAAATATCTACAAATAGTATCAAAATACTTAATGTTGTGTCACATTGTCTTTTATATTGTCACTTATTTATGTAACCCTAATCTGCAGGTTGAAGATTTTTATTTTACTGAGGAGGAAATCTTTAGTGTTGATTGCACGGTACAATGGAGCTGACTAATACTGAGTGAAACCTTTGTATGATACAACAAGGCTAATGTTTAGTAATTATTTTCTGTGAAAGTCTGAAAGGACTCATCACATTTTAATGGCTTTCATTCTGAACAAAAAACCCCAACCACTTTCTTCTGTTTTCACGTGCTCCTTTCCCTCCAAAACTTGTCCCTAACTTACCCTCCCCACTTCTGAACTTGGATACTCTGGTCTGCTTATATGCAGAGTTGTTGTATACTTGCTTTTTCTGGATTTCTGTTTCTGAAGTCTTTTACTGTTGTAGGCTGAAGAAGGATACAGAGACATCCAACTTGGAGAGAACAGTACATTCTTTTATTCAGGTTTTTTGTTGCACCTGAATGGTGTTTTGGTTTGGTTTGCTTTGTTTTGGGTTTTTTCCTTGTGATAAATTCTTGCTATATGGTGTATATGAGGAGGTTTCCCAACTCTCATCAGTTTCATCAGTTCATTCTTCTTTTTTTCACCTCTTACATTACGTCTCATTTACCAGCAATACTGTGGAGTTCTTGGCATGCTCTTCTACTTCTTGATATTGTAAAGTTACTTGTAAAGTTTTGCTCATCTAGTATGTATTTGTATCCATCTAACAATTATTTTATATTTCTAAAATGTCTTGTCTGTCTGTGTCTAGCCATGATGTATTGTCACAGATTTTGAAAATTTCTGTGCATTGTTGTCTCTTAAGTATGACATAAATACATATCTCTTAGTGTTCTTAGCACATGATGAGTACAGTGACACATCAGTCTTGTTTGAGACCTCACTTCCATAGGGATATGGTTTCATTTTAATTTGTTTTCTATTGTTACTTACCATAGTTTGGTTCTACATTCTGCAATGCTAATTATAATTTTCATAATCCTAACAAGTTTCTCTCTCTCTCTCTCTATTTAATTAATATATTTAGAAGATGACTTTGCTTTCAGTTTCCCCTTTTCTGCCAGTACTATTCTTCAGATAACTATGTAATGATGTAGATAGACAAGATTATCTAGCTAAAGCTCATCCTTTTTTGTCAGATTAGTTTTCAGCCAAGTCAGCTCTTTAGTTTGGCTAATCGTGTGGGTATAGAAACAGTTGTGCAAGCAAAAGGAGACAACTCAGTAGCTCTCCTTGTGGCCAGAGTCACTTTAATATGACATAAGCATGACTGAACTTCAGCTTTAGATCGCTGTTACCCAGAGCACTCAGCTTTGATTAAGTAACATTCACCAATTACACTGAGCAAGTTCTAATTTAACAAGAATGTGGCAGCAAATTGGACTGTCATTTGTTGTAATCTCAATTAATTTGATTGTGGTTGAGGAACCAGGCTTCCTTAGAGCAGATTGTCAGGGATGTTTATGAACTTCCCATTGAAACTGAATAGATTTTTGTACCTAAAGAGAGAGAGAGAGAGGCATCTGAGTGTCATCTGAGCATCTAGTGTCTATGTTTTAGAGCTTCAGCTTGGTGGTCTCTGGAGGGTCTAACTGGAGCTACTGAAGAGCTGTATTCTGGCTGCATTTTGTATGTTGCTAGCCCAATAGAACAAGGAGAGAAAAATATCTATGTGCATCTCAACCATGTTGATGGCAAGATTGCTGGCTTATCATAAAACCATCAGCAGGTTAAGCCAGGCTGCCAGACTTTGCATTGAAGCAACTCAATAATTTCCATTGCACTTCAGGGTATCGTGACCTCTAGCAGGACAGTAGCAATAAGCAGCTCAGGGACAGTATTTTCTTTTTTTTTCCTGCTATGAACTTGTGGCTGTAATCATAGTTTCTGTGTTTGCTGATGTTTGATTGATGTGATTACGTATTATTATTCATCTTATTGTAGCTCACTCTTTTATAGCATACAGCCCTTAGCAAAATATGTATTCTTTGCCTGATGTGAATATGTTCTGGATACAAGGATGCTTACTGGCATGCACACTGTAGAGTGGTTTGTGTGCTGAGGACTTTTCCCTAGGGGGTTTGCATTGTTGCATGTACTGTATTCAGCTACTTTTTGTTTATTTGTGCCTGCTTAGTGTTTGAGCTTCCAGGCCTTGACATTTTTGTCATACTCAAAATAACAGGGTAATGATGAGTTATCAAGGTGAAAGACTGAATAATTCATCCTTTTGGGAACATACTGTACTTTGGTTTTGGAGTGATCGTATCAGTTTAGAAAACAAGACAATCCCCCTCCAAAACATATAGCACAGTTTTTGAAGGCACAACAGATACTTCATCTAGAAAGAATTCTATGCCTACAAAATTAGCATGTCTTCAGAAAAAAGAAGTTGTACTTCATTGTAGTGTTCTTCGATTAGCTAGAGTATTCTCAAATTCTCAACATCTTTTTATGCAGTGTATATTGGTAATTGTGTGTCAAAACCACTGCTATTTAAAATGCTTTTTTTGTTTTCCTTCTACTTTTTAGTCTTCACCATGTTAGTTTTGGAGATTTTCTTTTCTCTGTAGGTGCAGGCAGCTCACCTTTGAATTTAAATGAAAGCTTTCATTTAAATGTAACTTTATGAGCTGATTTTCTAATGTAAGTGTGTCAGTCATGACACTATTCTGATTATACATCTTCTGACTTTATGGTCCAGATGCATACGTAGTATACTGAAAGATCAACTGTCATGCCAAGCATGGAAACTAATAATTCTTCCAAATACACTGGCAAGCTGTAAATACTAACTTAAAAGTATTTATTCAGTCTCTCCCCCTACCCCCGTCTTTTCTTTTGTAAATAACAACCTGAAATTGATTCTCACGCCTTAAAGTGAAAGCTGTACCTGTAGTCTTCTGAAATGATGCTGTTACATTCTTTCATCAGAATTTAGATTTGTGCAAATTCTTCTGTTGGTCATATTTGCTGAGTCGAAACTACAGCTGAGGATCCAGCTGTAAATACAGAGAGCAGAGTTAATATAGTGTTCTGAGAAATCTAAAAATAAGTAAAAAGAAGACAGTTAGTGGAGGAATATGGCAGTGCCTGTCCTGTCCCCTCACTAGTGTCTGTGCTCCTCTTGCCCTTCTGCGTGTAGAAAACATTAGGGAATTTATCGGAGGAAAACCCCAAAAGTAATGGTTAGTTTTAAAACAGATCAATTGTGGGATCCAGAACTTTGTGCACCTTAACATAAGACCTGTGCCAGCACAAGGGAATTGGGTAGCAGCATGGGAACAGTGCTCAGGAGTGGGTGAAATGTCTTTGAGACTTAGCACTATGTTTGTCTGGCTTATGGTATTCATGAAGCTGAGATTTCCTGGTTTATGGTTTCACAGTCAAGTTAGGCTGAATGAAACTCTTCCTATGTCAGAAGGAATAGCTCTTCTCTACTTTCCTTACACGACTGTGTCTTACTGATAAATTTTGTGTGCAAGCACTAATGCAGTCTTGGTCAGATTAGAAAACTGATTTATTTCTGACAGATTTTTCAGATCCTTGCTTCCAACAAAATGTGCAACTGCATGACTGCTTGTGCTACTGCTGCAGGAGCATGAGCACAGAAGTCCTATCAACAGAAGAACAGATTTAGCTCGAGTTGCTCAAATCTTGATTTTCTATTTTGAATCTGTGAAGATTCAAGAACTGGTTGAAATGACCAGAATAGAAAGTATCAGCTGTAGTGCATTTGACATTAAATGGACTTCTGGAAGTCTACAGGAGAGTTGTGATGTGTGAGATAAGTGGTAGCTGTTCCTTATGCATTGTCAAATTCTCCAATGGAATTGTAAATTATATTTATGTTTCAGAACACCGTTGTACGTGACATAATAAGGAGAAACTAGGTAGCCACATGGATGCCTTTTTCAATAGCAGACACAGTTGAAAGAATTGTGGGTTTTCTTAACTGCTAAAAATTGTTCTGTCACAATGAGAAAACCCATGCTCTGCTAGAAAAGATCTAGGTAGGAATATCCTGCCAAATATTTACAAAGTTTCTTTCTTTCTACATGGCAGATCCCAAAGGGGAATAGCATGCTACCCAGCAGGAGACCCAGTTTGTTTTGTTTTTGTTTAGATGAGCACTGGCATTTATTAAATAACTTTAACAGCTGCGCAGTTCATTTTGAGATGGCACATAATTAATGTGTAAGTATAGTAATTCTCCTTCATATCACCTTCCTTAGAAAGCTCCAAGTGTTTATAAAGACATTTTGTACTTGTAAGAAGCTTTTGTCCTCATACTTGCTCAATATCACTAATTTATGTTTGTATTCTTTGCCCAGCTTGGCAAGAGATAATGGTATTGCACTAGTTTATGTCAGGACCTAGAATTGCATCCAGTATAAACTGCATGAGGGTATGCAAACTGCTCAAACTGTAGGTCAAGCTGTTTACGGCTAGTCTGAGAACACTTTCATATGATGGTGCCCTGTAATATGATTGTTGTGTGCTAGTGACTGAAACAAATATCTACCAGATTTGTTGCACTTATTTGTAGGTATATGGAGCCCTTCACATGCCATGGTGTGATGCTCCACTCTGACTCTATTTCATTTGTTACTGACAGAGAGAAGAAGCAGCAGTTACCAGTGGTCCAGCTACTTTTCCCCTAAAAGCACAGAATCACAGAAGTAGCAGACATTTCAGTTTTGTGAGTATCAGGATAGTAGCGTGCATCATTTCTTGTCCCAAAAATCTGAATACTCAGAGACTTCAGAATAAAGATTCTTAGTGATTATAGACCATTGTAGTCTTACTTTCAGAGCTGTTTCAGAGACTCCTTTGAATCTTCACAAAGCAAGGCACATAACAATTACGTGTTTGTTCGCACTGCTGCACTTTGTAAACTTTGTGTGAAGGGAAATTGTTTTACTGAGGTAAAATTGTTATTATAATTTAAGGACTTAAGGAACTAGGGCTTCAGGAACTAGGACTTCAGGAACTAGGACTGCAGGCTTGGGCCTCTGTCTGTGCCTGAGCTGATGAACTATGACAGGAATAATTTGGAGTGAGACAAGAAATAGTTTCATTGAGATTTAAAATTAATCCTGTTCTCTGGGGTATACCTGTAGGAACATTTTATTTAGCTATTTTTAGAGTTAACTTTGGTAATAATAATATTTTTGTCCTCGTTCTATCAGGTAGTAGTCTAAACACTGTGGTAAAGTTACACTGGATCTTTGACAAACCTCAGAGCCCAAAGCTTTATGTCACAGGAAAGAAAATGAGATTATTTAATCCCTTAAATAATAAACTTCTGCACGAGGAAAATAGAATGTGAGTGTAGACAGTTTTTGAGACTAAGCAATTTAAGGAAGTCTCCATTGTTAATTGAGAAGTTCTACTTCAGTAGGGGCGTCTTATCTAATCTTTTAGGGGCAGCTTTTTGATATAAAAGAAGTTCTCTTCAGGTCTTGAAGACAAACTGAAAAGGAAATTGGAAGTGATTTCTACAGTGAGGATTTGTACCAACATAGTTTGGCATAATCTGTATTGCAGGTAAAGAACAAACTGTTTTAATTCTACACAATTATTGGGCTCTATGCCTGAGAAAGAAAGTTGCCTCGGATTCAAAAACTGATTTCACAAGTGGCATCTCTAACCAAAAAGAATTATGTCCTCAGGGAAGGATTTTTAAAGATACGCGAGTGATACAAACGTAGCAAGTATCTTTCCATTTGAACATGATAGTGATGGGAATGCTGCATTGTTCTCTAAACACCCTTTGAAAATTAATGTCACTGACCTTCTTGCATCTTGATCTATCCCCACCCCCGACTCCCTCTGCCCACTCCCTGCCCCTGACTTGTAATTACCTTCCTAGATCAAGTTGTTTATGGGTCTTTCCAGTCTGAACAGTAACAGTATCCTTTGCAGGATTTGAAGGTAAGTGTTCTCCAATTCTTATGCCTGAGTCTGTTAAAACTAGTTTTACATGGCTGTCAAATTGACTGCAGTTGTTGAAGATGCTCTTCTCTCCATAAGTAACCGTGGTGGTCTCATGAAGACACTTTTTAGCTAAATGGAGTCTTTCCTGTTCAATAATTCCCTGTGGCCTATCAGATGAACACCCCTGTCTATGGAAGAAAAATGTCTTTCTGCTCTATGAGTCATAATCAAACACAATGAGAAAAGAGACAAAGAACCACTTGGAAAGTTTTTCTAAGTCTCTTAGATACATCCATCTGAGAAATGCTTTATTGCCTCTGGCTGATGCTTTTATACAAGCAGAAAAATGTACCAGACACCTCATATTCGTCTTATTTTTGAATGGACTCTTGATGGTGCAGGTATTCCTATTGAAATTCTACCTTTTAGTTTCTTTTACATTCAAATAAATGTTTCCGCATGTTCCTTTTTGCAATGCATTACCTTGCAAGGAGTTAATGTTAAGGAATAAGAATATCAGGCTCTGGATATATTGCTCTGTATCTTGGTAGCAGTTGTTTCAGGAGCAGTTTTCTTTATTCCATCTTGCATGGCTTTGGGTTCTGAGAATGTGTACAACTCTCATGTGCAGATTAGCTGAGTCATTCCTTGTCAGTTGCATCAATTCACAGCAGGAGTGAGGGGAATTGCTGTGCTTTCTTGAACCTGTTAACTACTGCTGGAGATGTCTTATGTACTAATGGATATTAGATACCAACCCCTTTCTAACAGAAACTACAGATAGAGAATACTTAGTCATTGTGTAATTCAAAAATAACAAGCTCTTTGTTTACAGAAACATGCTATAGTGTGATTTTAGTCCCAGTGTTTCTCTTTAATTCCTCCCTTGTTCTTCAACTGTTCTTAAATCTAGTATAGAGTAAGAAAGTCAGAGTCAGGCTGTGTGTAAGTAGAGATAGATGAACTGACATGAATGGCATTGCATTGCTTTAAGAGCCTATGAATCCAAGCTCAGTGCAGTAACTAGGGGTCTTGTTTTATTTTCCCCAACATTGGACACTTTTAAGAGTTAGCTAGACAGAGGTCTGGGCCATCTTGTCTAGAGCATGCTTTTGTGAAGAAAGGTTGGCCCAGATGATCTTTGAAGTCTCTTCCCACCTGATATTCTATGATTCTATGGTACGCAGAGAACCCAAGGAGGTATTAGTAGGACTTCAGACATTTTTTTTTTAAACTTATATTTTCTGTATGTTGATATAAATAGAGGTGACCAGCATCACCAAGTCAAAATAATGTATAATGGTGAAGAAAGACTGATGCCCCAAAGAGCATAGTCTTACATTCTTTCTAACGGGGAAAAAAAATAAGTCATATATCCATTCTTCTTGTCCATATCAATGTTTCAGTAATCATCCAGTTTAAGAGAATTCTGGCTTTGCAAATAGACCAATACAGACATTTTTTTCTCGTAGTTTTTTAGAGTTCTATCTTCCGATTGATTGTCAAAAAAACTCAGAAGATTCTTTTTCTTTCCCCAGTGTGTCTTAAATCAGAATGATAGATTTTGTTTCTTAGATTTTTTTAAATGTCAAGGCACTGTAACTTTGGATGAAATCACAAAAGTTGCCTAAGGGTTTTCCTATGGCAGTCCAGGAGCATGAGGAAGGGTATAAACAGGAAGTATTAGGATTCCCTGTTTTTTTGCTTATGAGAATAGCTTTACTTACGAATTGTCCATTATGCCAGTAGTAAGAACCTTTGAGTCCACATTTCTTGAAGTAAAAACAGTGAATTAATTTGGATAGGTATCAGTTACCTTTCCCCCTTGATAACTGTTGTTGAACAACAAAGAACAGTTTTGCAGAGAACAGCATCAAGCACTGGAGCCATCAGTTTATGCTAAGATGAAATAGAAGTTGTTCAGAGCTGCCTGTGTAACTCCCAACACACTTCTCTTCACCGGTTGGAGAAAAGCATGATAGTTGGATTCAAGCTGGGTTGAAACATTGATAACTCAATTGATACAAACAAAGCTGCACAGTAGGTGAAGTGCTGTTGCACTCACTAATACCACTAAATTTTGTTTGCAAGGAGTTATGTCTGCAGAATGGGATGATGTACTGTGCTGCCTGAAACGTGGAGCAGACCAGCTTGTGGTCTGACTTTCTAATGTATTTCTTTTCTCTAGTGAAATTTCTTGTTACCAAGAGTATATTGAGAAAGCTAGATTAGGAGCAGGAAGGAAAGGCTTTAAAATGCCAACTATTCGTTTATTGTAAATATGAATGGATTGTATTGTCTCAGACAGAATAAACATATGTAGAAGAGGAATTTACATGAAATGTAAATGTATTTACATGATAATGTTACTTGCACTGTTGTGCAGGCCTGGAGATGAAAATGCTGCTTTAAAGGGAGAAACAGAAAAGATGCCATTTTCACTGCTGAAATTGTAACTGAGCTTTTTGAGGAGGAGGATTTATGTCCATATTAAATAGCAAAACATGAGTCACTGCCTGATTGCTGCTTGCACCAAAATTCTTCTCTTATAAACAGTTAATCTCCTTTATGTAATTTAATTTAAAAGCTCAGGATTAGGATACCTATTTCTCTGCCATTTTGGGAGCTAGAAGTTATTTAGGGTATAGTCTTCAGGGCAATATTTACTTCTATCTTTGCTTTTTACAACTGCATCAAGTGTCTAGCAGGATGCTAACCACTAAATCAACGGAGAAATGAATAATGACTACTTAAAAATGAACCTGCTTCCTTAGGACAGATTTTAACCCAAAGAGTATGTCTGTTTCCTCTTATTTTTATCACCATGTAAGGCCAACTATAGGTGTATTTTAAGGGTTACTTGTAACTTCATTTGAATGTTGCATGCCTGTTGCATTACACACAAAGAAGATACTTGCACCACTAGTTTGTAAAAAATTATTAGGTGCATAATGGTATGGAAGAATTAACTCTTAAGGGCTGGTAAGTATACTTGAACTTTGATCACTTAAACCATCCCACCTATTTGAAAACCATGTGTTAAAAAGCAGATAGATCAATAAACTAAATATCCAGCTGTGTTTTGGGGGTTTTTTTGGTTTTTTTTTTTGGTAAAGGAACAATTGGAAAGTGTCAGCTTTTGGATCTGTTCTGTATAATGCTTTACACCTGTAACACCCATGAGTTGAAGAAAATTCTAAGTAGATTGATTTGAGGTGTTCATGACTCACTTTAAGTATTTTTTTTTG
Organism: Chaetura pelagica; assembly: GCF_000747805.2. Taxonomy (NCBI): domain Eukaryota; kingdom Metazoa; phylum Chordata; class Aves; order Apodiformes; family Apodidae; genus Chaetura; species Chaetura pelagica. Next base: position 3,471,626 of record NW_009954241.1, read on the forward strand.
TGAAGGATGCAACCACCAGGTAATTTTTTAATTCTGTTGCTCCACTTTTTTTGAGTCCAACATAGAGAAGACTGCTTTTATTTTTTTTTCCCAAATGCTGTTCCTTCAATTGCAGGCATATACATCTTATTTTCCTTGCCTTTGCCATCATCCCTATGACTGAGGGTTTGCCTTAAGCTCATTATCTTCAGGAAACTACACACAATACCAGTGGAGATGGTTTGTGTGGCGTCTGCAATACTTGTACAGAACTTTGGAGTTCTGGATGCACTGAAATAACATTCATATTCTAGGCTTGGTGTGCTGTTTTTAAGGTAAATTTTACCTGTAGCCATCCATTTGCATAGATAGTGTCTCAGATACCCAGTAAAAGTATTATTAATGAAAATAATACATTGTGTTAATATTGCACAATGAGTTGAAAAATTCATTGTCCTGCACCTTCTAATGATCGGTTAATTCTGTTAATTTTCATTAACAATCCAAACTAGGGGGGAAAGCAATGTGTAAATGGTATTATATAATTGGTTGCCTTTTACTGTCAGTTTTCTTTTTCCATATTAATTTTGCTTCTGTAGAAGGATATTGATGCTAACATAGTAAATAGATAAGCCAGATATTCTGGTTGTTAACACTGGTATGCTGTGAAGAGTCTTATGCAGTTGAGCATATTTGACATGAATTCAAAGGAACGAGATATTATTTTCTTCCAGAGATGATTTTGAACTAATTTTAGTAAATGTGGGTGGAATTACTGGTAAATGCTTTATTTATTCTTTCCATTGCAAAATGTCAAACTCTTTTGGGGGTAATTATACCATTAGAAATAAGTTAAAATATGAGTATGTGAGTGAAAATGATCTAACAGAAGACTACTTGAGATTGTAGTCATTTTGGAGGTAGGGGACATTATTTGGTTTATAATTACCTAAACCTAGTTGAGTAGGCAGGAGGATTCTGATGCTGTGCTTGTAAGGATTTTAACAGGAATGTAAATACAGATGAATTATCTGTATATGTACTACTGATTTTTATCTACTGTTTGAAATTATTCTGCCAGAGAGTTGGAAATTTGCAAGACTTGTGTCATCACTTCAATTTGTGTTTTTTTTTTTTTGGTTAATTGTATTATCTGGTTTGATTATCTGTCCACTCCAATCTGTATGCTGTCAGTGGAACAAATCTCATATATTTCTGAGAGACAGGACTCTGACTCGTTCTTCATTTTAATGAAGTAGCTGAATTTCATCCTACTTCCCGAAGTGAACATGAATCAGGTAAAGCACATATTTGTTTGACAGAATGTGAATCAGCAACAGCTTGGAATTGAAGTAATTTTTTAGTTATTTGCATGTTTACCTCAGAAAGCTGCCTTTGATCTATGGTTGCTTCTGATGGATGAGAAAGCAACACTAGAGTTGGCTGTTCAATATTGTGTTGCTGATGCATGGAACGGCATCAGTCTGAAGTCCGTGTCCGATGCTGCTTGAAAATATTTGAATAATTAACAGAAAGTGAACAAGCAAGACTTCCCAATTCTGAGCTGCCTAAAAGGTAGCTTATATGAGGAAGATGCTTACAGTTTTGTGTTTGATTTCAAATTATTTTTTTGTCTTCAGGTCCTTTGAGTATGACAGCACTGATTTGGTAGAAATTTGTTAACTGAAGTCATTCTCTCTGTATGAAATACACAAGAAATAAGACTGGAGAATTGAAAGAGATCCTGTGTCTAAATTAGACTGTAAGATAAATTTATATCAGGAGAAGCAACTTACCCTTCTAGAATTTGGTTAGCATCTGTGAGTATTTTTTTTGTCGCTTTCTGTGTAGAAAAATTACAGGCCTTGTAGTTTTTCAGAAGACTTGTTATATAATGCATGCTGTGAAATGACAAATCTTGCTGAAAGTGGAAATTATGCATTCTGAGTCAATGAATGAGGAATGGATGGAGGGTAAAATAGTATTAGCTACTAGCTTGTTTCATGTCACCTAGGAATTGGTAATTGCATTATCTTGATCTTGGAGTGAGAGGACTGATTTTACTTTTCAAGTTTAGACTCAAAATAAAAAAGAGCAATAAGAATTCTACCCAGAGAACATACAGAAAACCGTATGTGTTATAAGTCATCTAAGGAAAATGAATCATTTTTCTTCTAGGAGATAATAACATTGATACTAGGGTAATATTTGAGAGGAGAAATCTGTTTACTTGAGGCACTTTTTATATTCTTGAAACTTTTAAAATTCAAGGGAGAAAAGCTAAATGTTTCTTCATAGTACTTAGTGTCTAAGTACACAGAAACTGATTACATTAGATGAATGAACATTTGTTTTGGCTCAGAAATAGAAAGGAGTATTTGTATAGATCAGAAATCCTTTCTCTCTTTGACAGTTGTTCAGCAAGCAAACAGAAATAAGAAACTCCAGTTGACCAAACTAATCCTGGTAAACAAGGTTACTATGAATATAAAACTAATGTGCAACTAAGTCTGGGGTTTCCATTCTGACTTTAATTGCATTAGAAGTTTCATGTGTACTGGTGCATGTTCAGATGCATACTAAGATCAGATTAATTTCTTACTTTTTTAGTATATCGATAATGTAGATTTTATTCAGATGTGCTGTAAAATAGCCTTGGGCACATGTATCTGAAGTAGAAGATCAGGATGCAAAAGTCATTTTGAAAATGAGGTTTTACTAGAAAAGGGTTACAGTGTCAATTGCAAGGAGTTGCTCATACTGTGATGATACTAGGACTTCTGACTTCCTGAAAAAGGGTATTAATCAGGTGTTACATTTTCAGATTAATTTAATCCTATCTTATTTTCATCTTCATTGGCCTTGTCACAGTCTTGGACTTAGTTACAGTTTGGTTTATATTCCTAATCTAGAATCTTGTGTATTATTATGAGTATCATATACATGAAGGCTTGTAAATCTAAATGTTAGAGTGTATTAGTACATACAGAAAAAAGCCATTGGCTTCTAGGACAGTTTATAATTTGACATTGTTACATACAGAGCCCAGCTAACTGTGATCTTCAAAAGGGATTCTGACAGTGAAGTGCACCACACAGCTTGGGAGCCCAAATATTGTATTTTAATACATCAGATTGGTTATAATATATAATACAGTTGATATGATACACAGGTCTGTAACTATGTACATGTGTGTTGAAATGAGTAATGTTTTTTAACTTCTTGTACTAGTTTTATTTTAGAAGGAAGCCTTCTTTTTTAGCAGGTACTGAACAGAAAGGTAAGCAGTTTGATACATCAGATATATCTGATTTAAAATACATATCCCAAGTATCTGGTGCATCTTTGCAGTTTCAAAACCAAGGACAAATTATCATATAAAACATGATTTTGATTCCAGATACTTCTATTTGTCCTTTGCAACATACCAGAGGATAAGGTATAAGCCATTTTGTACAGCACTTATGGTCTATAAAATCTCCCTTGTAATATTTATTTTTAAGACTGTGTTAATGCTTTCCAGCCTTTGTTCAAGTGAGGCTCTTAAAGGAAGCTATTTTAATGAAATGTCAGATCCTTCCATGGGACTGGGTCTGTTTGTAATATACTTATTATAATGTATGTCAGACAGATGTTCAGAGATTCCTGTTATATAATTTATGTTTACAGAGATATAATTGAAATGCAAGCATACATAACATGAAACAAAAAGTTACACCAGTGCCAAGAGCATATTGTACTTCTACAGAAAGTACCAGATTGTATTTTGTCATAGGAGTATTCACCTTGAAATAAAAAGAAAATTAGTCTTAAAATCACTGATCAGTATTTGGTATTGCAAGACATACCACTACTTTCTAGATTTTTTCCTCTTTTATTACCAAAAACCGGAAATTATGCAATCAAAAAATAAAAGTAAAAACCAAAACTTGTATAAGTGTTAGTAAGAGCAGTACGTAGAAAGCAGTTTAATAAGTTTAAAATCTGTGTTTACCCATTTGCATAGGAAAGATTGATATGTAAATATCTTCTCAATTAAGGTAAAGAAGATTCTCTAAGGAGGTCTTCTGGGCCAAGCACTTTGTTACTGACAGAAATATTTATCTGGATTTAGTTTGCCTCGGCAACCAGTATGTTGTACAGGAAAACAGAAAATTTGGAAGAAGAATTGGTATTTAATAATTCTGAATAAGACTAAGTCCTGTTAGATACTGAGCTTTTTATACAAATAGGAAATTAAGCTTAGGGTTTATGAGTCACAGTCTAGTTTACGTGCTTGGGAACCTCTGGAGGTCGTTTGGTCCAAGCCCTGCTTGAAGCAGGGCCAGCTGCCAACTCTAATGTAATTTGGTGTTAGATCAGGTTGCTTAAGACATTGTCCAGATGACTTGAATGTCTCCAAGGATCCCCCAACCTCCAGGCACCTTGTGTCAGTGTTTGACAGTGTTCTTTGTGAATTTCTTTTTCCTAATACCTAATTAGTTATTTAATATTTTATTCCCTTTTTTATTTATTTTTTTTTTCTTTAATCATGTTATTCTAATCCCTCATTCATTGAAGCTGGTAAATTTTTAGTCCTGTTTTCAACAAATGGAGATTCACACCAACACAGAGACTTTTGGAGCCTTGCACTGAAAGCAGTGTTGTTTACTGGGTGTTGAGTTAACACAGTAATCCCCTGCACCCATCCATCAGAACTTTTTGGTTTGTGAAACTAAGTTACACAAACAGTGGTTGTTTCAACAACGGTTATTTCGCAAATTATTTTTGCTGAACTGATACTGTTAGCCACAGTGTTCAAGAAAAGTTAGTTTATAAGACACAGTGCCTTATCTGGTAAACATTTGTGCCTCAGTCGTCTTTATGATGCTGTATTCTGCTCCTGTCATTGTTTTCCAGGCTAGTGCAAATGAAGGAGAGAGATATAAATCTCTTTTCCCTTTCAAACTCCTTTGTGGTAATATTCTCCTGGGGAACACTGAGTGACTAATCTTCTTTCTTCGTGCTGTAGAAGGAGCTGTAGTCCTTAATTCCCTTTCCAGATACAAATTTTCCTAATTGAGTACCCACGGACTTTTAAAACTTTTTTGTTCTTATTTTGCAGAATCTCTTTTAAAAAATGCTTTTAAAATTAAACTCCAATTGGATTTTTAAGTGGCTGCTTTGAGTAGTTTGTTTTTTAAAATGTAAAGGAATTTTATTGTCTGCTCTGAGCTTGCTGAGGTTTTGCAAACCTGGAAACGCCTATGCTGAATATGAGTCACAGTATGGTTGGTCGTGGTCAGAAGGGACGTCTGAAGACTAGTCTTCCTCCCTGGTCAGAACAGTGTCAGCAAAAACAATATATTCAGTGTCTTGTCTTGAACTCAGAATTTTGAATCCTAAGGATGAAGACTCCTGCTCCTGTCTGGGCAATTAATTCCAATGTTTGAGCACTCTGAAATTGAAAAACTTTTCCTTAAGGTTTAAGAGGAATCTCCTTTGTATACATCTTGTACACATTGTCTCTTATCCTATCACTGGGCACCACTGGGAAAAATCTGCCTCCATCTTCTTTACTCCCACACATCAGGTTTTATATGTATTATTAAGGGCCCCAGTCTTACCTTATTTCAACTAAACATTCCTGTTGTCTAAGCTTCTGCTCAAATATTAGATGCTGTAATCCCATAGTCATTTTAATGGCCCTTTGATGGCCTCGCTCCCATCTATCTCTGACTATCTTGTGCTGAGTAGAGAAGAACTGTCACCTCTCTTAAGCTGCTCTTGGTGCTATTCTAGCCTCCTCGGATGCTGTCAGGTGCTTTTGCCACAAGGGCACATTGCTGGCTCCTGGTCAGTTTTGTGTCCATTGTAATCTCCAGGTCCTTACATGCAAGTGATGTTCCAGTTGACTGGTCCTTGGCTTGTTCTGGTGCACAGGGCTGTTCCTCCATAGCTGCAGGACTTAAATTTCCCGCTATTGAACTATGTGAGATTGCTGTTGGTTTGTTTCTACAGCTTGTTGAAGCAGCACAACCATCTGGTCTGTCAACCTCTCCTCCCAGTTTTGTGTCATCTGCGTACTAGCTGAGGGTGCTCTCTGTCCCATCATGCAGGTCATTAATGAAGATGTTAAATAGTATTGCCCCCGTGTAGACCCCCGAGGTAAACCACTAGTGGTTGACTGCCTTGCCATTGATCAAAAGCCTTAAGGCTCAATAGTTCACCCAGTTTTCTAGTCCATGTCACTTTCCTTTGATCTAGTTTGTACTTCATAAATTATCTATGAGAATATATGGGAAATTATTTCAAAAGCCTTGCTGAAATAAGATAAACAACTTCCACCATCCAAGCCAGCCATCTCATTGAATAACAATGAAGTTGGTTGGTCAGGCATGATTTCTCCTTCACAAATCCAGGCTGACTACTCACAGTGTTTTTTTTGATCTTTATCTGTTTGTAAATGGTTTATGGAGGGGGTTTTCTCCAGTCTCAAGGCAGTTGCACACATAATGTAGACTTCATTTAATGAGTGTAGAAGAAAGCAGGTAAAAAAAATGCAGGGCTAGAGGGTGGGGCTTAGTGCTACACTTGTGCTTGAAATGTGCCCAGCTCTTCAATGAGCCTTCTTGTTAGCCCAGTTCCAGCAGTGAGTTGCAGAGGCAGCAAGTATTAGGACAGAAGCGTTGAGGAATGAGAGCTTTTTCCCCTGGTTGAGGACTCCCAGCATCATAAAGTCACTGGGATCTCCTGTAGGATGAACTCAGAAGATGAGTCCTGAAGCTCTGTATTTAAATGGTATTACCTATGTGGATAGCATGAGAGAGGTTGAGCTAAATTGTTTCTAAGTATAGGGCTCTGTTGAGTTTTGCTATAGTTAGCACTGTTAATGAAGAAATAGCACCTGCATTACGTTGAGCTTACTGTGACTCTGAAGAAAATATGTAGCATTTATTTTAATGTATTTATTTGTACAAAAATGTCTAAAGCTGAGCATTTAGCAATAATTCACTATAATCTGAAGTCTTTTAATATTTAAAGAAAATCTATAGTGTGGCTTCTTTGGTAGAAATAGAAGAAAAATCTTCAGCAGTTGGAAAATTACAGGCTGTGTAGGTGTTGAAATACCTCCTGCTTCACATTCTTAATTGGCAGTAAGCCAGATACTAAACATTTCTGGATTAAAGGGAAATACCCCCCTTTTCTTTGCATTTCTGATAGGTAATTGTTGCATTTTGGTGACGTTTTTTAGCAGTTAAGATTTCTTCCATCTTGATGTAACATGAATAATATTTTCAATTAAATAGCTTCTCCAAGTTACCTTAACCTTTTTTTTATTATTCCTTGGTGTTAAAAAAGTACCCTTCTTTCCCTTTCAAGTTGTATTGTGGGAAGTTCTGGTTCTCATCTATCCTGTGACCCTTTTTCATTCTGGAAGCTCTAGGATTCTCAGTTCTGTTTTAAAGTTTTGTTGGAATTAGTATGTGATACTCAGAAAAGTCTGCCACAAATGTGAAAGATTTTAAGATTCATGTCTTTAATTAGACAATAAAATGGTTTAAAATAATTAAAATGTATTGCAAACTGTTAATAGATCAGATGTTAATAATTAATTTAGTCCATTTTCAGTAGTTGACAGAATACTGCCCTTTGATGGAGTTTGGATGTTATGTGGAGACGTTTTTTTGAGACAGATCAGACATGATTACGAAAAAAGATTGCAGGAATGTTAATATTAAAATCAGTCTAAAATCTGTATGCTCATCTATTATTTCTAGTTTGAATAACATTAAATCAGGCTTTGATGTAGCTTTACCATTAAAACTTGTCAACATTCTTGTGTTTACAGGCAACAGTTAAAATACAGAGTGGTGTTATATGTTAAGTAGCCAGAAAACTGCTTCCTAATGCTTCTTAAGAAAATCACATTAGTTTAATTTTACATGAGTAGTAGTCTTAATAGAACATAAAAAACCTACATAAATACTGATAGTTTTCTCGGAAGGAATACACAGTATTTAAAGCAATTCAAGATTTAGAAAAAATGCAGCATTGGATTAGAAATCTGTATTCCTAAAGTAAGATAGATACCAAGAGAAAAAGATAGCCTATATTAAAAGAAAATTAGAGAATTATAATTGTTTTTATTCTCTGTCAAACATTTTCTTCTTGACCTTAAAATTTTCTATCTTAAATTTTTTCCTTCTTCAGCTTGTTCAGTTTTGTTCAGAAATAGTTTTGTACTTGCACTTTAATATTGTGAATTTCAGTGTATTTTATTTATTAAAATCTGTGTTGACCTCTCTCGCTGGCTGTTCACCCTATTACTGTAAATGTGTAGATGCAATAAAGGTGAAGTCTCTGCTCTGGGAATGATTCCCAAATTTTGCTCAGTAGGTCAGGATGTTGCAGCCCTTACAGCAGTAATGTGTGATAACTTCAGTACAGTGCTCACAGCTTTCTGCTCACTTGTTACTTATCTGAAAGTTTATGATAACTCTTCTATTTGGGTTCTTATCATTGTAATATTTAATGTGTATATTGTCCATTAGAAAAGGCTAAAATGCAGCTTCATTCATGGTGTGTAACACCAATTTAGAACATTTATTGCCATGACCAAGTTTGTGATGGATTCTTCTCGATGGCTCTGGAACTTGGGGAAGTAGGAATGTGTTTTTTTTTTTCCCAAGTTAGTTGTATTATTTAGGTACTTTAATCACACAAGCATTTCTAAAGATGTTAATGTATTACTAGGTGAGAAATCAATAGGACTTGCAATGGTGAAGTTGTGCATAAACATGAATGCTTGTAGTACTGTGACTAGTAGTGAGTTTCTGTGGGCAGGAGCCATCATTTAATGACAATACAGGTGCATGCAGGAGAGCTGGTCTTTGTGTCTGCCTTTGGGGCTTGTTTCCCTTCAGTAACACCCTCCATCCCATCTACTTAGGCTGGAATAAATTGCTCTGTATTGAGTCCTGTTTCTCTCCATTGATTTTAAAGGGAAGTTAGCACAGAGGCAGACACATACAATCTAACATTGGGTTGATTGCATCATACAAGCTTTAGACACTTGATTTCAATTTGAAGGCACTTAGTGTTATTCTGTACAAAAAGTGACACATATTTGCCATAGCTTCTGGAAGGAGAACGTTTTGTTGGGGCAGAGGTTTTCGCATGTTAAGACCCTCCTAGAGAGTGATAGTTTGTAGCTGGCAAGTTAGGTAAGGACCCCTCCGTGCGCAGAAGCGAACTGGGGTGCATGTGACTGCTTTCCAAAGAGGATTTGAATTCCTGAATTCCTGCCTTCCAGCCTTTAATCTCCCAGAAGTACTGCCTTCTAACGTGGAAAATTGTCTTTGTGAGGATAGTGAAGAATACTTTCTTTTGAAGATACACTGAAATTGCAGTTTGCTGGACACGTTTAAGTTAAAGTTGGTGATGTCTAATTGTTATTTGACTATTTCCACTGGCACATTATGGAGTGCAAGGAAAAAAAAATCTTTACAGTAGGATATTACAATATTTCTGTTGGTGTATTTTAGTCTCTGTTCCTTTTAACCAGAGATTTTGCTTTTGCTTCTTGCTTGTTATGCAAACGTATCCTCATTTTTAAAAGCGCATGTATATGCATTTAGCAAAGTAGATCTAAATTGGCCTGCATGACTATACCTATAATTTAATTTGATCTTCTGGAAGACATGAATGTTGAGGATTATTTAAAACAGTAGTGGAATGTGGAGAGATATTTTCAGCTCTGAATGCTTCAGGAAGGCTTTGCATCTTAATTGTGAAATCCTTAATATAGTTCAGAGGCAGACTGAAAGTGGAAGGTGGTTGTGCAGATCTACTGTCCTGTGACTGAATTATGTATCTAGTCCTCTACCTCCTCTCATGTGTTTCACTGAAAAGACTTGGAACGATGATGGGATGGAGAGTGTTTGAAAGTAGTTTTGCTATGGATTTCACTTAAGATTATGTGTATAATCATACTGTACATTTACTTGTAATACCACACTAAGAAAAGCGCCTGCATGTGTACGGTTGAACTTTACATGATTATTTAAAAATGAGCTGCTTAGCTGTTGGAACAAATCTGAATTAGTTTATCAAAGCGGGTTTTATTCATTTAAATAGGAAAAAGGATGTGTTGATGTTTAGTTGTTTGTTTGTTTGGGTTTTTTTTGGTGACCTGACCCTTTCTGATGCCGTTCTAGATGTTTATCCACTTGTTTAGTTTTTTGTTTTCATCTCATGCCTTTTCTTCATCACTGCCTACTCTTTGCTTCCCATCCTGCTTTTTTTTTTTTTTTTTTTTTTTTTTTTTTTTTTTTTTTTTACTTTTTCAATTGCAGGATACCTTTGAGAGATAGGATAAGGAGATATGTAAAAGATCTGTAATCTAACCAAGTTTTTGCATTCTTCTTTAATAATGTTTGTTAATATATTTCTGACCGTACATCTGACTGTTTTCCTACAAAAGGAAAAAAATGGTAGATTTTTCCTAAACTGCTGTGTACTGAATGTATTTTCATTTATATCTTCATTTTTTCCCCTTCCTATGCTTTATCATTTGTATCACTACCTTTGTCATCCAGTTTGAAAAGATATTTCAAACTTTTTTTTTCCCCAAAGCTACACAAAAAATTTGAACATTCTAATTAAGAGTAATAGATACAAGCTTTTATGATCAATATTGTTTTAATGTTGCTTTCTACTACATAATATATATAAAAAATAGTGCCTCTCTTGACTTACTATATGAACAACTGGGGTAGTTTTTTGTTTTGTTTTGGTTTGGTTTTTTTTACTTGTTTGCTTTGTTGTTGTTTTTTTAAAGATGAAAACTGTGAGCTTGTAACCATCATAGGTAGTAAAGTGTTGTATGTGTATATTTTTGTAAGTTCCGGCCAGGATATCCAAGGAACAAGTGTGGTGGCAAATCTTCCAGTCCTGATGCGACAGAATCCTGCAGAAACACTTCGTCGGGTTTTACCAAAAATCAGAGTAAGTTGTGTGTAATGAGGTTTGAATGCATCTTTCTGTCTTGGTATAAGTATTATAATGAATGCAAAAAAATCCCACTTTTATTGCAAACTTACTCACTGAGAGAGGTATGTCCAGTAGATCTTCTACATTAAGTCACTGAATTTATGAAATACTGCAGATATTATATTTTTTGAAAAATGTTACAACAGGAAAAGAAAATAGTATTAATACTATTTATGTATTTTAAAGATATTTTTACAGCTTTTTGGGAGCTCTTTTTCTGGATATTAGCTAATCATAATGGTTCATTTAGATATTCTCAATGTCCTTCCATCCAAACATTAATATTTTCATGCTGCTATCCAGAAAAGTATACCTTGCTCTTAGCAGTCTGAAGTTTTATGTGCTGCACTCCACATTTTTAGGAAGTCACTGCTAGCTGTGGTAGACATATGGTTGCCACGTAATGTTATAGAGTAGCTCTATATACAGGTGTGTTTTTTGTAAAGGATGGCTGGGTTGTTTAACCTGGAGAAGAGAAGGCTCTGGGGAGATCTTATTGCAACATTTTGGAACTTAAAGAGGGCTGACAAGGAAGATGGGAACAGACTTTAGGAGGGCCTGTTGTGATAGAACAAGGGGTAGTGGTTTTGAGCTAAAAGAGGGTAGATTCAAGCTAGATAAATGGAATAAATTTTTTACAAGGAGGGTGTTGAAACACTGGCACAGGTTGCCCAGTGAGGTGGTAGATGCCCCATCCCTGGAAACATTCAAGGTTAGGTTGGGTGGGGCTCTGAGCGACCTGATCTAGTTGAAGATGTCACAGCTTATGGTAGGGAGGCTGGATTGGATGACCTTTAAAGGTCCCTTCCAAGCCAAACCATTTTATGTTTCAAAGGAAGATAAAGATCTCTGTATTTCCACTCTGCCCCAGGTATGACTCCTTGCCTAGAAGAAGTGTGGAAGTTCATTTAAGGTGTGGTTTGAGGAACAACTTCAGCCAATAAGAGCACACTCCATCATAAATACAAATGCTAAGCCTAATAATCTCAAGCTAAATAACTCTAAATACCTCTAATAACTCTATATAAGCCCACAACAGGAATTAAGACTTCAATTATGTTAGCCTGCCTGTTAGAGTTGTTTTCAGTGATTTAAAAGGCTATGAACTAAGTGGAAAAATATGTTGGTTTTGGCTATCAAAATATCTGATTGTTTGATATGGTAACAGCAACTTTCTCACAGGGTTTTATGTCATTGAATTGGTATATTGTCAGTCTTCTGCTACTATTGACAGTACTAATGTGATTAAGCCAAAGTTTTGATTTATAACACTCTCTAGCCTGGTCTTAGGCAGTTTTTCACTTTGATATAAACCCAGATGTAATTTGCATGAGTTGTCAACTAAAGGACATTGTGTTTGTTAGTAGCTGTTTTGCTGTAGTAGCTGTTTAAATGTGTGGCCTCTGTGGGAAAAGAGGTAAAAATCACAAGGGTTTCTTGTGTATAATTTATTTTCGAGGCATTGAGTTGTATTCATAATTTTATGGACAGACTAAGTTTCCCCTTATATTTTTAGAGATTGATGTTTTCAATAGCATGATTCAGTCATTATTTTACCAGGATATTTTGTAGAAGTTAGGGATATTTTCCCCATATAATTTCAAATTCTTTCCATTCTTAACCCATTTTGCCAACATGAATGTTAGTTGCGAGCAACTAATGTTTAAGAACAGTATTTAGATCACTTCAGAAAGGCAGAAAGAGTTTAACTAGTTACTGACTCAAGCTAAAAAAGAAATTTGATGATCTAAAATACATTTAACTGAAAGTTTCATTGATGTTAAGAATCTCAGTGGCTACGCTGTTCTCTCTGTCTCAAGCACTTTAGGGCTGAGAAGAAAAGTCTTCTGTAGTAGCTACTGTGAATTTTCTTGCCATTTGCGTGTCAGATTCGCATTGCCACATGTAAGAAACTGTATAATTTATTAGTAACAAAGGTAGGTGACTGAGTCACATGTTTTCTGTCTAGTGAGGAGATGATTACTAAACAGCAAAGTGGGCCCACGTGAAAATGATACATTTGCTCCAGTAAGTTTTCATTTATATTTAATGATTTTCTTTGCTGACTTTTGCTTCTTTTATTGAAAAGGTTGTGTGGAATTTTTTTTTTTTAGGCAGCTAATTTAATATTGTATAAATAAAAGAATTATGGAAACAAGATCATATTATCATAGAATCATAGAATCCTAGGGGTTGGAAGGGACCTCGAAAGATCATCTAGTCCAACCCCCCCTGCCAGAGCAGGGTCACCTAGAGTACATCACACAGGAACGCATCCAGGTGGGTTTTGAATGTCTCCAGTGAAGGAGACTCCACAACCTCCCTGGGCAGCCTGTTCCAGGGCTCTGTCACTCTTACAGTAAAAAAATTTTTCCAGATATTCACCTTGAACCTCCTATGCTCCGGTTTGCACCCATTACCCCTTGTCCTATCACTGGTCATCACTGAGAAAAGCCTAACTCCATCTCCCTGACACTCACCCCCTACATATTTGTAAACATTGATGAGGTCACCCCTCAGTCTCCTTTTCTCCAAGCTAAAGAGACCCAGCTCCCTCAGCCTTTCCTCATAAGGGAGATGTTCCACTCCCTTAATCATCTTAGTAGCTCTGCACTGGACTCTTTCAAGCACTTCCCTGTCCTTTTTGAACTGAGGGGCCCAGAAGTGGACACAATACTCCAGATCCGGCCTCACCAATGCAGAATAGAGAGGGAGGAGAACCTCTCTTGACCTACTAACCACACCCTTTCTAATGCACCCCAGGATGCCATTGGCCTTCTTGGCCACAAGGGCACATTGCTGGCTCATGGTCATCCTCCTGTCTACCAGGACCCCCAGGTCTCTTTCACCTACACTACTCTCCAGCAGTTCAGCCCCCAACCTGTACTGGGACATGGTGTTGTTCTTCCCCAAATGTAAAACTCTGCACTTCCACTTGTTGAATTTCATCATGTTTCTCCCCACCCAACTCTCCAGCCTATCTAAGTCTCTCTGAATGGCAGCACAGCCTTCTGGTGTGTCAGCCACTCCTCCCAGCTTAGTGTCATCAGCAAACTTGCTGAGGGTACATTCTATACCCTCATCCAGGTCGTTGATGAAGATGTTGAACAACACCGGTCCCAGTACCGACCCCTGTGGGACTCCACTAGTCACACACCTCCAACCGAAGAGAGTGTGATGAAGAGGATTAAGGGACTGGAGCTTCTCTCTTGTGAGGAAAGACTAAAAGGGCTGAGACTGTTCAGCCTGCAGAAGAGAAGGCTTGGTGGGGGTCTTATCAATGTATATACCTCTTTTCAGTGATACCCAGTGACAGGGCAAGAGGCAGTGAACAGAAACTAAAACACAGGAGGTACCCTCTGAACATCAGGAATCACGTTTTCACTGTGAGAGTCACTGAGCGCTGGCACAAGGTTGCTCAGAGCTTGTGGGCTCCCTCAGAGGTATTCAAAAGCTGCCTGGAGATGTTCTGTTTCTAGGTGGGCTTGTTTGAGCTGCGGGATTGGTCAAACTGACCTCCAGAGAGAGGACCCTTCTAGCCTCAGCCTTTCTGTGATTATGTGAATACCACTTTTCAACTTCATGGTATGTCCTGAAACTTCAGTCATCCCAGGAGACTCCTGTTTCTTAAGAGGGGCTTTTCTCACTTGTATCTAATTATTTAAATGCTGCAGATGGCCAAGAAATAGCTATCCTCAGAACTGAGGACTAGTATAGACTGACACATTGTGTAGAAAACATTAAAGTACTTCCAGTTATCATGTTCTGTGCTGTAAGATGCAGGTCAATGGGCATTTTTCTGAAATATGTATGTGTGTATTAAAAAAAAAAAAGCTTTGATAAAAAGGTTGAGTTGAAGTTGCAAAGTAAATGAAGACACTTTTACTTACACTAAGTTTCTGCAGTTAGTACCACATGTTATTCCGATGCTCATAATGCATTATTTCCTAAACCAACCTACTGATCTCAAGAAAAGTTTTTGAAATTATTTTATGTTTAACTTTAACATACTGAATCCATTTCTGTGTCTTATGTTTCTTCTTTAAGAGCAGAGTTCTTAAAGAAAAGAAGTAGTAAATGCTGGGGTTTTTTACCCCTGTATGTCTCTGCTTTTAATTGAAAGTCTAATATGGGAAAAAAGTTTTGGATTCTAGTCTTAGTTTTTTTATCTAGAGATGAAGTGAAAATTAAAAAGATGATCATTAGCATGATCAGGGCTTAGGGCTTGGAAAACGTGTGCACTGGAAGTTGGAGCTCAGTGTGTTTAGATCAGGTGGTACTTAATTAGTTTGTAAAAGTATCTTCCTGCATAATGTGAGAAGACATTAAACTGAAAAAAGTATATGAAGAGAGAAGAGTTAGGAACTGGAGACAGGAATATTAGAAATGAAGCAGACAATTTTACTAAGAGATCTGAACAACCTTTGAGCAAATAACTGTGAAAAGTCGTGTGGTTTTCATCTGGCAGTGTCATTTAAATCAAAACTGAATGCCTTCCTAGATGATAAATTAAATGAAACTGAATTTAATGGGCTCAAGGCAGAGGTGAAAGTGAAATATAATGAGGTCAGTCTAAATCTAAGTGTTCCTTTCAGTTTCAAGCTTTATAAATTAAAACTTTCTGCAATATAGATGAGTTAAATTTATTTCTGTGGCTATACTTATATAAAGCAGGTCCTTAAATGGTGTTCCTTTATCTAGTATTTATTTAATCTGAAAGAGAACAGTTATGTTGTGCTCATCTTCACTGTACTTTGAACTGCAAGACAGTAGTTGGCATCATTAACTACTTGGCCTATTTTTATTTTTTTTCTTATCCTTGTTTTTACTGAAGGAATAGTCCTGATCATTAAATGGAAACTGTTACAGTCTATAAAGGCATAATTGAACTCAGCTGCAGTTGGACTCTTGCACATGCAACGAAATAAGATGACTTGAATTACTGCACTTGGTTTTGTTTCTGTAGGTTGGGAAAAATCATTTGTGAATTCAAATTTGCACATGAAAAATGAGTTGTATAGTAGTTTAAGGATGCTATTTATTTGCAAGTATTATCACCAACTGGGTAGGGAAATCAGTGTCCTTATTTAGCCTACTTGCAGAAACCCAAAAGCACAAGTAAATACTGTTTTGCTTAGAGTTTAGGATAGAACAGATACAGGAAAAAA
This sequence comes from Chaetura pelagica, assembly GCF_000747805.2. Taxonomy (NCBI): domain Eukaryota; kingdom Metazoa; phylum Chordata; class Aves; order Apodiformes; family Apodidae; genus Chaetura; species Chaetura pelagica. The sequence continues at coordinate 3,487,807 of NW_009954241.1, forward strand.
TAAATGCAAGGAATGGTCTGTATTGATACATGATGAATTTTCATTTTTTTGTTAGAAATTGATAACACTAGTTACTTCTGTAAGTAAATATAGAAATGTATATATGCAAAATTCTTCTAATTACTTAAACCAAATTCAATTAAAATTATATCAGAGGCTCTTTATATATTTAATGAGTTTCTATTCTGAAAATCAAACATACAATATACCAAAAAATATGCCAGATCTAAGTAATGGTTATATTGGATGTCAGTGTTTTGGTGATGCTAATAAAACAAATACATTTTGTATAATTTAGATGTTAATGTAGGAATGAGGTTATGAAATATTTTTTAAAAAATAAGTTCTACAGTTAAAATGAAATCCTCATATGGGTTCTTTTGCATAACGATCCCCACTCTCTGGATTTCTGTGTGCACCTGCTTATGAACCTTGGAAGTCATTGAAATGCAGATTTAGGAAAAGCTCAGGTACTCTTCTCAGCATTTCTTCTTGTGCATCAAATGGCTCCTTTCAAATGATGTTAGCAGTATTTTGGGCACTGCCACTTGAAGCAGTAGAAGAAGATACCAGGTGTCTGATTAACTAATAAAGTGATCTTTTCAAATGCTGCTGTGATTGCAGCACACTATAGCTACTCTTTTTGCAGTGCATACATGAAGCCTTGTTTGATGCTCTCTGATTAGTTCCAAACTCATTTTCACTGTTACTTATTTTCTTAGTGTATCAGTCTCCCCTTGAAACCTTTTTATTTTTCCTAGTTGATTTTATAGTTTAAGGAGAGATGGGGTGATTTTCACCTTTATACCTGATGTTGATCTTAAGATCCATCCATACTGTATCTTTGAGCTTCTGTAATCCCCATTATTTATGTGTCTTTCTAGTCCTAAATGGAGATTTCTGTTGTGTAAACAAAGTTGTTAAAACACTTGACAATATTTTTGCTTGCAGCATTCTTTCAGGAGAATTCTGTTGCTGCAGGACACAAAGTGTGTTAAACTAGAGGTGAATTTTCTTATTTCCAATTGATGAAATAAGCCAGACTTCATACATTTTTCAAGTTTTGGTGCCTGAATTTAACTTGTAGATATTAGCATAGTTGAAGAAAATGTTAATACTCTTAAGGTCCATTAAATACTTGTCTGAATAAGATAGAGATGAAAAGCTTTTTTTCTCCACAGTGGTGAATCCATGTATAGAACAATACATTACTTTTTAAATAAATAATTTTTAATGAGTAAATTTAAGTTGCTCAACTTGAGTTCAATGCAAATGGAATTAGAAGGGGTGACACATACATCTTCTATGTGGAACTATGCAGTTCTGAGTGCAAACATCAATGCAGGCAGTCTAGAAATTTACATTTCAGTGACTCCCAAGGTCCATGAGGAGGCACATCCAGAGAATGGGTTCTCACACATGACTGTCCAGAGTTGTGTGGATCTGTGGAGAAGACTATTTGGAAACTTTATTTAAGAGTAAGTAGCCCTGTTTGTGTCACATACAAAGTGAATATGTATGTAAAATTGAATTCACCTCCATTATGTTCTGGTCTGCACTGGGGTGTATTAGCATCTACAGTGTGTAGATAGTTCTTTTGATTGTTTTGGGGTTTGTTGGTTTTTTTTTAGTAAGTGGAAGCGAAAACCCCAGGACAGTATGCTCAGGTATTCTGAGCCCAGAAACATTCAAATTACAAAACTGGTAAGTGTCCTTATCCTTGCCTGTGGCTACTGTAATAACAATGGAGGAAGCAGGACAGAGACAGGCTGTGGAGATCAGAAGAACGTGGTTTTAAGGCTATTGAATACAGATATTCTACCATAATTGGATTGGTATACTGCTCAGTGCTGTTTGTTTTTTTCATGTGAGGGATCATGGGCACAGAGAGAGTTTTTACACATATACATGGCTGTGAACTGTGACACCTGTTGAGAGATAATAATGGTTATCTTTGAAATCAGGTAAACTAAAAATTATACGTTTGTGCACACAAACTGGTTGACATCTGTTTAATGAAAACTTCTTGTAATTTGATGTAAGCAAATACTGCTAAATAATTTCTCAGGTGTTCTCTGCAAACTGTATTTTCTCAGCGTAATTTCTCTGCTGTTTCATACTTAGGTGCATAATGGGTATTTTCTTAACCTGGTCTAGAGTGATTATTTAAAATAAGTATTAGCTTATAATTGAGTTTTGAGATGTGATCTGAGAAAACAATCTCAAGCACTTCAAAAAAAGAAACAAAACTTCATACAGAAAATGTTAAATAGGAAGGATGGGTTTTAAACTTACTTATTTTGGAATTGCTTGTAAAATGAGTGTAGTGCTTTGGCAGTAGAAAAATGCAATTTATTTTTTCATGAGATAAATATGTTTAGAGAAGTAAAAAAACCTGAATTTTCACCTAGCTGATAGTTATCTACATACTTAAAATTAATGCTATGTCATAGATTGCACCCTGTAAGCTCTTTTGTGTGGGAATTTAAATTTCCTCTTTGTTTCATACAAAAAAAATTGTAATATTTCATTTTCTGTATTTTCTCTGTTTCACTTTTCAGTTGATGCTTTTAAAGACAGCCTAATTAATTATATTCCTAGATCTTGAAACTAAGTCCTAGTAAATGCTGTGTTACCTAGATAAATATTCCAGTCCGTCTTGCTTTATTCTTAAGACTACATTTATATAGAAAAATTTTCATTTGTATTCTGTGTCAGTTGGCAAGGGACAACATTTCAATTGCCTCCTGCTGTTTTAGCATCTCACTAGATAAATGAAATACTTCCTTTTAATTCATGTGCATAAACAACAGAATTGCAATTATTGGCTGGTCTGTTTTTACCTGTTATTTTGTAAAGAACAAAAATCCACTGATGTGCATTGATGAAAACGAAAGTCACAAAGAAATTATAATTATTTTTCTTGAAAGGTTCATGCTATAATGCAAGAGATTTGAATATCTTGAAGTAGTTGCTGTTAAGAGAAAATAACTTTACAGCCAATTTTGTAGTTTACCCAGGCTGCTGCATGTTCACTTTTAAAAGTGAATGTAAATGTGTGAATGTTCTGCCTCATGCTCTAAATTGATATAATTTGTAATTATACAGGAGGTGCTGCATGTTGCAGGAGCGGAAATGCAGTTAACAGCTGCTGTTTCATTTTTGACTATTCTGCAAGAGGAGTCGGTGTCCATTCACACGTATTCCCACTCCTTCCTACACATCATTCTTCAGCACCTGGAACACAGAGATGCAGGTCAGGGCTGTACAGCTATGCTGATGCCTGATTACCTCTCTATGTTTTGTTTCCTGAGTGACGGTACAACACTGTGTAAAGCAGTGAGTGAAACTCGTCGTGACTTTGTATCTAGGCTTGCATGAATGAAAAGACTGACCACTTATGTACTGGTGTTTAAATGTAATTCTGATGAAAGCAAACAAAATCACTGTGTCTGAAGGACTAAATCCTGAAGTTGTTACTGAGTCTGAGCTTCTACTTGAAGTACCAGAATTTTGTGGCTTAGGAAATGGAGGGGGTGTGGTTGATGTTTCTTCTGTGATTACTTTGTTTTTTTAAATTATATGGCACTGTTTCTAAGATGCAAAGGAAAAAAAAAAAGGCTTCTTGTAAAACTAGAAAGTTTCAGGGGGTGTAAAAAAATTAATATGCTTCTAAATGAGGGAAATGTCTTTTCAAAACAAACAGGTTCATTATTGTTTTTGTACAGGAATTGAAAAGGTAAAAGAAATGGGGACAGAATTTGCTTCTCACCTATCTTACTTCATGGTTTGATATCTCAAATGTTAATTTAGTTAATTCAGTGGCTTTCAGATACATAGCTTCTTGAAGAGGTGTGTGTAAAAAGGGAGAACGAAGTCTGCAAAAGTGATGTGTTATATTCATTCTATGTACAACATAACATATAACCCCTTTCTTACTAGCAGGTGTCAGCAATGCATGGCTGGAAACTCTACTTGCTGTAATAGAAGCTTTACCAAAAGAGACTGTCAGACATGAGGTAATAATATTATCCTACCTACGCTAACAAGAATTAACAATATTTTGTGAGATGGTATTTCCCTGCAAGTCCCTTTTACTTCAGTAAGATTTGTGGCAGTTTAAGGCTTGTGAGAAACTGTAGTGCTTTTGGAACATACTGAAGAGAAGCATGTGCTAAAAGGCAAGACAGGAATGTCGCCTTATAAAATATTAGTGTTCTTCAGTAAATGAAGACTATTTACTGTAGTACTTCCATTGCACTTTGTATTCTTTCAAACAAATTTTCATGTATCCTGTTTTGGTTTACAAGATAGTCTTTCATCCTGTGTCTCCATTAAGAAACTACATTTTATTTGTTAATTCTGCTTTCTGCTAAATGAGACAAAATGCTAGAGGTCTATTTCATTGTGTGTTTCAGTGTTCTTGATGTACCAAAAGCGTAATGCACTGCAATGACTCTTAATTTTTCACTGTGTAGCTCAAAAAAGAGGAAGAAGATGTTACTAAGTCATAATGTCACTCCCCTTTACTCAGCTAATTTACTTGCTTTTGTTTTGAGTATTCATATTTCATCAAGTTTAAAAGCTTTGCAACAGGCATATTTTACTGTGTTTATAATTTTAAAAATATGGACATTTAAATATATGATTGCGAAGTATAAAAATACTTATTAGAATTAGTGAGTAATCAAAATCCAGCACTGTTTAAAAAATAAGCTTCTAAAGGGTGAAAACAAGGGTTGTAAAAAGAAAGATAACTAATTCTAGTCACCTTCAAAATCTAATTATAATTTAACTTTAAAGATGCCATTTAACAAGATGGAGCTTCTCCCCTGATTTGTCTCTAGGAATGCATTTGCAAGTTGCCAAAAAAATTTGCTTTGGAAAAATCTCAACTGATAAAGCAGTGTTGATTCTGCAGCCATACAGAAACCTGAATATCAAGAGGGGCCTTTTGTGTTACTTGAAGGATCTTTGTATCAGAAAACTTGGAATATTCCAGTTGTTAATTTTTTTTTGTAAGTTAAAATAATAGTCAAAGATTTCAAGGACACGAGAAGAGAACTCTGTGTCAGACCAAGGGCCAAACCCAGTAGCATCCTCCTTCTGGCAGTGGCCACTTCATGGGAGAGACTTTGTTTTGGTCAGTGATTGGAGTTAGTATTACTCATCATGGTGTGTTTTCTGTCACAGTTCAAAGACTCAATAAGTAATGTTCAGTTTTGTAGATAATTACGGATCTGTTTCTTTATGTGATGTTACAGCTAGACATGTGCTTTATGTACTAATTCTAGTCTGAGTAGCCTATTTGTCCTTACACTAGTAAGACTCTCTCACCTCAAAATTTCAGCTTGTAAAAAGAGAAGAAAAATGCTTTTAGAATATTGTTGGACCCTCAGAGGCTTTGTATTATCCATTGTGGAGCTCTGCAAAAGAGATTGATCGGGGAACTGTGTGGCAGGCTACAGGAGATAATTCTCTGCAGTGTTCCTCTTGGCCTGGCACCTGGATTTCTGTGATTATTTCTGTGAAAAAATGTATATCAAAATATTGTGTTCTGGAGGTCTTTCTCAGTTTGATTCTGGCATCATCCAACAAATGACAGCAGAGCTCCAATAAAGATGCAGGGTTTCTGTATCTGTATGGATCCCCAAAGTATGCATAACTGAGAGAGATTGTTGCCTCAAAACCTTATATGAAAAGTGGTGTTTCCTGGGAAAATGTATGGTAAATAACCTCAGAGAGGTTTCCTTTTCCTTTCTCTGCATTTATTTTTTTTCATAACCAGGAATATATTTAACAACTTCTGTAAAAATTACCAGCTAATAGCTGTAAATATTCATATACAACTTAGTCTGAAAATAAAGACACAAATAGACAGATGTAAAACTGTGGTGGTGATGTGAATCATAAACTACTGTTTGGGCCAAGATATGAGTTTAATATGCTATAATTAGCACTGAATGTTAAATACAGGTTTCCAGTAGACTATTACTGTATGTAGGCATCATTATTGTTAGTACTGATTATTTCCATTAAAGGGGTAGGTGACATTTGGAAATGTTTTTCCTAGATTTTTTTTTAAGAAGGGGAATATATAATTTACTGTTCATGTTTTTTCTTTTTTCTTTCATATAGATCCTGAATCCACTTGTATCCAAAGCACAGCTTTCTCAAACACTTCAGTCCCGCTTAGTTAGTTGTAAAATCATGGGAAAATTAGCTAACAAATTTGAAGCTCATATGTAAGTAGACTGTGCACATATTTTAATTTCATAGCACACACCAGTATTTCTTTGTGAGTGGGCAAAAAATATTACAAGAAAAGTAAAATTCATTGTAAAAATGAAATGCTTTTTTAGTGCAGATTTCTTTATCTTGATATGAATTAATAATTTTAAAAAATGTTCATTATGTAACTAGCATATTCACACTTGCTGATGTTCATCAGTTTAAAACTTTGTATGTTCTTCCACAGGTTTGCATGAGTACCATTTCCATGCCATTCTTCCACAATGTTATTCTTACTAGGAAATAACCCAAACGGTGGACTTCTCAACTGACAGAGACAAAACATACCTTCATTACCTTAGATTTTGTTGTCATTAAGAGAAGAATCCCGTTCCTAACTTCTTCTTTGTTTAAGTGAATTTACCACATAGATGTATTTTTTCTATCCCAAATTATATTGAGTTGTATCAGGAGCCACTGTTGTTGCCTGTTACTATCCATCTCTTTGATTCAGTGTCTGTGGGTTTGGACAGTGGCGCAGATGAGGGAAGTAAATGATGAAAGTAAATCTGAATAACTTACCTGCCCAAAGCAGTTGATGTGCTACATTCTTTTGATCGTTTACTCTAGGAGCAGCATTTCACCAGATGTGTTTCCTATCCAGGCAACTGGCCACATGTGGTTTTTGCGTTACAAAGGAAATCCACCGAGGGCTACTAGAAGCATAGAAAGTGTCTGGTTGAGGAACTGCTCTCTAATAATGATTTTGATCTGGCCCAAAATGCAAGAATTCAGCATAACAAAATAGATTAATAGGACCATATGACAAGATATTTGGGAATAAATTTCTTTAAATTATTATATTTTTCTTCAATAAAAAAGAACTAGAAACAACCAAAAGGAAGCTATCTGTGCCTTCATTGGCTATGTCGGCTACACTTGTTGGACATGGAAAAAAAAGCTAATGAACATGTCAAAGTAGTATTTTTTTAGGCTGCTACCAAAGCCTTCAAATCTTCAAGATCACTTGGAAGCTTATGAGAAATTATAATAGTGTTAGCCGTAGTAAGTTCAAAAAATCATACCTTCTTTTGCTGGACTCTTGAATATGGTTCCTTGCTCTTCAGAAGTAGGAAACCCCTACTTCTTACAGTGAACTGATGGTAGTACCATTTCTGTACACAAGCTACATGTTAAAAAGGTGGCTGAGAATTTTCTGGTACACACTGATCCTCTGTTACAGGGCTCTGAGTGTGATTCAGAGGATTGAAAAGAGGCCTGGATCCACAGGTTTAGAATTTTGTGGGCTGAGCAAGGTTCATGACACACTCTCATTTTGATTGTAGGAGGGGTCTTTGTATAGGCTCAGGAGACGTGTTTGGCCTCGGGAACAGGCAGAATATAATCACATGTTCACATTCTTCTTCAGAATGACACCATTTTTCATCATAACATTTATACTATAATTAAAACCCTTTTTTTTCACATTTCCCTCCCAGTTTATTTTTGACAGTATTGAAAAAGTCCTGACATTGGAATAGAGCATTAGTTTTTCTATCCTCTGTTCCAGCAGCTAGTTAAAAGCCTTTTTTGGAATTAGTCCCTACTTCAGAGTATTCTAAAATGCCAAACTCCCAAGACATTGTACAGTTTTTGAAACTTGAAGCCAAATTTTGCTGTGAGAAGTGAATTAGTTTTCACTAGGATGAATGGGGGCCGTGCAAGCTGCCTTGAAAATGTGCTTGTCTGTGGCTTCATACTATTTCTCTTGAGTTTTGCAACAACATAAGGGTTTGGATAGAGATATTTTATGAATACACATGACAGCATCCCAGGCAGTGAAAGGAAACACAATGGCTGGTTCTGCCAAGTTTTATTATGTGTTTTTACTTAAATGGAGTTCAAAATAGTTATTTTGTGTCTGCCATTGATTTAAATGAATACTTGGGTTTACTTGCTTAAAGGCATTTCAGTACTGAAGCTTTTAATCTCAAATTCTTTTTCTACTCTCTTCCCAAGCATCTTTTTGGTGCTACATGCATTCCAAAGATGAGATATTGGAGACAATTAATTGGAATTTGCACTTCCATTTATATAATTCTTTGTATGCTTAGTGTGGCTGTTCAGAAATTATACTGAAGATGGTTATTAAATGAGGACAGCATCTCTAAGTCTACTTACTATTTTTGTAGCTAAAAAATAGCAGGAAATGATAATGACTAGAAATAATCCTCCTTCCTTTCATTATAGCACATACTTTTGTCTGATGTACAATATTCTTTTATAATCACACATTTTCAGAAAAACCCTCTGCCATGTGCGATACATTATCTGTTTAAAAAAAATGCCATCAGAAATAATATATGGGAAAAATTTGAATACTTCAGAGTGGATTTTAGATATTCTGTATATTAATTAAAATATTTGCATTTCAGTATTAAAAGAGAGATTCTTCCACTGGTAAAATCACTCTGCCAGGATGTGGAGTATGAAGTGAGAGCCTGCATGTGTCGGCAATTGGAACATATAGCTCAAGGAGTAGGGTGAGTACAATTTGCATAACTGCTTCTTTATGCAAAATCTTGCTCTAAAATATTTAATGGCAATCTAAAACCTTTTTTTAAGATTTCTAACTTAATTCATGTATACTGTATTTGGAGTGTACAGATGTGTTCTTAGGAATTGGCTGTTGGCATCTGTCTCATTTTCAAATTTTTATGTCTCTCTGATAGTAAAATTGCTGAACTACAGCATTTTTTTTGGTAAGCAATGAGTTCATCTATAGCTTCTTGAAATAATTTCAATTATCCATTTGTATCATTTGATATCATTAGGCTTTTTTAAAAATGAAAGAGGATTATGGCAAGTATTAGCATTTTCTAATAATTACTGTAGAGTTTTTTGTGAAAGGATGCTGAATGTGTTTTGTAAGCAAATTTCAGTTCAGGATCAACTTTCACACTAAGCTTGCAGACCTTCAATAGTGCGCGTCTAGGAATAGAAAAAGTCAAAACTTTTATTTTAATAAATAGAACATGTTGACTACCTATACAGGACTGGTCCCTAAATGAAAATATTTTAAAATTCCAGGTCTGTCCACCTGTTACTGTGTCAGAAAAAAAACCCAAAAAAAAGCAGTAACGTCTCTTCTAGACTTGAAGAAAGCATAAAGTTCCCTGCCCTGTGTTACACAAGCAGGGATAAATGAGATAAGAGTACCTCTGGCCTTTAAAACTGTGAATTTATGAGCAGATTCAAGGATCAGGCTTAATCTGAAATGTAATTTGAAAGATATGGTAAAGATGCACTTTAGTTGGTTAATACTGTGTTGGTGGAAAAGATGCCTTCCTATGACTGTGGGATGATTGATGTTATTTTCATGGAAAACTGTGTTGTGGTTTAGATTCGGTGTTACTTATTACTTTAAACCCCCCCCCCAAATCAAACAAACAAACAATGGGAAATAAACCACCAGAAATTCCTGAAACAGTGCACTTGTCCCTTCAGCCATGGAATACTGGGAAGGTCTTTGTTCAGACAGTGTTTTAGCTTATTCAGATACAGGGAATGAATATTCATTTCAAGAACTAAGTGTTACTGCCATATAATTAATTTAACTTTGTTTTGGTAAAGCATGCAGGATAGTAACTTCTAGATTTCTAGATAAAATTGTGTTTATTGCATACAAACTCATTTTATATGTGGGCTTTATGCAGCTCTCCTTCAAGGTCCTTGTCCTGAAAACGTTCAGAGGATGTGAATAATGTGAAAACACAATATTACTCATCTTAGTACAGTTATTAATTTGTCTTTCTCCTTACTTTCTTGTATAACAAAACACAGGTTAGCACAGTCAAAATTTTAACGTTTTCCATATTGGACTGCTTTGGATTTAAAATAACGTGACTACAGAAAAGGAAGTAGATATTGTTGATTTTTGTAAAACTGAAAATTTAACACACATTTTACTAAACTGAATTACTGAATAATTTGAGCTTTTGTTTATTTTTACTACACAAGTCTCTTTGTGTATCTTAAAGCTGAATTCTGTTTAATGGAGATTAAAGATGAAAGAAAAAGAGGGTTCTGTTTATCTTTAAAGATTGACCAGTTTGGGGTTTTTTTTAATCCATATCTACTGAGCCTTTCCTCTCCTGACCATTCCTTGGCCGTATGTTCATGTCTGTCTCTATCACCTTCTTTCCTTCTTTCTCATTTGTTATTGCTCAAGCCCACGAGATCTTTTTTTGGTGTCTTATTTGAGGTACAGTCTGCATTTCCATGGATTCCTCTAACCTTCTCAGTTAACCTCTGCAATAGTTGAGAGCTGAGAAGCAATCATATTAATTTGGCTTAGAAAATTACTTGTGACATGTAATACAGCAAAATAACTTTTAAAAATAACTAAGTAGGTTATTCTGAGTAAAATGACTCTTATCTAGGATATATGTATAGTTAAAGAATATTTCTTTCACATATAACTGGACATTTATTTTAAGTTTTAAAATGTACAGCTGCACAGATTGCCTTGCTCTGTGTGGCTCAGTCTGTTGAAAACCAAAAAATTGTTTCAGTGGGAGCTTTTAGGAGCACTCACAGTTTGTGTGAATCTGCTTTCAGCAGTTTTATTTGTTAACTAAATCAAATGTATTATACCTGGGAATTGAATGTCCTAAACCAAGATGGGTGTTATACAGCAGCAAATGACAATATTTCTGGCAATTTAATCAGCCTTAGAATACTGATTTAATATTACTAAATACTCAGTTATTAATTAGTTATACATTCTGTATATTTTTCTTTTTTTCCTCCCCAATATTTATTTTTAGTAGGTTAGGTACACTGCTCACTGTCTCTCAGGTTTTCTCTAGTCCCTTCCCCATGATTTAGATGCTTTACTCTTTTATCTCCTAACAAGTGGTGAGCTGTTGATATTTTTGGTATGTAAACTACTGTAGTGTTTCATGTTGAGGATGAATAGGTAGTAGGAAAATAAAGACAAATACACAGAAATAAGCATACTTTTAGGTAAATGTCAAAGGCTTAATGTGAAAACCATCCCAATGCTATATAGTGACATTACCACTAAATTTTTTCACATAATTTCATATGAATGATTAATCATCTTTTGGGAAGAATACTAGTTAAACTGCATCTTCATTTGCTGTTAACAATAGTAAAGTGTAATGTGCAAATCACTTTGCTGAATATAAACATTTGAAAGTGTTATTCTTTATATCAACTTACAAAAGGGACAGCTGTTCATTGTTTAGTCTGATTGGAAGGGATATTTTTGGGTAGTTCAGTAAAAATGTGTCATCTTGGAGGTTGTGATCAATTCTGTATTAAACATTGTGATTGAAATTACATATTCTGAACTCTTTGTGCACAGTTGCTCCAAATGTCAAACATAGTTTTGATTTTGTCGTCTCGATTAATGCTAATGTCATGTAATTTGATCAGTTTTTCCCTGTAGTTTTATGTTTTTGGAAGAGTAAATCTTGAAGTCTAGATCTCTAGTGATTATAAACTGCTGAGATCCCATTTTTGAGCTGTGGTGCTTACAAGAGCTTTCACTTACTGATGAGCAGACCAAGAGCTCATATGCAGAAGAGGACAAAATGGGCTTCTTAACTCAAATGCAGACAAATTCAAACACTAGGAAGCTCGGCTACTATAAATAAAAAAATGAGCATGACAGGAAAAAAATGGTGGAAATACTGGGTGTGTCTTCCCAGTTGTGGGCTGTAGGGCTGCAGAACAGATCTTTCTAATCTCTTAAAGAAATCAAGAACCAGGGAAATGAAGCTGTTTGGTAACTTCTACAGAAGCTGTACTTGTCTTCCAAGAAGCAACTCTCTTTACGTCTTACTTATGCCAATCACATCACTGCACAAATATTTCTGTGTCAAGAGTACTTGATTCCTCCTTAGTCACCTCTAATTAAATAAATGCTGATTTCAAAGTGAGTCCCTAATACAGCAATCTGCTGCCAGTGTATAGATTTGAGTTGTCACGAGCATCACACTTGCAGACAGCGCTAGTCATTACCACAGCAAAAAGAGACAAGCAGAACCCTTTCTTTACTACTTCAAAACAAGCCTAAAAGCTACTACTTGGACCAACTGGCAAACCATGTTTTCACTGACCAGTAGTTTCCTGCATTCTGTGAAGAAGTCTTATCCAGACACTTCAATCATATTTAATAATTTTTGGCTTTGGATCATGGCAATGAGCAGATTCCATATGTTTGATTGGAAGAGTTTTCTTAGTGACACAGAGAGGTAGCCTGTCTTCTTTGAGTTTTTTTCAGATTGCATTTTCTCTGATTTATTTTGAGCTAATCTGAACACTTTTATTGATGAATTTTTGCATTTTAAACTCGCATGTTTCGTTGGGTGACAAAAAATCTTGAGATTGATTGGAGGTTTTTGTGTAATTTTCATTTCCTTACAACTTTGTCAGTTTTTCTTTCTCGGCTACCCCAAAAAATATCCAAATGAGCATGTCAGGGAAGTATTCTCTTCTGCTGTGGCAATATTGTTTCATTATAGGTGTGCTCTTGACTGCTTGCCTCACTTTGCAGGACAGACCTAACAAAAACTGTGGTGCTTCCTGAGTTGGTAGAACTGGCAAGAGATGAGGGCAGCAGCGTGCGCCTTGCAGCCTTTGAGACGTTGGTGAATCTGCTTGAGATGTTTGATGCAGGTAAGAATTCACTTCAGGCTTACTAGCCCAGTTTTTAATGCTTTAATGCATCTTATAAATGTATTTAAATGCTTTGTGCTCTGTCTGCATTCTTCAGAGATTTCTGGTTTTATGTTGAAATATATTGAAAAAACCCCAACAACTTAGAGAAAGCAATCAGGGGTTATTTACAGGTTTGTAAGGAATGTGTTTCTAGAAATTTGGTTTGTGTGGCTTTTGGTTTTGTGGCTGAGCTGCAAAATGAACTTTTTGAAGGTAGATGACCCAAAATTGTATCCTGGCTTTTCTTTCTGACAATTTAAAAATATTGTTTCAGGTCAATATTTTGTTCAAACGTATTTGCTGAAGTTTGTTGTTGATTAGCCATGAAAAAAAACCTAATCCCTTTAAAACTTGAACATTTAAAAATACAATGCTTATATTTCAAACAAATCAAACCCCATAAATTTATTTGAACAATTGCTCCTTTATTTTGTAAGAAGGCAGAGTGCTTGGATTTAAATTTAATTTCTAAATTATTTCTTTTCCCCGCCCTTCATTATTTTGTTTCTCTGGGAATTTATTGTTTACCGAAAGATTTTCAACCTCTTCTTATTAGGTTGGAAAAATTCACTTCCAACTTGTCCAGATTTTTCTTTTTACTGTCATGTTCATGTTTGGTCTTGATCTCCCCGTATTACTACTATGGTAGGAATCTTGCTCTAGGAATCCCGCAGTATTCTTTGTCTCCCTGTATTCTTGGTGAATAAAGTTAGTCACTTTTCTTTTATTGTCTGTCTCATCTGTTACTGTGGGATTCCTTTTCCCTAAAAAAAACCATACAAACAAAACAGAGGTGTTAAAATTTATTGCCTAGTTTATGGTAGCATGTTTGTCATAGCTAACTTGAAACTTTCTTGTGTTTTTCAGATGATAGGAGTCAAACTGTGCTCCCCTTAGTGAAATCATTCTGTGAAAAATCCTTCAAAGCAGACGAATCTATCCTACTTTCTTTGTCTTTCCATTTAGGGAAACTATGTAATGGATTATACGGTATGATTTAATCTTCTTTTAAAAAAAAAATCTTAAAAGAGAGGGAAGACTGGAGAATTGGGGGTCCTTGGCGAACATCCAGATCTGAATGTATCAAATGAAATGATAGTTAGGAAAGGAAGTAAAAGTCTGAAATAATCTATTGCATAAATACTGGCTTTTCTGAATGTCTGCTTTGGGTATCTGTTTATTGGATTATTTATGTTTAGACAGGGTCAGAGATGGAAACAGAGTGGTTTGTGTTTATTGGTTTGACTGATTGACTTTGAGTCCTTTTTGGATATTCTGGACTGAATTCTATGACTGAATTTTTGAAACTGGAAAACTTTGAAAACACAGCATGATGTTAACTGTGTATGTTCACTTTTATGTTTGATGTCCTTTTTGGGGCACAGCACAGGGAGTGGCCCATGAGGAACTTCAGGGTAGAAGGAGACGTGACAGCATGTGGACTCCCAGCTGCAGTTGAGACCTAATCTGTACCCATAACTTTTGTGGTTTTCACTTGAGCACACAGATCTTCTCTTGATCATTTTGCCCACCATATACCCTCTACACAGAGCTTACCTGGGGAGAGACAACACAGAATGACTCTTAAACCTTTTGATCTTTCTTACATATCATAGATAATCCTTAATGATTTTGTTAGAGACTATCAAAGTGACCGTTGCTGCACTACAAAAGGGCTGTCCCACAGTGTCAAACTGTTACGTACAGAAACGTACACCTAGAGCAGTCCATTCTGTTTTAATCATATCTTCCCAGTATTCTTTTCTCTAGGTTAAATGACTTCAGTTGCTGAACTCTGGCAAGTTGAAAGAGTAACTTCATGTGTCTTGCAAGCTATATTGCTATTTACTTTTTTCAGCATGAAAAACTGCGATGTTATCAGAATATTTGATAAGCAAAGTCTCTAATCCAACATCCAAAAAGCCACTGAAAATACTGAGTAGTACCAGAACTAGGATGTGAGTCATGTCAGTAAGCTCTCAGTAACTTTCTCTTTCCTGTTTTTCCAAAGAGTTTTGAAACACCTTTCTGGTTTTTCATCTCTTTTTCCTGATCCCTTATCTTGCTTGTGAAAAGCATGACCTCACTGCATCTTTTGTATTCACAGGTCCTGTTATCCAGTAGGATCCAGCAGGAAATGGAATCAGTTTGACTGGCTTTACTTTTGCCATCTTGGCTGCTACTTGTTTTCTTGTATTCTTTTTGGTATTTACAAGTGGACTTTTTGATTTTTGTTCTCATTTTTTAAATAACACGACTGATCTATTAAATGGCTTGGCCTTCCATTGTCTAAGTATTGAAGATCAGTACCACTTCAACTCTTTTCTAGTCTGGTATCTCATTTATTTAAGATTTCAGTAGCTAGTACTTGAAATACTATAGTGAAGCACATCTGAACCTGCACATTTCAAAAACATCTCATGTTTAAGTATTGACTGACCTGTTCCTTCTCAAAGTTTGAATCTTTGTCACTGTGTTTAATATTACTAAGCCTGATGATACTAGTAGAATTTCAGTAAGAAAGTAAAAGCATTAGGTATTTCAGCCTTTTGGGTACCAGTCTCTGAGAGCTTTCCTCACTCTTTTGAGTAGAAACTAAGCCTTTCCTTGACAGTTCTCTTATTAGTAATGTACTTAGTAAGCTATTTGTAATTTTTGAAGTCATCCTGCTAGTTGCATTCCAGTGTGTTCTGTTTCCTGCTTTAACTCTTATGCCTTTTTATTATCTGTAGCAACATGGTCTAATTTTTCAACTTTCTGCAGCCATGCATTCTTCATGGGACTGAGTTCCATTAAGATCTAAAAGTTTAATCAAGAAAAAAAATAGTGCTAGTGGAACAAACAGATTCACAGTCCTACAGATAATGTCTTCAGTATTTCAAGAATTATCTAAACAGAAATGAAGGTTCACTGTTAGGTGTCCATTTTCTGTAATCAATTTTTCTGTATAATGTGTATTGATGATACTCTGCTAGACTCAACACAGGGGGAAGGAAGGGTAGAAATTGACATATTTGACAGATTTGTAAATAAGATTTGTTTTGAAACATTATTAATAGCATTTGTAATGAGGAAAGTACACTTTTTTTTTTTTTTTTTTTTTTTTTTAAGGCATTTTTACTCCTGAACAGCACTTGAGGTTTTTGGAATTTTATAAGAAGCTTTCCACTCTGGGTTTACAGCAGGAAAATGGACACAATGATAATCAACTACAGCTTCAAACTGTGGAACAGGAAAAGAAGTATATTTTAGTGAGGAAGAATTGTGCTTACAATTTCCCAGTAAGTAACATTCATTTAAGGCTAACTCATTAGTGTTGTGAATGTATTGCAGTAAATAGTACTGCATTGAGTGATAGAGAAATTATTCCCAAATTGTACATTGTTAACTAGATTCTAGCTCTCCCCGGGACATTTTGAGTTAGTAGTTTAATGTAGATGTTGTCCAAAAGAGATACCAGGAAAGATTCCACTTTGCAGAGCCTCAGAAAACTGTTGGCAAATTTTGACTGAGGGGGAGCTGTGTTAAGAGCACAAAAATGAGACAATGGCTGTGAAACAGAGTCCTCAGTCTCAAAGCTAAGTTTTCACATTTCCCATGTGTCACAGCATTCCAGGTAGTTGAGGACTGACTGTGAATGGTTAGGTTAATGTTTTAATTTTGTTCCTCCCTCAATACAGAAAGTCTTTTCAAGTTGGTGTGAGGTCTTTAAACTTACCACGCATGTTTCTGTAAATCTGCTTTATATTTTGACATTCTGCTTTTCTATTTAAAGAAAATATGTTTGTACCAAGAGCCAGTAGACAATTATTTTTATTCAGCCTTTAAAAGGCAAGCACCCTGTATGTAGGTAGACATCTGTTCATTTATTTGAGTAAAAACAAGGTATATACACACACAATTATGTTGGAATTCAGATGCTTGCTTTGCTGTTTGCTAAAATGTTATTTGTTTTTGAAGTCTCCAGTTTGTGTTCAACTCCAGAACTTGTAGGGTTCCGGTGTGTTGACACAGCCATCAAAAATGCCACACTTCTTTAGAATCACAACCTGTACCCTCCCAAGCATCTTGCCGGTTGTAACTAAATGTTTTCATCTGATGAGCTCTGGTAGCGTGGTCCTTTACCTACACAGTTAATAAAAGACTTTATCTTACCACAGGCCATGATTGTTTTTGTGGATCCAAAGAACTTCCATTTAGAACTGTATTCTATCTTCTTCTGCCTTTGTCATGACCCTGAAGTTCCTGTAAGATACACTATGGCCTTAAGCTTCTATGAAGTAAGTCTACAATGGTTCTTTGTTAGTACTTAGGTGTGTTTATTTTATGTTGTTTTCTTTTTCAAGCTTACATTTGTGACTGTTCAAACAAAGTAAAAAGACTTGAGGAAACTTGTAGAAATAATGTAGTTTGTCAAAGTATTTAGTTTCTGCTAACCTCTATAAATAGGTCATATTGCACACATTAGTCTTTTTAAGTTCTGTGATATTTGGCTACAAGAGTCTGCTGCTAGGTGAGCTTTTTAAGGGGCAAAATGTAGAAGAAATGTAGATGGTCTAGTACCACAAACATAAGCAATTGTAGTAATTACAATATGTATTATTTTATATACTTATATGTATTATTTTAATAAAAGTTAAAAAATGTGCTACTGGATAGATACTATTAGCATTATGGAATAAATTCCCGAAATGAAAATACACTCTCTCCTGATTGCAGTAACCCATGTAGGGAGATCTTCATGTTTTTCCTATTGCTTTTTCTGAGAATCCTTGTGTTTCAATCCTCGAGGTAGCCTTTAATCTCATTTTGTTGCTGATGAAATTGGTAAGCTAAGCAGCTTGCTGAAAGCATTTAAATCAGAGGAACAGAGGAATAATGAAACTATGGTGGCTTTATTACCACCAGTATAAGAAAGTTGAATGGATTTCTAGCTCTTGTTATCTATTTATGCCTTAACAAATGATAATCCAAGCTAATTGTTAAAACTGTAAAATTAGCATCTAATTCTACATTATGTTTTCTGTTAGATTTATAAGACTTCAACAGTACTGCCTCAGTATAAGAAAAGAATTTTAGCTCATTTATAAAAACACTTGTAAAGTTATACCTTGGTCTGAATGTGCATTTAGTGATGGGTGACCCAGTAGCCAGGCAACCACATGGCAGCCCAAAAGTGAGCAATGTATGGCATTCACTGCTAGCTGGATTATTATTTTTTAAAAACAAACTTCCTGTAGCCATTTCCTTAAAGTTTCATGTTGATTGGAAGTAAGCTCTTATTTTCGCTTGGCTTATATAAGCAACAAAAAACATTAAAAACATGATCTAAGTATTCCATATGGCAAAAATCTCAGTCCTCAGGTTTTCTCATCTTTGCTATAAAACCTTTTTAACAGTGAAGAGTTGGACTGCTGATGTTTTTAGAAACTTATATGTGACTTATGTATCACATTAAGAAAATTCGAAGGAAGGAGTGAAAACTTCAGATGGAAAGGTTGGGGATACTTAAAAACAGGCACAGACTAAGCCAATTTTTAAATGTTTTTTGTAAAGTATATAGCAGACTGACTGTTGTCTCCCTAAGGAGCATGAAATACATTTGAATATTCCAGAATGAGTTTTTCTAGCCTTGCAAGTGCAATCTTAATTTTTTTTTTTTATAAATCTGGCAAAGAGTTAATGCTAAAAGCATGTTTTGTGGTTAGATAATAAGCCTGTTTCTTGACTTATATTCTTTATATAAGCATATTTTAAACTTTAGAAGGCTGATATTAAACAATTGTTCTGCGTCCCTTCTTTGTGATTGCTGTGAAATAAGCACGTGTTGCAGTCGTTGTGGTGCCAGGGAATGAAAGAATGTTTGATCTTGCTGTCTTCCTGTCATTTTTTAGGTTGCTAAGCTCTTAAATTCTGGTGTGTATACAATACATAAAGAACTGGTTACACTGTTACAGGATGAGTCATTGGAGGTAATATGCTTTTATTGGAACTTTCTTTAGCTTGTTACATTGAGGCAAATTATCTTGATGTTTAATAATTCTGCATAAGACAGTACAGTAGCTGTTTGAAATGTTCAGCAGCTTTTATTTCTGTGTCACAGATGCTTCAGAAGTATGGCAATGTTTTGTGAATAAAAAGGAGGAAAACAGGAAGGAGTTTGAATTTAGTAAACCCCTTTTGGATTTATTAGCTTTTGAAAGTATTCATTCTAAATTGTTTTAATTGCTATAATATTTATTGCCTTACCAATTCTGTGAAAATATTTGGTTTTCATACTGTATTAATAATGGACAGCAGTCAAAGTTTTTGCTTTGTTTTATTTTCCTTTCTGTAATTGAAGAGGAGATGAGAAAGGTCAAAGAGTTTATGAGACAGTTTAGTCTGTCATACCTCAGTTTCAACCTCTGGAAAACATGAATCACTCAGCTGTGTTACAGACAATATAGTGAAGCTTTTTTATTGAAAAAAAGACAAGTATTTATGTTTAAGACAGAATCACCATTTCCTGTGATACCAGTTATTCCCATAGTTGATCTTTGTGTTCTATGTGGGATCTTTGGATATGGCATGCAAAAACAAATTTTGCCTTATGGTGATCCTTCTTGTTTTGGTACCCTTTGTGATATATTTTCAATAAAATTAAAACATTCATAGAACACCTACTTAGAGACCCATCTTAAAAGATCTTAAAAACACCTGAAGGTTGAGACTCAGAAGCAGCTGGTCATTTTGAAAAATTCCTTGGTTTTATTCCTATGCAGTTATCTAAATAATAAAAAAACAATTGGTGCTTTATCTTATATACAACTTCAGTCAGAATCGGTGCAAAAAATTTAATTATGTGCTTCTCTAGTCTAGTTTCAAATATTGTAACATTTGAAAGTAGAGTTATTCTATTGATATATGCTACTTATTTTAATGTATCAGCTGCAGGTTGCTTGTAAGATCCAGCTGACTAACATAAAAAAATGTTTCTTTGTGTGTGTTGAGGCTCTTAACTGTCTATGAAATACAGATGTTTCTGAGGAACTGATGTTAGTTTTAAAATATTGTATGCTGTGAATAGTTTCGAAAGCATTGATTGTGGTATTCACATAAAGTAAAACTATAGTTTGTTTTCCTAAACTGAAACCTATAATACTTATATTGCCCACTACATTGAAACATCTATTTTAAATCCTAGTCCTCATCAATGCAAATACATTGCATCTCATATTTTTTAAAAAATTATTTATTTAACTTTATTTAAGTTGGATGTGAGAGAACAGCAACATAAGAGATGTCAGCAGATGTTGGTGAAATAAAAATTAAGTCAAGTTAATATTCAGACGTCATTCATGCAGCCTTTCTTTAAATAGGTTTTGGATGCCCTTGTAGGTCACCTTCCTGAAATCCTTGAGCTAATGACTAATGGAGGAGAAAACAATGGATCAGAAAGCAAGGTGGGTATTCTTAAAGTTTAAAAATTTGTTTTCTGAATGAAGGCAGTAGCAAAAAGTCCAGACATACTGTCAGAAAAGGCTTTCATGATGAGTTTCTGCTTTGGAGACAAAGTTTCTGTGTTTTTTAATTGTTTGCTGATTTTAAAAACTTGAAAATTAACAAAAATGTTTTTGAGGATTAGACTTAATATGAAATGAACAGTCTATCCTTGTTCTTTTTGTAATTTACCAAAGATTTGCTAAAGTAGATAAAATTCTGAAATATAATAATTAAGTTAAAGTAAAAGTTGGATCCCTACTAAAGGAGTGAAGGCTAATAACTTTTTTTGTTTGGTTGGCTTTTTAATACTGCCATGGCAGCTGCCCATGCTTAGGTATACAACAAGTGCAATGTCAAGTGTGGCAGTTTGTTTCATTTTGCTTAGTCCTGAAGAGAATTTAGCTTGGCTACTGTAAGGTCTTTGCTCCTCCTGAGAAAAAATGTATAATTCCTACTAAAATGAATTGGACAGCTGAGAAGAATAACTGCAAAGATTAAGAAGCTAGAGGGAAAATGAGATTTATTTGGTTTGAGAAAGAGAAGACTGAGGGTTGTTGTAATGGTGTTTATGTCTGTAAAAGGGTACTACAAAGAGAACAGTGATTAATTTTTCTTTGTCTGGAAGAGGGGTTGGAAATGAAGGTGTAATAATTCTGGTTTTATTTTTCTTTCTTTGTAAGAAAAGTTAGACTAGTACCTACTGGAAATGGTCACAGTGTAGTTGATCTGTCTGAGGAGAGGAATTAATTGACCCCTTAAAACCTCTTACCTTCTTATATTGTTGTGATGTGCTTTTCAAGCATAGTAATATGACAACAGCTAGAAGATGTAACTTTTTTAAATTTTTATATTTTTATTTCTAGTTATTGTCTATTCCTGACTTAATTCCTGCATTAACAACAGCGGAACAGAGAGCAGCAACTTCTTTAAAATGGAGAACTCATGAAAAGTTACTACAAAAATATGCATGTCTCCCTCATATCATATCAAGCGATCAGATTTATTATCGTTTTCTTCACAGAATGTTGACAATCATTTTGACAAATGTGAGCCCACCTGTCTCCTTCCCCTTATTTTCTATTTATTTAAAGTATTTAGAACAATGATCACCAGATATTTGCTATATGTAGTACATAATATATTAAATTAAAGTACTATTTCTCATTGCATGTGGTATATCAGGCTTTTTTTTTTTTATATGAAGCTGAGAAATTACTTTGAGAACTTGCCCCCCCATTTGAGGAGCAGAATTTGGATTAGCAGGTTATCACATTTTTCCTCTCACACAAGACTTTTCTTAT
The DNA here is from genome assembly GCF_000747805.2 of Chaetura pelagica. Taxonomy (NCBI): domain Eukaryota; kingdom Metazoa; phylum Chordata; class Aves; order Apodiformes; family Apodidae; genus Chaetura; species Chaetura pelagica. The sequence goes on from NW_009954241.1 coordinate 3,509,574, forward strand.
GCTCATTGCAGTTTGCTTCTAGGTAAACTGAAACCTTTTCCTCTGAGATCTGCCTTCTTTTTCCTGGCTCCATATGTTACTTTGCATTGTGTTCCATTCTTTATGAAAGAGCACTCCATTCTGAAAATGAATGATCATTTAGAGCTATGAGCCTGAAATTTTATTGAAGTTTTTACTCCTGAAGAATTCAGGAGTAAAACCATTGTAAAAGAAAATGTTGTTTTATTTTCTAACATGTACAACGTAGAAGGTGCTTCCCCAACATGGAATATTTTACGGTGTTTAGGGAATAGCTGAATAAACAAGTGAAGCAGAAAGGATAAAGAGGCAGATGTCTCATGAACTGCCCAAGCTTCCTTTTTCTCCCTTACAAGATGCCAATTATTTCAGAATGTATGAAGTTAAGCTTATTTTCCTGTATTTTTTCTATATCTGGAACTTTGATATGTTTTTAGTTGTATTCCTTCAGGTATGTCTAATTGTGTTTCCTTCATTTCTTCCAAGAATGTCCTGCCAGTCCAAAAAGCAGCAGCTCGAACTCTCTGCGTCTATTTACGTTACAATCGCAAACAAGAACAGAGACACGAGGTTATTCAGAAGCTGATTGAACGTAAGATGGTTTTTCTTTCATTACTTACAGATGCAAGGTAGTTTTGACTGAAGATCTGTTTATGGTTGTATTTATGCAGTGTAACTTCCTGCCATCATTGGAGGGATTACACTTAGAAGGCATTTGGTTGTTCATATTATCACCAAGTAAAACATATGAGGACTGTCTCTGAAGCTTACACAAAGGAATTGGGAAGGAGTCAATGTGGGAAACTGGTAATATGCCAAGACCCCTCCAACCCTACTTCATGAGTCCAAGATTGCTCAGCTGCAAAAACAGAGTTCCTCTATATAAGTAAAATTCTATAGAGGCTTCAGCTTGAGAAGTGCTGAATAAATCTTAGAAAGTAATTTATGAACAAGTTAGTCACCTAAGTGGTCATTCTGATCTATACTATGTTTTTTAAAGATAGGTTAGAAGGTTCAGTGGTTTCCATTAGCATTCCTTAATGTTTACATAGTAATTTTGATACACCTGTCACATGGTTTGAAAGGCATTCAGGGCTTTCTTCAACACAATAGCTTGCTATTTTAGCTTTTTTGAATGGTTAAAGAGACAGGTTGAATCTCTGAAAAAAATCTCACTAACAGGAATGTTAATTGAATTCAGGAGGTTAGGTTTTCACTGAAAGAAAAAATTGAGAAAGTCTGAGAAGGTGTGCCTTTGTGATGAGTGTCATTATAATCTTCTGAGTCAAAGGTTGATCTTTGAAATGTGTTCTAGCTGACATTGAAAACTTACTAGATAACATCTGTGGATTGCTATTTTTCAGAACTGGGCCAAGGAAAAAGTTATTGGAACAGACTTCGTTTTTTAGATACTTGTGAATTCATTATGGAACTGTTTTCAAAATCATTCTTCTGTAAATACTTCTTTCTACCTCTGCTTGAACTTACACATGATCCAGTGGCAAATGTGAGGTACTGTATGAAGAGTATGTAGCAGTGTACAGGGACAAAGTTTTAAATAATATATAAATAAATATTTTTTATTGTTTATGTCTTGTTTAAATAATGAGACTTGAGTGAAAAGGTGCAGAACCTTCAGAGTGACCAGTATTAAAGGTGTAGGGGACTACACGAATAATGTTAGAAAACCACAGAAGCAGATCAGTCTAAGTGTTTGGGGGACTGATTGGAAGTGTTGGGTTTTGTGAGTAAAGGGAACACAGTGTTTGAGGTGCAGTCTCACCAGTGCTGAGTACAGGGGGATGATCACTTCCCCATTCTTGCTGGCCACACTATTTCTGATACAAGCCAGTGTGCTGTTTGCTTTCTTGGCCACCTGGGCACACTGCTGGCTTGTATTCGTCCAGCTGTTGACCAGTACCCCCAGATCCTTTTCCTCTGGGCAGCTTTCCAGGCATTCTTCCCCAAGCCTGTAGATTTGTAGTGACCTTAGTGCAGAACCTGGCACTTGTTGAACCTCATACAATTGGCTTCGGCCCATCAATCTGACCTGTCCAGATCCCTCTGTAGAGCCTTCCTACCTCAAGTAGGTCAACAGTCTTGTCTCAATTAGTGTCATCTGCAAACTTACTGAGGGTTCACTCATTCCCTTGCCCAATACTGGGCCTTGGGGAGCCACTTGTGACCAGCCACCAAATGGATTTAACTCCATTCACCACAACTCTTTGGGCCTAGGCATCCAGCCAGTCTTTTACCCAGTGAACTATACACCAGTCTAGGTCATGTGTAGCCAGTGTCTTCAGGAGAACACTGGGGGAAACAGTACTGAAGGCTTTACTGAAGTCCAGGTTAAAGATATCCACAGCCTTTCCCTCATCCACTAGACAGGTCATGTTGTCATAGGAGGAGATCAGGTTAGTTAAGCAGGACCTGCCTTTTATAAACCCATGCTGACTGGGCCTGGTTGCCTGGTTGTACTATATATGCTGTGTGATGGCACTCACAATGATCTGCTCCATAACCTTCCCTGGCATCGAGGTCAGACTGACAGGTCTGTAGTTCCCTGGAACCTCCTACTAGCCCTTCCTGTAGATGAGGGTCACATTTGCCAACCTCCACTCAACTGGGACTGTACTCTCAATCAATGGAGAAGTTTCTGAAATGTTACAGTATGTCTGGAAACAACAAAAAAGCAAGCACCTTTTCTGTAAAATAAGACCTACTAAATTACTTTATCTCAAATGCTGGTGTACAATAAAAAAAATAATAATGTTTACTAAATACCTATGCCAAAAAGTGAATATTTACATTTTTCTTTTTTTAGAATGAAGCTATGCTATTTGCTGCCAAAAGTTAAATCTACTCTGAAGATACCCACTGATAAACATTTACTTCAGCAGTTGGAATTATGTATAAGGAAACTTTTGTGTCAAGAGAAAGACAAGGATGTCTTGACTATTGTAAAAAGAGTAAGCATTTTTCTTTTCCAGCAGCATTTTATCTTGAGGTTATCATTAAAAGTTAATATTATTAAAATGGAGCTTTCTGTTGATTCTCTTAATGTAGAATAGGAGACTAAAGAATTCTACTGTCTATTATATAATTTTCAACAATTAAGAGAAGGTGTAGTATAGTGCATTCTGTCAGATTTAAGAGTTGGTGTTTCCTTGGTGACTACTTCTATTGCAGTTATTTTCTAGTGACTGGGATTCAGGATTTTAGTTCAATGACTGTGAAAACACTGCAGATGATGAAAGACAGAATTAAAGGTTGACCTTAGTAAAAATGATCAGTCTTTGAGGTAGAGACATCTTGTTAATATGTTTGTTTTACAATATACAGGTGAAGGATTTGCAGGAATTTGAAATATTATTAATTTCTTTGTAATATGAATATTCATTTAAAAGAATGTTGTTAAGGGATGTTTGTACTTAATGTCAAAGAAGCCATGAAGTGAAGTATCTAAAGCAGATGGCTTCCTTATAGGGCCAGTCTTCAGGAAAGATAGGGTGAACACCTGTCTGGAGCATCATGGCTTATTCACTGTTAATTTTTCAGTCTTGGTTCTTAAGTCCATGCTCCAGCCATTAGGATTCTGTGCTTTCCTTGTATTTTGAGTTCTGTAGAGATAGTCTGTTAGTGGCAGTCTATTGTCAGTCACAGCAGGGCTCTGAGAATACTCTCTGACAGTTTTAAACTGCATTTGTAGCACAAAAATCATAGAATCATAGAATCATAGAATCTTAGGGGCTGGAAGGGACCTCGAGAGATCATCTAGTCCAACCCCCCTGCCAGAGCAGGGTCACCTAGAGTACATCACACAGGAACTCATCCAGGTGGGTTTTGAATGTCTCCAGTGAGGGAGACTCCACAACCTCCCTGGGCAGTCTGTTCCAGTGCTCTGTCACTCTCACAGTAAAAAATTTTTTTCGGATATTCACCTTGAACCTCCTATGCTCCAATTTACACCCGTTACCCCTTGTCCTATCACTGGTATAGTGAAAAATACAAGCTTAGGCTTCAATTGTTAAGGAAGAAAATGCACATTTAATTCTGAATAGCACTATTCTAAGCTTCTTATCTGGAGAGTTTTTTAATTAAAAGTGTGGCATGTTGTTGAGTAAAGATAATTAATGTTTTTATTTTCTTTATAGACAGTATTAGAACTGGACAGAATGGAGATCTCTGTAGATGCTGTAAGTCCTTACTAACTTTAATACATACCAAGTAATTTTAATTCTCATTTTTATGTAGTGATTTTTTTTATTTTTACTGGTTTTATTCTGAAGTTTCAGAAAAGATTTTACGAAAATGATTTATTGGATCAAGAAAAAGAAAGACAAGAACATCTCCTTTTGGAAATGGTATATTTTATCAGTACAATCTGTCAATTTTTTAATAGTTTATAACTAAACATTAATGAGGCAATAATTTTAAGGTAAGAGGAGCATGTTATGGAGAGACCTGGTAGGTTAATAATCTGGGTGTGGTTTTAATTTTACACGTTACAATAGGCTTAATTCCTTCAAGGTAACATAAAACTTTCTTTACTTCTTAAGTTTTCTTGTATCCATTAGGAAGGCAAACTGGAGTTTCTTGAAAAACGCTCATGCTTCATGCCTCTATGGTTCCAAAATCCCAAGCCCTTCAGCAGACCCTTACAAAATCTTTTTGAGACAGCTAGCAACTTGTCAGGTGTGCCTAGGAAGCTGCTCTGTGTGTTAAAAGCTTTCCTGTTAGCCAGAAGAAAAGAAAGGAAACATTAACATCTGCAGCCTAGCAGGAGGGACACTTAGTGCAGATTGTATAGAGCAAAAGGAGCTACAAGTTAGTTGGAATTTGGACTGGAAGTCTGCAGAATGCTTCTCCAATTCAGGAAATTATTTGTCTTCAGTAGTGGCTGTAAGCAAGCACTGCAGGAGGCACCTCACCACAAAGCCTACTGCATCTTCACAGCTCAGATTAGATTACTGCTGTCCTCTGTTCTGCTGCCTCATCTTCAGCATCAGGTGGGAGAAGCTAAGAAGCTGGCAGGATTAGATTATGTGAGATTTCATTAGCATGGTTCTTTTGACTTGTAGTACTTGAGGTCCTCTGTAGTGAATCAGAACAGATTCAAGACTGTTTGAAAAATGTCAGCTTTTCCTCTGGGATTGCTACAGAGGCTGCATCTGTGGCACACTTTGATGTCAATAGGTGCTGCAGGCCTTCTCTTGGGCAGCTGGTTTTCTCAGGTCATGATAACCTGTCTCATATACTTCCTGCCATCTCCCATTGGCTGGAGACAAAGGTTCAAGCTTTGTTCTCAGGACCTGTCTACAGATAACAGACTTGAACTTAGCTTTAGCAGTTTTCTGGTTACAATGAATTTTTTTATAGTGAAAGCATTTGGGGCTGTGTGCTGTGTTATCATTTATTGCCTGATAACATTAACTTTTAACATTTCTACACCTAGATTTTAGAGAAGCACCTGTATTTTTATTATAGACTCAGTTGATATGGGCATACCTTCTGTATCAAAAAGGTCTCATTAAGCTATAAGAGGCATGCTTTTGAGGAACTGTACATAGTTAATTGTGACATGTTGCAGTCCCAAATAGATGAGGAGCCATTGAACCCAGTTAAATATGACTGCTATCAATTTTAATACTGAATATGTTAATAAGTTTCCTTAATTTTAGTAATTGACATAGTAGAAACTATATTCCAGAAACCTTGACCTGAATTGTCTCTTTTTTTTTTTTTTTTTTACCTTGGGTAATAATTAGAATGAAATGAAAAATTGGGTAGAACAATTAGAGTTTGCTTAACACTTTTTGTTATGAACAGAAACTAATATTATTTAGCTTTTCAAAGCTGAAGTGATATCTGTTCACCAAGAATACTGAAGCAAATGTTGGCTTTTGAAATGATTGATGTAGCTGTGTTAGCACTGTTGTCTGTCTGTGAGTATGCTCTCAAAAGGTATTCTAAGGCTGTCTAATATTACAGAACAGTAAACAGATTTCTTAAACTTGAAGAATTTTAATACTTGGCTTTTTTTGCATAAGGGCTTATCAATGAAATTAATTTTAGACCTTTAAAAATTTGAGCATATGTGACACAGCTTACCATTGGAGAAGTACATTTTCATTGAATTGTATGTTTGAATTAAAAATAGTGCCAAATATTGTAAGAGTATCTGCGTAGCAGAAAAATTTAACATCTTCAGCTGCCAATTTCTATGTCTTTTTTAATAAAAAAAGGCTTAATTGTGCTAGTAAGTTATAAATGTGAACTTCACCTCTGAAGTTCCTTCATAATTAAAAAGTCAACATTTTTTGGTGTGATTTTTATGTAGGATATGCACCCTGATTTTGTTCACTAGGGTTTGTACTAATAGTAGGAGAGAGTAGAAATTAACTGTTATTTTGGTGATTTGGAAGCAATCCCTAGTGGAAACACAGTCTATTTATTTTTTTCTGAGTAATACCTAAGTGAATTATTCCTTTTTTTAGGAACAATTAGAGAAAGAGAAGCAGCAAAACGAAGGAAGATCTACAAATATTAATGATAAATTTTTTGAAAAGAAGCGTAAGTTTATTTGTGAACGTATTATTTGTGCATGCATTACTCTTCTACAAAGATAGAAGGGAACAGATAGATGCACTTCATACAATACATAGCAGAGGTTTGGAAAGTGGCTCTAAATCTTTTTTTCAATATATTTCTGAAGATATTTATAAAAAAATTGCTTCATTGTATTAGAAAGAAGACGTTTGGATTTATGTATAGGAAACATGACAGCTTTGTTTCTCTGTTCTTTCTCAGATTGGGATGTAATGTAAGTACTTGTCTGTAGTATTTCTGAAGTGTTAGTAGCACTGGATTAGGTATTACTACTGTTTACTTTAAGACTATGATATGCTATGTCCTCTTTGTCATGGTTTGACTCAGGATTGACAATTAAACCTGTGACAATAATGCTCTTGATACCCTTCCCTTCACACCCAGGTAGGGAAAGAGAGAATAAAGAGAGAGGCTTTCCAGATTAAAAATGAAACTAAACAGCTTTAATGAAATACTAATGATAAAAGAAATACGTACAAAAATATACAAGTACATACAGGAATGTACAAAACCTTGGTTCCTCCCCCCACCCTCAGCAACTGCCCCAGCACCCTCCTTACCTGTGAGCAGTTCTGAAAAACGCTGGAGATAGGAGCTGAGGGTAGAGTTAAAAGGATCAGGAATGCAAGGGCCTAGAGATCAATGGTGATGGATAAAAGGAGTCCTCCCTAGATGCTGGCCATGGACAGAAGAAAAGGGAAGAAGAAAAAGGAAGAGGGGCCTTGACTTCTGTGATCCCTGAATATATACTGAGTCCTATGTAGATATATGGAATGGAATACTTTGGTTGGTCAGTTTTGCCATCTGTCTAGTCCACTCCTCCCTATGGGAAGGTTGTAGATACCAGTATTCTTCACCTTTAGTGTTCAAAGCAGAAAATCTGACAAGTAGAGCAAAATGTCCCTTGTCTCTCGGCAGTATCTATAAACACTGAGCATTATCAGTCCACTAGTTGGAAAACTTGCTGTGCTATTTAAAAGAGAGTTCACTGAAGAAAAAATAATCAGTAAAAAGAAAATTGTCTTCATCCTGGCTCAAACCAGGACACTCTTTATTTAAATTTAAGCTTTAAGAGAGAAGCATTTATACTATACTTTTTTTTTCTATTTAGGTAGAGACAGTAAAACATCATCAGTGTTGACAAAAAGTATCACCTTGGCTGTCCCTGGCAGCCTGTCTGGTACATCAGCAGGTAATAGCTCTGTAAAAACTCTTATAGAATGCTTTGATCTCACATCAGCATGTTAAACCCAAGCAAAGCTGCTTTTGGCCATTGTGGGCCAGAGTTTCTCCTACTGCACATAGGAGAACATTCCAGACCGAGAACTGAATGTGATTTCTGTGGTTTTTAGTTTTATTCTTTAGTATACAAATACATGATGTAATTCTTTTTATTGGAATATTTGTCAGTTCTTTCAGCTAACATAGGTTGAAAGAAAATTATATTTAAAAGTGTTCTTAAATACTGAGGAAATGCAGTGATATCCATGTTAAAACTGTTTCTACTTATAATTTTAGGCAAAGAAGACAAGAAATCCAAGTTGGTTCGAAGCCAGTCTTTCAGTACTCAAGCACTACATCCAAAATACAGCAACATAGACAAGTGCCCTAAGTATCTTTATTATCTTAATTGCTTACCTGATAGGCAACTGTTTCCCTAATAGGCAACTGTTATGGAATCATACGTGCATGAATCTGTGAAAATAGTGGTGTGCTCTCTGAATTGTGAACTAAATTTTCAGGTTTTTGTTTAGTTGATTATGGTATTCGGTTTTTAACTGAGGGAAAAAGTACCATTTTAAGGCATCAAAAGGCCTAAAAATGGTGATGAATTCCTTATAAGTTAATATATGTCACCTTTTATCATGTATTAAAACTATTTTTCCATATGAAGTACTAAATCTAAATTTATACATGTCTTCAAGAACTTTCGGCATACGTTTCTCTTTTCATTTTTCATATAAACTCCGAAATTACCTTATTAAACAGCAGGATGATACAGTTGAGAACAGAATCTTCCTCTAATGAGCAATTTGGTTTTGTTTTGTTTGTTTTTAAGTAAAAGCTCTGCTACAGGTTATACATCTTCAGTATCAGGAATTGGCAAAAGTTCTAGATTATCCTATAGTGGTAAGTAGGTTTTTATATTTTACATAGCTTTTTTATGTGGGTGCTGAATATGAGGCCTCCATTAAACAAGCATACTGTAACATATCATACTCCTAAAGAATATAGAATAACAGATAGCCATTTGTTTGAGCAATTAAGTATTAGTCAAGTTAGTCTGTTTTTCAAATTAGTCTTTTGTTTTTGTTGCAAGTTTGTTTAAAGCTACATTTTGAAGTGGTAAAAGTAAAATGAGTTTAACATTTAACCTGTCTTTTTCCATTCACTAGCAATAGACATTAGCTAAATTTTAAGCAGCTAAAGACAGACCAATTGAATTCCACTACTTTTGTGTATGAAATGTGTTAATATTTCTTTCAAAATGTGTCTTCTAATTATTTTTAGTTAGCATTTTTTGTAGAAATACTTACAGCAAGGTTAAGTTGAAAGTATTCCTGCCATAGGAAATACGCCATGATTGCCCCAGGAAAACTGGCCTATTCTGTTTACTCCTTGTGTATTTTTTGCAGACAAAATTATTTGTCTAAACTACAAGTCTTTATTTCAGATGATTCATTCCGGACTCATTCCACTGGTAATAGTGGGAATGCTGCCTTCCTTTCCAGTTCTTCTTCTCACAACTTATTTAACTCAGCTGACCAAAAGAACAATGGAAATAAGGAGAGCCAGTCCCGAAAGATGAGCATGTAAGTGGTTGCCAAGAGCTTAAATTGAGCTTATGGATAAGCTTTCATTTTCAAAGGGAGTCTAAAGAGCCTTTTAAAATTAAGCCTATATTTATGATACATCTGCACCCAGAGTTTCAAATACTAAATCGCAGGTTAGAAATGTGATGTGTGCAAGTGTTTTTAAGGTTGCATTTCCTTTTAATTCCTCTTTTACATTGTTTTTCCTGCACGTTTACATTCATCTGGTACATTATGGGGAGGGCAGAAAGGGACGAAGTGAAAATTAGTGGATTTGATATCTCTTAAGTGGGCCTTTCTGATGAATTAAGTGTCTGGATGAACTCCTATTTTTCCGCTTAAGAATTTTCAGATTCCTTTGAAAAAACAAACCAAAATAACCCCTGCAACTTTATTCACAAATATAAGCTAATAAAATGCATCAATTGTAAAATAAAACACTGAAAGGTTTAACTAATGTAAAAAATGAATTATCTGAACAGGCTGCATTCAGCTACTTGTGTACATTATATTATGGTACAGTCTCTTGCTGTATGATCACAGGATTTTTTCTACTGGAATTTTACAGCCTTCCCTGTACAAGATAAACTTGTTATGGAAAGAAATGAAGCTTGCATAGTGATTTACTGTATTTTAAAATGCATTTTCTTTGTAGAAGAGGTTGGAAGATAATTAGTGAATGAAGGTGGTCTGTGTTGAGTCAGTCATTCACAGAAATACCTTAAGGTGCCAACTGAAATCGCACTCTGTTCTTGTCTTTACCAGTCTAGTGCCTTCTCATATATTATGCATAACACTTACTTTAGAATTGTATAAGTGTTCACTAGGTGGTCACTTATTTTAAAGTGTATTGTTTCAAACTCAACACTTAGATTAGTAGACATTCTTACATTTTGAACTCTATTCAGTAAATGGGACGTGTCCTGAGTACGTAAAAAGCCATCCAGTGCTACATACTTTCAAAAATCAGGTGTTCTCAAAACCCCATGTGCTTTCACCCACATCACTGTGTATCTTCTGTTCCTTCTCTTTAAAACTTGAAAATTACTTCAAACGTTGTAAATTTTTTTTAGCAACTGTATTTGGAATGCCAATTACTCATCTGTCTCACAGGGATGTGGGGAAAATAAATGGATTAATATTCACAAAGCTCTTGGATGCAAATATTAGTTAGATATATGTTTTGCTTCACATAAAACATCCAATTTTCAAAAGGTTTTTGATGTCACTTAAAATAAAAACAGGTGTCTTTTGTTTGAATGCAAGAGGACAGAGAAAGACTCACACAGAGCAGTTTGTACCTGTGTCTTCAGGAAGGAATGTGGAGTGTAAGAGACTTAGCTTCAAGTCTCATCGTTCCCAGGTGGATACCTTAACAGCAGACTATTTGGAGCAGGTACCTGATTTGAAAGGTGGTATCTGATCAAACACTATGATCTGGATGTTCTCTCAGGTTCAGAAAGTCCCTAAACTGCACAGTGTCAGAAGCCAAGAGGATGTAATGAGAAAAGAAAAATGTTTTTGGAGAAAGAAGAGCAGGATTGGGATGACCTACATTTAGCTCTGAATAAGACTTTTAATGATCTGTGTTCTTATGGGAAAACACATCCCTCAAGTTGGTATAATATCTGCCGCACTGTAAATTCAATTTCTCTACTGAAAACTAGCCCAATACTTAATTGTTTTCATTTAAAAAATGGAGCAGCTCTATAAGGAGATACTAAAAGATGCAGATACAGGAATGGCATTCACCCACATAACCTTGTTGATCACAGATATACTTAGGTGTACCTCTCTCATCTTTCTATAGTTCAGAAAGTCATACTGAATAGATACCAAAATAAATTACAAAAAAAAAGTCAGTTTCAAGGAAATGTTATTTTCTTACTAGAATTATGGAAAAATTAATAACCAAATATATAAGCAGTTGACAGAAGTACTCTTCTTGAGATAATAATTTGAAAATTGTATAGTGAGAGCTGCAGTTGAATAGATGCTCTTGAATGTGTCACAATCTATGCACTTGCTAAGGCAGGAAACTTGCAGAAAAATAATAACAGAGTATATATTTAGAGTAAATCATCATATAAATTTACAAATGTGCTGGTTAAATACTGCACTGACCACCTTAATTCTGACAAGTCCCAGCTTTTAGTTTATTGGCTCTGCAATATGAGTAAGGTAACTTTTAATATGTTTCTTTTTCTAAGTAGATATGTTTGTGAAGAATGGAAGATATGCTGTTTAATAAGTAAAATATCAACAGATATAATTAATAATTATTAGTTCAAAGGAGTGTATGTTTGGGAAAAATATTATTTAATTGCTTAAGTGCAGTCTTTTCCATAAAGTTGCTCTACTGAATTTTGGCAGATATTCACTTTTGGCAATATAGTGCAGTTTGTAGGGATGAAGAATTTCTGGTTTCATACATTCATGTTGTTCCAGGAACTTTTTAAAACTTTTTAAAGCCTGAAGTTACTTTGGTGCAGAACTGAGGTCTTCACTTACCATTCTGCAGAGATCAAAAATTTTGTTTGTCCCATTTCAGGGACATGTGTGTGCCAATTTAAATATTCCCTCTTTTAAAAAATAATGTTGATTTAAAAAAAAAAAAAAAAAAAA
>NW_009954241.1:3521880-3532497 GCF_000747805.2 Chaetura pelagica
AAAAAAAAAAAAAAAAAAAAAAAAAAAAAAAAAAAAAAAAGGAAATCTCAGTAAATCCTGATCCAGTGCTCACAAACGAGGGACAGGAAAATGACCATTAGCTCTGGTATAATTTACTAGATCTTAGGTAACACTTAGTCTATAAATAATACAAGAATTATTCTATACATGCACCTGTGTAACTTAATGGTGGAATGACCATTTTAAGTACCTTATGGAAAAGGAAAGAATCACAAAGAGCACTGGTTGAGTATTTCATCCCACAAGAGACCTTATTTAAGTTAATTTGCAGAGCAAATGTGCTTTTCTCACGTTCTGCTGAAAAGTTGCCAGTTAGATAATGAATCATCCTAGTGCAGAAATTGACATAATTCATAAACACTGTTCAATCAACTATTCCAATCTTGTATTATTATCCTATGTGGCTTTATTATCTTCTGTTAAATATTTTCATTTTTATGAGATGAAGATATTTTCTTTTAGGACATAAATGGCTGTTTGGCTTGCATTTGCATTACTGTGATATGACTCATTTCAATATGCAATTGGCTAAAACTATTTTCCAGAACTTTGTAGACTCATCAATAAAAATATTCAACTTTATAGACATCATTTAAGAATTTTGCATCTTTCCTGTAGACATACAGATAGCATCTGATTTTATTTCACTTTCAATTAAAACTTACTTCAAGAATAGACCATTACAGACAGTTGTTAATTGACATAGGTACAATACTGTGAAGTTGAAAGCAGTATAGTTAAAGATTAAAAAATTAAAGCTATGAAAAATTCAGAAATTGCCCAAATGACATTATCAACAGAAGACATAGATAGTAGTAAATAAATTTTAAAAGGAGTACTTGTCATAACTGTTGCTTTTATAAAAGATACCTTGTCCACAGATTCATCACAATATGGCCATATGTAATGTAAAGAGTAGATCAGAATGAAAATACTGAACATCTGCTTTTGATAGGATTATTGATAGCATATGCATAATTATATGATGGGTTAAGGAACAAACTTGTAGAGACATACATGGAGTTGCTTTTTCACAAGCATTCAACGAGTGAAGAAAGGTCATAATAGAACAGCATCTTTTATGTTTGAAAACTCCCAAGTACACTTTTGAAATTATGGTTAATAAATTATATTATCTAGTGCAATTTACTGCAGAGAAGGTTTTTGTTGTCATGCAGTTATGCCCAGAGATGGAAACAGTGCTTTCAGTTCGTAAGTGAATTACTTCAATCAACTGATCCCTAAGACTGGTCACTGTCTGTGTCAGCATAGAAGCTGGGAAAACTTAGGGGAAAAGAAAAAAAGAAAAAGACAAAGCTTGAAAAGAAACACGGGCTCTAATCATGTGGGAAGGCTCCAGTACCTCTGGTGGACTGCCCTTTTGATCCCACCTGTACCAGGCTGGGCGTCACTGCTTCCATGTGATTTACGAGGATGGGGCAGTCCATTAAGGAAGTAAAAAGTTATTAGCTTTCTGGTGTAGTGCTGCCTCTTACAGTAAAGCTATGATTTTATAGGTGTCGGTACCTGTGCAGGGGGCTTGGAACTAGATGAACTTTAAGGTCTCTTCCAACCCAAACCATTTTGTGATTATATAATACTGTAAAGAGTCTTTCAGTTTTTCTCCCTTTCCTGTCTCCACTTGCCCCAGATTTTACCATGGTGTTATTTATAGCCATGAGCAGACTGTTTGTCTCCCTTAAGTATCTCGCTAAGACAGAAGTCTACGTGACCTCCTGTAGAAAACGTAATGGAGAAATACACCCATCTTGTGAAGAATGCCCTCAGCAAGTGTCCATTTGGCTTTTACAGTGGGTGCAGTAGAGTGGGTAGTAATCTTTTGAAGTACAGTAACTGCATGTTATATTAAAATGTTGCATGCAATAGCATTTTACTATGCTGTTATTTAATAATATAGCAACAATGTATGATGTGTGTCTCTTCTTTTATATGAAGAAAAAACAGAAAATCCAATTCTTAGATCTTCTGACAGAAAAAGAAGGGAACCAGAGACTGATGGAAGCAACTTTCTGGTGCCATAAGATGGGAGCAGCAAGACGGGACTCTCTAATGCCTGGAATGAATAAAATGCATCTTGCAATGTTAAAGCCTTTTATCTTTTAAATAAAATCCCAAGCTGTAAAATGTGTTCTGATAAGTAATGTAATGGTTGCAAAATTCTAACGTTGTAGTGAAATGTTATGAAATAGAACTTCAGCTACGTGCTCGTAACTGCTGCAGATAGAGGGAGGATTTTGTTTTCTTCAATTATGCCTTTGTAGTTCAAACTATTGGGTTTAAAATGCATATATCCATTACTTAATTGGCTTCTTTTCAATTGTAAAAATTATTAGCACCCATGTTTTATGTAAGAAATAGAAGGAATTGTTAAGAATATGCAAAGGAAATCCCACATTTTAAAGAACCTTCTAATGTAATTTAAGACCAAAGTCCAGAACCATTGATCAGTCTATTAAAAACATAAGCTTCGATGTCATTGTGCTGTTAATTTGGAGGTAATGTTTTTATAAGTACTAAGTAAAGTTCATAAAAAAGCCTCTGGAAGTTTCAAAGCAATCTAAAAGCATATATCTCCAGATGATATATACAAAAAAAAAGTTTTATTTCATAAGTTATGTTGAATAAATACTTGTTTTAATTTTTAGTATTTCAGATTGTATTTTCACTTGAACAATTTATAATGATGAATCTAGTTTTTAATTGGCTGCTATTTCAAGCTGTTATGCTTCAGTGGTGTCATCTGCATTTGTTTGTATTAATGCTAATGTTTCTATCAAAATTTGTCTGTAGAAATACATGCAACTCAATTTTAAAAAGTTTTATTTATGCCAATACTTGAGAGAGCGCCTATGAAGCTATTGTCAGCTTCTCTATTTCAAAATGGAAGCAGCGTAAATATATTGATATCAGAAATATGTGTTTTTTAAAATCTGTTGGTGTATGATAAAGATGATCTGATTTGTGAATGCATATGCGTGTGTGGTTACTTTTTATAATGTAAAAATAGGAATGATGATTTACTCAAAATAAAACCTAGGGAAATGCTGTACATGCATCTTGAAAAAAATCTCAGGGCATCTTTTATAATTAAATAAAAGCATTTACCTATAGAGGGTATTTATTTTCAATAGTATTAATGCTAGATGTATGCTGTCTTGTGTGAAGCATAACATGTATCCTTGGATTTAGCAGTGTTTTACTGTCTGAGTTCCTAAGCTTCTTACAGTGCAGTTGGATTTAGGTGTATCCTCTGTATTTAGTCAGAGACATTGTTTGGTGTTTGGCTTCTGTGGAAACACTCAAGTTTTCAGTTGGCTCTGCAGCCTGGCATAGGATCTTGTAAATCACAGCTTCTTCAAGTATTATGATGTGTAACATGCAATATTGATAGAGATGTACAGATTACCTATACTGGCTAGTCCTAGATTCTGCTTTTGTCTCATTAATGAAAACATTTCCCCAGGGACAACTAACTCTAGGTGCCTGCTGCGGCTGCTGCTCACCCATGGGCCACAGGAGACTGTTCAATCTGTTCTGAGTCTGACTTCTTCCAGGGACCAAACTCCGATCAGCAGTACCCAGATGCAGATCAGGACTCAAAACTGTGTTTGACCCTCAGATGCCTTTACTAGGGCAATGCAGAAGAGCCAGTAAGTTCAGAATCTCAAATCCACGCTATTTCTCTCCTTAATAAGCATGTAATGAGTTCTGTACACAGTCTGTCTTTTGTTCCTTATTTGCTGTCATTTGTGTGTCACTTTTAACTGAATAATTTTGTTTATGCTGATAACACATGCTCCACTTAATAACCCTCCTATGTATTAAATTCCTGCTATGTAGTCTTTCAATGCTCTATTTTGACCTTGCTTGTTCTGCACGTCTTCCTTGTACAATACTCCTGGTGTCTCATGTCTACTTTCACCAGTCCTTCACACTACAGACCTTCATCCCAGCAGCCTTTTGTGGGGCTGCTTACTTCTGGGTGATACTTCTGAACTTTTCATAGCATTGTTTTTACTTGCAGCTCAGCTAGAGAATAGCCACCCAGTGACAATTTGGTGGTTCTCTATAGGAATGTCCCTCCTATTAATTGTTTCAGGGCATGAAGGAATTATTTTCTTTCTGGGTACATTCATACTGCAATGTGGAATTAGGTTAGATCACTACCTTTGTAGTCTAGTCATGTACCAGAATCTGCCTGCTAAATTATTTTGTGAATGGTTTACACCAGTGTCTGGGCTGCTGTGGGTAGACATCTCATGGTAACTGAGGTGATTTTTAGAGACATTTACCAGCTTTACCCTGTAATGTATCTTTTGTATTTTCTCTTGTGGATGCCTCTTTGTGCATTTACTGATAAGACACATTTGAGTTTTCTATGCCAAATGATTTTGGAAACTCTCCTGCACCCTTTTGGGTAGCTATTTTGTGAAGACTGTATGAGTGAGTACAGCAATGCTTAGATAAGTTAGTTATGTAGCTGCTTAATATATAGGACTCTGCTGCTAATTAAAATTTACTAAATTTTAAAGATCTTGCTGTTGTGTTGGAGTCACTACACTACTTGAATAAAGGGAATTGTATTCAGATCATGGAAATATTTTTCTGAAACATTGTGGCAACAACTTCTGGATTTTAAGATCAGACCTCTGAGTAGGTTTGTTCCATTTTTATGGAGAAATGTTTTTTCCTTCTTTTAGTTCAGGCATAGAGTCCTGTTACCTCAGTCACCCTGATGTCTAGATGATAACACCAGCAGAAATTCTGTTTTTAGGAGAAGCCCAGCTTGATGTTATAAAGTAGTACAGATTTTCAGGGTTCAGATTACCTAAATTATTTTTCAAAATTATTTTAGGTTTAATAGAGTATTTTAAAAGCAGGCACATCATGTACCCTGAGAAAAATGAGATTAGTTGATACTCTGAATAAACACTTTAAAAGTCTCACTGCCAGATGATGCAGATTTTATAACAGATTTAACACAATTTCTACAGTAATAAAGTTCTGTAGTCAGAGGCTGTAGATTCTCTTTTAAGGCTTGATCCTGCTTCTATTTTTATAAGTGGCAAAATTCTGTTAACATTGATGTCAGTAGGCTCTTAAGTGTCATTGCAAGAGAAGATGATACTGAGGACTAACAAGTTGCAGCATTTGGGAATGAGCTTCATGAATATTTTGGCGTATGGATCTCTGGTTTTCATTCAAACTTGTCACTGAAGTGTTGAATTAAAAAAAAACGACAAACAAACAAAACAAAGAAAAACAACAACCTGCCCCCAACATAGAATTGAACTTCCAATTTGCATGGTAGGTTTTTCAATACATGTTTTTGTCACTTTGTGCCTTAGTGAATTTAACTTGTTACTTGAGCATTTGGGAAGTATTAATAGGATGACCTACTGCTAGCTGGAGAGACAAAACAAGTTTTCACATTTTCATATTTCACTATATTTTTATTGTAGTGTAAATTAATAAAGTAGAAACAAAGCTTTTTGCACACCCCAAATTAGAAACTGTTACCTTTATTCACATTTCTGTTGGATCAACCACCCTGCCAATGAACAGTAGTGTTTTAAAAGTTTCTTCAAAAATCATAAAAAGGAATGGCCGGTCCACTTTGATGACAGGAGGCACTGTGAATGCAGTTATTTCTGACCCACTAGCTGCTGTGGCCTCAGTTCCTTCTTCATCCACTTCAATTACTGCCTTTTGAACAACCTGAAATGAGAAATAAAATATGTAACAGAAATTAATATTAACATGAAGAGTGTTGCTCAAAGTGCCAGGCATTCAGTTGAATTAAGGGTTAAAATGAGTAGGTCTTTTCAGTCTAACTCATGCGTTAGGCTGGTAGACCCATATGCTGTCAGCTTCAGCAGCAGAGGAGTTAGTACATCCACCATGACCACATAATGGATTCTAGTTCAGGTCTTACTGTCCTTTTCAGCATTTCTGAGCATAGGCCTCACTTCAGAGATTTTGTTCTTGCAGCTGGTAGCATGAAGTAACAACAGTATTTGTGTCCTGCTCCTCCTTGGGACCTGACTGTATGAGGGAAAGTTTCTCAAAAGTGGGAGGTGTGTTTTTATCAGTCACAAACACTGACTGGCTGGATATGCCATTCACAGCTGATTTTGTGAGAGTTTAGGGAAATGCACCAATCTTGCCTTTTTTCCTGTATATTTCTAGTTTGTACATTTGGTAGAAGAGAGTAAATATGTACAGTTCTGATCTGGTCTGGGCCAGTCTGGACCTTCCCTTCCTGCTGCAGCCTGACAGGATCTGTTTCTTTTCCCATTTTGCTCTTTCAGCCTGCACATGCCTTTCAGTACTTCTCCTGTGTTTTGGTTCTGTATTGGTGAACTGGAATGACTAGGAATGACTTACGTGAAGACACTTGAAGGACTTCAGCAGTGTTGAGCTCTCTTCTAAATATTCTTAAATAATGGAGCTGGATGTCATGATTCACAGGGGCAGGGTGCTCTTTTGGCATTTTGTAGCTGATGCACATACTGCTTCCAATATCAGCAGCTACTCTTCCAGTGTGATTTTTTTTCATGATAACACAATAGTTAACTGCTGAGAATCAGCATGAAATAGTTACATGACCAAAGGGAAAGGAGCAAAGGGCTACAGATTGCCATTGTACTGCCCAAAAGCAAAGTAGTTTATACCAAACTGAAAATCACTGCAATTTTATCCGTTAAATATTTCCTCTTAGGATGTTGTGTTTTGTGAACTGTGGTTCAGGGCTTACAGTTTTTGAAACTTGTATAGAAGTGTTTATCAGACCACCTGTTAACCATTTGGCAAATCATGAAGGCTTTCATGAGAATTTGGTGTAGGGAGACCTGTAACAGCAGCATCAGTGGCATAGAAGTATTCTTTCTGAGAGGGTACAAATACCTGAAAGGAGGGTGCAAAGAGGGAGCCAGGCTCTCTTCAGTGGTGCCCAGTGACAGGGCAAGAGGCAGCGGGCACAAACTGAAACACAGGAGGTTCACTCTGAACAACAGGAAACACTTTTTCACTGTGAAAGTGACTGTGCACTGACACAGGTTGCCCAGAAAGGTTATGGAGTCTCCATCCTTGGACATACTCAAAAACAACCCAGGCATGGTCCTGGGGAGCCAGCTCTGGGTGGCGCTGTTTGAGCAGAGGCGTTGGACTAGATGACTTCCAGAGATCCCTTCCAACCTCAACCATTCTGTGGTTCTTTGAAGTCTCTTCCAAAGTTACAGTCCTGGGTTATCAACACAATACAATCCCGTACAACCACAAGCAGTTGCAGTAGATTCATTCCTTGTAAAGATGTGTTAAAATCCTCTGTCCAATTAATGTCATTTGAGTATAGTTTTTCTCAAGTGTTTACAAATCCAGCTTGTTGCAGAAATTTTCTTACTTTTACTCTAATGTATGAATTTGCATTTAGCATTAATTACATTTCATCTTGTTCCACACACTCCAATTCTTGAAGTCACCAGTTTCTCTGTGTGTTATCTGTTTTATTCTCTTTCTTTAACCATGCCTCTGAATTTTCAGTAATCAACAAACTTTTTTCTGTATAAGCTAGATGTTTCATCTTAATGGGACTTGTCTGGGTTCTACAGAGCTATTCCTTCTTGATAGTGGTGTGATTGTCAAGTCCTTTTTTTTCCACTCTTTCCTACTTCTCACTCTGCCTCTTGTTTTCTATCAGTCTTCTGAAATCTGTCTTTGCTTTCCCTTGAACAGTGGTACTGAGTTACCTTCTCTTTTTCCATGAGGCTGTGTTTGTCTCTTTTTGGCTATTCAGCATCCTTGACTTTGTCTGCTTAAGTGTGTTGGTCTTTAAAAGTTTTGATATATGAAGTGGGACATCTGGATGGCTTGGCACACAGCTATATTGTGCTGATGCCTTGCTGTGAGCTTCTGTTTTTTTCTCTGCCAAGGTATGCAAAAGGAAAGGCAACACTGCTTCAGCTTCTCTTTTTGACTGTTAACCTTCTTGAAATTTTATTATTTGAGCTTTCTGAAGTTTTTGATTTGTAAGAATACCTGTTCCTGGTCTGTGTGTAAGGGGTTCCCTCTGGGTTTCCTTCCTTGCTCTGGCTTTTGCCATTTGACTGTCATTTGCAGTGGTTTTCCTGTTCACAATTGTACTTCTCTGCCACCACCTATATTCTTGAGGCATAGTTTTTCTCCTGTGAGCTTTCTTCCTGCTTTGGAAGGGTTGAGCATGTACGAAATGTAACTGCATTTCTACACACCTCATACTTGAAGTGGGATCCATAGTGATTAAGGTGTGCAGGTTCCATTTACTTGACAGATGAGGCCTTTTCTGTTGGAGTCCCTGTAAGTGTATATGACACAGTCTTTTGGCTAGGCCATTTATATATTGTTCAAATCAAAACAGCAAATGATTTTAGAAGGCTTACCTGTGTAACTGCTATATATCCTTGATCTGTGAGATGACTAAGATCTGCTGTACTTGTAAAGAGATTTTTAATTCCAAGAGCTTGAAGCAATTTCTTCATTTTGTATTTTTGCTCTAGTTTGAACTTTGGAAATGTGATGTCCATTTTCCTGTTTGGAAAAAACAAAAGAGTTTCATGCAAACTTGGACTATATACTAGATCACTTGACTGCTGAAATGCACCCTACTCAGGAATTCAACTTTACATAGAAAAAGAAGGGGCAAAAACTAAATGAGTCTTTACTGGGATTTAGGTTGGCAGAATATTATCTCTGACTTGTTGATTGCCAAATATGCTAGAAATTGCTTCCTTCTCTGTATAAAGTACTTCCACCAGCAATTACAATGCCCTGATATCAGGGTGACACACTAATTTATTGACCAGTGAAAAGAATTGTCACTTCAGGAATGACATTTCGCAGGAATAATTTGGATTTATATTTTCATATTCAAGTTTATCCATTACTCTGTGTTTCCACTGGTAAGAAAGGTTACATAAGTACACCGCATATCTAGATTTATTGCGTGTTTTGCCCTGGCAGTGCTAGATTTCAGATGAGAGAAGGCCCAAGGAAAAATTTGGAAAGACCAGCTTGACTTTGTCCACAGAGAGACAGACATTTCTAACTGAGATGAGCTGCAGACTTGTTACCTCACTACAAGCCTTCACATGCCCCTTAGGCTGTGGGTAGGCTGTTAAAGGGCCTCTAAACTATAGATGCCTATTGCCACAGAGACAACAGTATGTTTTGGGGTTAGGAAGACCAGTTAACCATTCTGATTTGTTGCTTTCATGCAAGACATTAGAGTCATTAAAGCCAACCAATGTCAAAACATTACCTGGTCTTCATGTTTCCAAGCCAGGTTTCCACAAGCTCTGTAGTCAAATGGTCTTCAAGTGAAATGTAATCTCCCTCCTTTTCCGGGATGACAATCAGCATGTGGGCTTTCCCTTTGTAAGGTAGCTTTATCACAGTGCATCTTAAGTTCTCATCAAAAGTTGAATTAACTGTATCTGACTTGAACATCATGGGTACCTGCACACTTCTGTATTTGTTTATGTGGAAAGTCTCGGTTTCTGTGAATTTGGAATTAAATGGATATACCCACTTGCCTGAGGAAAGAAAAAATAGACAACTATGTGCATTCAGACTTGTTCAGAAAATATTCAGAAACCCTAGAAAAAATATAGGATATTTTCTGTATCAGATTGAAGTGGATGTCAGTTGTGTCTGGGTTAAGTGGATTACAATTGCAGTACATTTAGTGTATATGCTTTAAATTTTTTACAGCAGGAAGAGAAAGTAATCCACAAAATAAACTCCTTAATTTGCAAGGAAAGAAGGGAAATCTTTTTCTGAGGTTAATTAGTTGCTCGTCAAGCTCAGAACTGATAACCTTTTTGTTTATTGAATGTCGTATGAGCATTTGCCTTTAATTAACATGTCACTTTCAATGAAATTCTCTACCAACTGTTCAACATCCTGTTTTTAAATTAATTATACAATCTGTTGGATGTGGACTCAGCAGTGCACTGACTTGTAAGGTGCACTGGAGCATAACCTCTACTGTACTAATGATTATGGTCTCTAACATTGCTTTCAAATGTAGCCACAGCCACTTTTCTATTTGCTATGATTTTCTGCCAGGCAAAGAGACCATGGCATTGGACAAACTGTACTTTTTTCAATACAAAAGAATATACTTAATGCATAAGGAGGCTGTATGGCTGAGGGGTCTTTTTCTCTGTTCTCATTTTGCATTTATTTTAATGGAGTTTCCCTGTGTGGCATCTGCTGAATGCCTCAGGATGGCATAGTGGCTGTGACTCTTAAGTTCTCTGCCCAGCATGTATCTCACCCCCTTTTTCACTCTAGGTCTTTGCCTTTGCTTTTTGGCTAACCAGGTGTCTCTGTCTTCTTTATGACTGTTTCAGAGTAAAGGGTTGGCTGTTGGCTCCCTTTCATTGCAGGACCTCCTTTGGAGTTCCTTATCTATCTTCTAAGCCAGCAGTCAGAAAGATTCCAACAGCAGGAAAAGGAGGGTAAGATATTTGGCAGTAGAGGACCTCTCCAGAGAGCAGTCTGTGCCACAGTCTGTTAGATACTATTTCTTTCCCT
>NW_009954241.1:3532565-3542291 GCF_000747805.2 Chaetura pelagica
TTTCCCTAACCTTGTAAGGTAATACAATGGGGTCACTTTGGTACCTCTGGAGAAAGAAAAATCTTGACTGAAATAAAGAAATTACTTGTATTGTCATTTTTGTGTAATATGTAAAATCATGCCATGCTTTTATGCCCAGAATTCACCATTCAAAAAACTATCATAATTAAGGCTTTTTAGTCTAATTGGTGAGTGAAAATTAAACATCTTTTTAAGTCATAAAGAGGGATCACTCCAAAATGGTTTGAGATAGTTTGATGCAAGACTTTTTTTTCTCTTTGAGGGCCTGTTGTATGGAAGAAAGCATAGTGGAATTGTGGTTTCCTATCTTGAAAAATAATTTCTTATTAATAAACCTGATAGGAGAAAGTGAATCTAGACAGACATGTCAAGAAAACAGGGCACCTGAATTCATTTAAGCTTCCCCCACTTTAGATGAAGTCTTCTAATACATAATAATTTTGAAAAAGAAAAACATCAGTTACCTTTAAAGACAACGTAGTCCACAAGTAGCAGTTTATTATGGCGGTCAAGCTCTTCAAAAAGCTCAGGGATTTTTCCTTTAGTCTTTTTTTTAATATTTTGATTTATGACAAATTTTGCCTGTGTGAAGTTTTTAAAGTCCACTTTCAGGAATTCCATATCAAAGTACTGCTTAGATAAGTTGAGGAAAGACTCTTTGAGTCTGAAGTCCTCTCGTATAAAAGAAAGAGTGCCTTGCACAAGGAGAAGTTCATCATTCATTGTAATGTTATCTTTCACTTGTTTAAACAAAGCTGGTAGATTATAGTGATCCACTCTGTCCTTCAAAGAATGCAGGTTTAGACCTTTTACTATTTGTCTGTGTGTTTCTCCCTTGGCTGCCACCATATATGCAGTCAGGAGAGTTGATACGGAAAGGGGAGAGATGATGACATTATTATCATGTGTCATTGCAATTTTTCTGTAGAGGTTAAATCCAAAATTTGCAGTCCTTTCAGTGAAGTTGTAGAGAGTGAACTCTTCGAGAACTCGTTCTTTAAAAGGCTTAGAAATATTTTTATGATGATGCCACTCTTCAGAAATATTGACATTTTTATTTCTGTGCAATAAATTAATCACTTTTTCCTGCTTGGGAGTTTTAAGTTTGATGCCAGCCTTGCTGATTTCAACACATATTTCACTTAAGAGAAGTAGGTAAATTCCTGTTTTCATGTTGACATCCAGTAATGAGGTTTTTGTTTGTTTGTTTGTTTGTTTTTCTAGTAAAGGAAATGGAGAAAGAAAAAAAAGGCAACAGGATGACTTTTTAGTTCTGTTCACAATCTGAAATATCATATATACAGGGAGGTGGTCTTTCTGCATCTTCAGTGTATGCACTCTAAGATCTGGTTCTTATCTGAAAGATCTAATTTAGAGCAGTGAAAGAGACGTTTCCAACATCATTAACAGAATCCAGAATAAATGATCTTCTGGTATTAGTGGTTCATGTCATTAAGTATTTCACTGATTTTCCTTTGCTAACTTGTAATTCCTTTACAAAATCAAACCTATATTTTGAATACAATATGCAGCCCTAGGATGAAAAATTGGCTTGTTGGACTTGTATGGCAGCTTTTTCTCCTGTGACACGTTAGCTGTAAGCACAAAAACTCTGCCCAACATGTGGTGGCAATGACATTTTCCCTGGAGAGCTCTGACCCAGAGTAATCCTAGAAAATGTGAATGGTGACCTATGAGAGCTGAGAGACCTGTAGCTCCCTTTCTGCACTGTGTTCTGTGTTCTCCATGGTATGCATCTCAGTCATGGTTGCCATTCTTACAGGATTCATCTTTTCCTGGATAAGAGTAGTGGCCTAAGAGTGGCCTAACCATCCCTTCTGTAGAAATGTTGACCCTTAATATTTGTTACCTGACATGTTTTCTATCAGTGGCCTGCTGAAACAACAAGATCCAGTTCTCTAGGAAAAAACAACAACACTGAGAAGCACAAAAATTGTCTGATTTTCTAGTATGCTAAATGCCAACCCAGAAAGCAAACTGGTTTTGAAAGTTAAAGAACATTATATGAAAACTTGTCTTCTTAAAATAAACACTTAAATACCTGTATGTTATACTCAAAAATTGAACTAGAGCCACTGGGTTTTGTTTCAGAAATGGTAACTTCCAAGAGCTATGTAGAAAAATACTTATTTATGTGAATATTTTTAGTCTTTCAGATGTGAATCAGAGAATGCTGCAAATTACTTTGAAAAAACAGAGTTTTGCCATGTAAATTATTCCTTGTTGGAATTTTTTTAGAAGGATATATTTATCTGGTTATGTAGAAAATTAAAATCAGACAAAAGCAGTCTGTCTTTGAGAGACTGCCTTAAGCCAAACTAATCAGAATAAA
The DNA here is from genome assembly GCF_000747805.2 of Chaetura pelagica. Classification (NCBI taxonomy): domain Eukaryota; kingdom Metazoa; phylum Chordata; class Aves; order Apodiformes; family Apodidae; genus Chaetura; species Chaetura pelagica. The sequence continues at coordinate 3,534,940 of NW_009954241.1, forward strand.
TCAGGATTAACTCCACTGACATAGATTGCACAAAAGTGGTCTAAGGCAAGGCAGAATCTCTGCCTATGGGACTTTTATCCAGTCATTCATCTAACCAAATGAAAAACACAGTCTTGAAATAAGTAGCCATAGCATAACAGGAAGTTACAGCAGTAATGATACTTAGTCAAGTTGAACTATTTTCACATATGTGAAGGAAAACAAAGATCCTAATGTTAATGTGGTGCCAGTAGAGCTTTGTCAAGAAAATGTTCTTTCAGGAATACTGACTATTATTGAAAGATTGACATGCACAAAGAAACCCTGAGTTAAGTGCTTTTATACTTCATCTTGCTCTCTGATTCACTTACTTACAGAAAAGTTCATTTGGGGAAAAAATGAGACACATTGAAGTTTTTAATGGCATCTGTGATCATACCTCTTGGCCTGGTCAACAATTCTGCTGATATATTTTGTTCATAGATTGTGAAGAGCTGGGCTTCAGATACTCAAATGACAAACATAAAAAACCTGCATCTAGTTAATTTTTAGTATTGATAAAACATCTGGAGCTTAGTATAGGAGCAATAGGTGAAGCATTTCTACAAATGTGAGGGAATGTACAGATGAGACCCTGGAGAAACAGGAATGGTTTAGACATAGGAAATTTTTGCTAGTGAACTTGATCGACACTCCACTGCCAAAAGCAGCCTCTCAAAGAAGGTCAGAATTCTGTGAAAACCTAGATAAATATTGTTAAGACACACCACGTTTTGTATGCAAAATACACAGCAGTGGTCAAGAAAACATTAGGGCTAGTGGTTTTGAATCCCTAGGGTTAACATCCTAATATGTGGCTGCGTCAAGAGGGCCAGCCTGTAGCTCAGCAAGAGAACAATATTGAGGCTCTAACCTCAGTATCTGCACAGAGCAAGGTGTTGCAGCTACTGATTTACTTCTGTTGAGAGCCAGTTCTTTCTGGTAAGTTGATGTGAAATTTCTGTGTTACTGCCAATACTTACCAAGCCCTGAAAAGATTACGGGGCCTGGGACTGAAAATACAGTCATTGTGAGGAATGCTTGCTTTACATAATTCCATTTTACTTTTAATCTTTCAGCTATTGGTTGTTTATTACTCCATTCAGGTCATTCTCATGGTCACATGCCATAGGATTCCATGTTTTTTTATACTTTGCTGTCCAGCAAATGCTAAGGCAGGTTTTTCAGTCCCTGAAAATGCCATGTTTCCCTGTCAAATAGCACAAGGATGAGAGTTGTTCTGTGCTTAAAAACACAGTATTCTACATAAGCTGCAATTTCTGAGCTAAGTTAATAGAGGTACTCTCATCTGTCCAACAGAATGTTTGGAAAGAAGTAGACACATCTTACAGAAGGCCTCAGGCAAACTTTCGCATCAGACATCGCTGGTGTAATTTTGCACATGCAAATTCAACTGTGCTTATCACTCATCTTTCCCTCAAAGTAATATATGCTATGCAGCAGAGTTCAAGTGCAATTTATGGAAAAATATTGAATGTCCGTAATGATTAGAAACATATATTCCCACTGTAAATTAAAGAGGATGTTCAGGACCACCAAGTCTTCACAGAATCCTTATGTATAGCAGTGACATGCAAATGGATCAATGAGATTAAAAAATGGATTATGTGGCCCATCATTAAAGTAGTAAGTGATTCAACAATCTAGAAAACACATGGCAAATATTCACTGCTCCTTTTAAGTAACAGCAAATTACAGTCATTCTATAATGTATGCTTTAGCATATGGGAGAGGTGGTTTTCTTTGATTGCCATTTATTCAGAGTTCAGCTGAATTTCACAGTTGCCTGGTTCAGGCTGTGGGAGTTAATCCTGAAAAGGTGTGTTGATGTGAGTACTGAGATATTTGGGTGCCAAAGCACAGGGTGCTCTTGGCAGTCAGGTGGTGTGGTATTTTATTTCAAGATAATAGGTCATGTTCTGTACTTGCTGCAACACAGATGGGCTGTAATGACTTAACTGGGAGGCAGTGAAATCCCTGAATGTTATGCCTCCTTTTGAGTGCATGGCAGCCAGGGAACAGAGTAAAATATGCAGCTTAGTGTGGTTGTGCATATTTTTTCTTTATTTTTCTTTCTTGCTTTATTTTCAGTGAGATTTCCAGTGTCTGGATTCTGCAGGACTGGATAAGGAAGGGGATGACTTGACCTAAGCTGCTGCCTTGCACACCAGCCAGTGCACCAGCCACTTCTTCAGAGTTGGGGTGCTTACTCTCCCTTGCTGGACTGCAAACTGTGCTCTTCAGAGCTATCACAGTAACTGCAAGGCATTTCTGTTCCTTATGTAGAGACCCACTTCTGTAGGAAGTAATGTAGGCTCTGTTCCTGCCACAGTGCTGTGCCTGCCCTGGAAGCAAAGCAGGAAGTCCTTTCCACTGGGAGATATCCCTGTTTCAAAGAGGTCTCCTTGGACACTGCAGTCAGCTCTAGCATAGAGACAGTAACTGGAAAATTCTGCTTTGGATCGTAATCAGGCACAGAGAAAAGGCTTTCTGCAACAGCTGCAGCCTGTCTTAAAGAGCATCAGGCTGAACAGCTCGTTAGACTTGGGAGAACACAAGCTCTTCCTGTCTTTTCTTGGGATAGTGCAATTCCTGTGCAACATCCAACAGTGTTGCATTTGCAGATGTCACTGTTGCATGACTCCAAGAGGTCTGGAACAGCACTTGGCTCAGGCAGGCCACCACATCCCCATGGGAGATGGGAAAGGACGGAATGGGGAAAGTGGTGAGCTGCCTTCCAGAGGGCTCTGCCTTCCTAACACAAATAGCTTTCAGACTGAAAGGAGGGGGCAAAGGCAGAAGCCTTTGTTTACAGGCACAGCTCAGACCATTCAGCACTCAAGAGGAGAGTCCTGCATCCTCAGGCACACACAAATACTAATGATTTGGGTGCTATGAACCTCACAGGACTAAGAACTTCACAAGTGCACTAAGCAATTATGGGAAATTTGACATAGCAAAAATTGAAGTTAACATTACAGCAGCTTTGTCATTCTCCTTGAGTAACAGTTAGAAACTAGTCCTCTAGGGCTAGGAAAAGCAGTTCTGGAAACATTACAGTGATATTTTTGCACATTATAGGCTTATATTTTTAGACTTGACTGAAGTTTATTGCTAATTTTAGATAATTTAATGCATAAAGTAGACAGTTCATTAAGAAACATACCAGTGTTAGAGCACAGCTAACATTCTTTCCATTATAAGAAATAATTGTTTCCAGTACTCTGAGATAGCAAAGAAGTTTCTTGCTCAAATGTAATTTTTGGTGAAAACATTAAAGCAAGAGAAAAAGAATGTATATTAGAATGCTCGTTAAGATCTAGAATAATTGACACATCTAGAAACATCTAGAGATAGCTGATAAATAGCTGATATATATAATTATGTATATATATTAAAAATACAATAATTCTTCCCTTTACATTCTAAGTTCTTCATATAAATTGTCTTACCTGTTAGGTAGCTCCTCTCTTACTTTTCTCAATCAAATGTGTTTAAAAATGAGATTAAGATGTCTGTCCCATATAGAAGTTTTCCAACAAATATTTACTCTTCCAAAGAGTGGTAATCTGGTTTTGTCTGTTACAAATTAACTGCTTTATAAACACTACATGTGTTTCCCATAAATGGCATAATAAGGGCAGATTTTATTCCAGTAAATGTTATATTTTACTGGAGAAACAAGAACACTAAACATTTTGCATCCAGCCCTTCAGCACCCCATGAGAATTATTTTACAGGCAGGTTCTGAACTACTCAGTGATGGCAGCAGTATCCAATCCTGCTTAAAATACCCCCTTTCATAAAAGAATAGGTAACTGTTCACCAATGCAGGGGGGACTCAAAGGAGAGAGCAGGTACAAATTATTTGTAGGGGTGTTGTCAGCTCCCTTGCCCTGTACTTCTGCCCGTCCTTTTTAAGGAGAGACCAGGGTTCCAATCCCTGTTTCAAGAACATGCCAGCTACTCTGTAACAATAGGCCAAAATTAATTGAATGATAAGCAGTGAGTGATGTTTCTCACATAAAAGACAAAATGTGGGAAGCTGATATTCCTTCAAACATACAGAGCTATAAGAAATAAGGAGGAACTTTTAAAACGTTCAATTGGCCATGCTCGGAGGGATTTGACAGCTTGGTTTGGGTCTTGAGCATTATTAGTTGGGCAAGGCACATTCTTTAAGACAGATAGTTTACTCAGCAGTTTCTCTAGTGTGGGCATGATCTAAACTCTTCACTATTTCCATCATTGGCGTATTTCCAAACCAAACACAAACATACAACTCCTTATCCTCCCCTCATGCTCCCAAATTAAAAAAACCCTCCCAAATGAAACATTTAATTCTGATTTGGATTGTAAAAAAAAATTTGCCTTAAAAATTGAGATAAGGTGGCTAGTCTATATTTTTCAACTGAACTGAAAAAAAAAATAAAAAACCAGTATTTGCAGTCTAAGTGGAAGCATTGTCAGAGAAAAGGATGAAATTTTAGAAAGCCTGTAAGGATCATGGGCATCCAGGACTCAAAGCAAAAAGACTTTTGTTTGTTGCTGATGAGTATTACATCTGTAGGAGTGACAACAGTGGTTGCTTACGGAGTGCATGATTTGCTCAGGAAATGCTTAGGGCTTGAACGTAGCCCCCTCATGGTCTGTCCAGCCTTGCATCCACGCTGAAAAGTCATGTCACTGGAAGGTGCTTGAGGGAGTTGTGCTCTGAAGTTCAACAGAGACATGAAGGGTTGTAGGCTCTAGGTGCCTAAATTCTTCCTTGGTTTAAAGTATTTTAAAATATTCTTCCTAATTCCTGTCATAATAGCTCCAAGTGTAGTGATTATATTAAAGAACATAGAACGTGAGACAGAATTACTGAATTAAGGCCCCATCCTAACATGTACCCTATTCCCTAAGCATAAAAAGCTCTGCTGTGAATCCAGATTTTCAGTTCTCTGTCCAGATAACTGGATTTTTTTTTTTTTAACTTCCTAGTTTAAATTTATTTCTGATTAATTTAGTTGGATTTGAAATTCAAATTTCTTCTTATTCTATGGGAGAAATTTGCATGTGTTATGGTTGAACAAAGCTGCATTGCTGCAATGTGCCTCTGTGTCTTCTGGAGACACTGGTACTGTAGTTGTGACCCAAGACAGTATAAGGAAAACCTGACACATGCAAAAATCATACCCAGCTTTTGTGCTCAGCAAAATTAGCATTGTTATTAGTAATTATTATAGCAGCTGAGCATCTTTGTAGCCCTCACTCCAGGACCCTGACAGCTGTTGTCACCACTTGGAACTTTGCTGGAGTTAAGGAGCAACAACATTGATGTTTAATATTCAAAAGCTGAAATCTTGCATATAGATGGTAGTGCAAAGAAGGGTTTGAAGAAATATTAAAGTCTTTGAATCTCTCAGGTAAATATTTTTCTGGACCACAAAAAACACATTGATCCTATTTTGTCTGGAAGAAAAAGGAGGCTGCTACGAGTTGTATTGGCTGTGTACAGAAATCTGAGGGAATTGTCTTCCTCTCTAGATACTCACAAAGCCCCTGCTAGTTTTTCATGCTGGGTAACACCTTGCTGTGAGTATTCTCTACACACTACTGGGAGTAACATATTCCTCCCACCAGCTACTATTTATACTGTCAGTTGCCCCTTGGATTCAACAGAGCTTTCTGAGCAGTAAAACACCACACAGCATATGGATAATCCTCTGCCAAACTATACATATTCACAAAGTTATTACTGAGAGAGGATTGTCAGTATGTCACACTGGCAAAATTGCACTTTAACAGTATAAGACAAAACCACCCCTGAGACCAGAAGGAGCAAGACCAACACACATGTATCACTGCCCAGTTGTGTCTCTGCTGGGAGCTCGTGCCAGCACAGTGCTGAGGCTGGGCAATAGGGAACTGATATGTCAGCAGGTGAAAAAATCAGCGGGATGCAAACACCGTGATGGCTCCATATCTGCACTGTTTATAAGCCCAAACCTTTCATAGAGAACTAGGCCTGAGCAATTGTTCATATGGGAGAATTCCTCTAGTGCAAGCATCTTTGAAAGGTCCCTATTCCTGTACCTCAGTGGGATGGGTGTGTTACTGTACAAGATGGACAAAACAGTAAAGCTGTAGTATTCTATAACATAGGGCTGAACTACCTCCTTTATCTTTTCAACTTCACAGTCAAAAGCTGTCTAATTGTCCTTGAACAACCAACATTTTAATCGTCTGTTAATATGACATCTTGCTATTGAAGCTTTTACAGTCAGTGCAAAAATTATGAACAGCTATAGTAGTATGACCAGAGAAATACTATGAGTTTTCAGTAACAGGTAAAAGTCATCCATGAAGTATAATGGAAGCAGCATGAGTCCTGCTTTATTCCAGGGGATGGAGTAAATGACTTCTTAAAGTCACTCCCAGCCTTGTTTCCTGTGATTCTCTGGCTCACAGCAAAGGAGCATTTTCATTCTCACTAATTTATTTGGCCTGTGTTTTTACATGCAAGAATTCATGAGCTTCAGCAGGGGCTGGTCGATGTCTGCCTGGTCCCCGTGGAGCCAGCAGGTGTCATCAGAACCTTTATTTCTCTGATGTGAAGATGGATAATTTTGTGTTTGGACATCTGGCTGTCTCTGTCCCTTCTAAGTTTGTATTGTGAGGCAAGACTTAAGCATGCAGGAGACGCAAACTAAAAACTGACACTGGAAGATATTTCTGTTCTCCTGAGAGGGCATGTCTCTAAGAGTTTCTCCAGTAGATGTGGAGTACCAGAGCATTTATATTTTATATTCCTGGAAAAAAATCAGCTTTAAAGGCAGGAATTAAAAAGTAGTTAAGAGACTGGTATGTCTAAGGGGAAAAATCTTACTACTGCATCATCAAAGTGACAGAAAATATTGTAATCAATTACTTCTGATTACCTGAACTTGGAATATGATGTACTTTCCCACTCTTCCTTATCCCAATTGCATGTTTACCTGCGCTGACAATGTGTCTCCTTACCGCTGTGATAATCAAGTTGAGTTCCTGTGACCTGTACTCTTTGACTGTCTGGCCTGAAGCAACTACTTAATGTAATGAAGAAATGTCTGCACTTTGACCACAGTAAAAGACAAGCAAAAGACAAAAGATGCCCTCCTGCACTAGTGAAATTTGCTGAGGTTTGCTAAGTACCAAGTGAGAGCAAGTTAGTGTTTCCCATACGGCCCAGAGTGGCTGGCAAAGAGTTCTGCATTGTGGGGTTGGGTTTTCTTTTTGGTTTGGTTTGTTTGGGTTCTCCCTTTCCCCCAGCCCTCCCCCCCCCCCCC
>NW_009954241.1:3542690-3551091 GCF_000747805.2 Chaetura pelagica
GTTTCCCTTCCCCCCCCGCCCTCCCCCCCCCCCCTTTTTTTTTTTTTTCCCCTTTTAAACATGGATATCAATGCAGTAACCTGGTACAGGCCTGCTACTTACTCATGCAACTTCAGGTGTGGGCTTTCTGTAGGCTGCATGTGGTGGGTATTCAAAAACAACTCTTCTGCCTAGAGGAAGTATGTATCTACCTGGCTGTGCTTTCACAAAGTATTTAATCTGGTGTTCATTTTCATACAGGACTTAATGTCATTGTTCAAACTGCTTCAGCACTTGCACTTTCCTCTACCTGGTCTTTGATGAGACAAGTTTGTGTCTGTCTGCTTCTGTTCAATTTCTGCGTGATGGTCTTGGGACCAGTCCCTTCTTGAGACTTTTTAAAGACAATATCTGACTTTACCTGAAAACACTAAAACTGAAATGGAGAAGCAAGGGCAGATAAACAAATTTTTAAGATATGAACATTTTCTTCAAATACCATATGAAGCTGTCATGAGGCAACAACATAGTTCTTGTGTGTTTGAGTTAAAAGGATAAGTAACACTGTTATGTAGGAGAGACACCCATAATGATCAATCTCAAATGTAAGGCCAGAGACATTGAATATTTGTGTCTGTCACCCAACTATATATATACTTTTAATTTTCAAGGAACAGACATACTATACTAAAAATCCACTGTCATTTGAAAATGTTTAACTAATATTTCCATTGTTTCTTTCCCATAAAGGAAAAATATTTAGACAGTGAAATAGTTAAATGGACAAGAACCCTGTTAAATGGACAGAAACTCCTGTCTATAAGCTGTGTGGGGATTCAATCATGGTTTTCACAGAATCACAGAATATTAGGGGTTGGAAGGGACCTCCGAAGATCAACAAGTCCAACCCCACTGCTGGAGCAGGACCAAACAGCCAGACACAACTAGGGCAGATAACTCAGAAAGGCACCCAGACAGGTCTTGAAAGTCTCCGGAGAAGGAGACAACCTCTCTGTTCCAGTGCTCTGTAACCCTCACAGTAAAGAAGTTCTTCCTCATGTTAAGGAGGAACTTCATGTGCTCGAGTTTGAGTCCATTGCCCCTCGTCCTATCACAGGGCACAAGTGAAAAGAGCTTGTCCCTGCCTTCTTGATGCCCAGTTCTCATGTATTTATAGACATTAATTAGAACCCCCCTCAGTCTTCTCCTCTCTAAACTGAAAAGCCCCAGGTCTCTCAGCCTTTCCTCATAAGGCAGGTATTCCAGTCCCTTAACCATCCTCATAGCCTTCCGTTGGACTCTCTCAAGTAGATCCCTGTCCCTCTTGAAGTGGGGAGCCTGGAACTGGACACAATACTCCAAGTGAGGTCTCATCAGGGCTGAGTAGAGAGGGAGGAGAACCTCCCTTGGTCTGCTGGAGACACTCCTCTTAATGCATCCCAAGGTACCATTGGCTTTCTTGGCCATGAGGGCACATTGTTGTCCCATGGATAACTTGGTTTTCTTTCTATTTCATAAGCATATTGCATTTAATATGTGAGCAGTGCCAGATGTAAGGTGTTAATTATTAACTTCCTTAATTTAAGCACTAATGTCACTTAGGAACCTTATTTGTCTTTGAAATTGAACTTTTAAAGGATGCACATACATTGCTAGTGGGAATAACATTTATATTAGGAAAGTTATTTGGGAAATATAAACATTCTATGTTTATATTTATATTTGGAAGTATTCTTTCCCAAAAGACAAAATATTAAAGGTCTGAAACACAAAATTCCTACAAATTTCATGAAGTTGATTGGCCTGATCTAAGACAGAGACACTTTTACAGCCTGCACTGTGGGAGGAGCTGATGAGCTTGTCTTTGCTAGGTATCAGAGAGCCCACACCAGAGCAGCCATGGAAATAAAGTTGCACTAAATCTGAAGGATAAATAACTATTTGTACATATATAAAAAAGTGCATAGGTTTGCTTTTAGATATTTATTTATCTGCTAGTAAGTTGGGCTCATCAGTGTATTGGAGGTAAATGAAACTTTAATATTCACTTCTGAATAACAAACAGTCGTGAGATATGTTAATGCTGACCAGTTTTTATGTAAGTATCTACCCCTAGAGGGTGACAGGACAGCTGGAAGGAGGAGGAAGAAAAGGAAGACAATCAAGGTAGGAGGAAGCTGAGACTTTATTGAACAGTGCTGAGAAATAGTAGCTATTTTTGGAGATTCTCAAAACCTGGCCCAAGATTTCATCAAACCATGAAGCACAACTGGCAATTCCAGGTCTGTTACTTGGCTAGTGACAGCATTTTGCCACGTGGTTGGCTCTGGCAAAGCAGTCTCCCTGGACACTGACTCAGTTGTAGTAGGAAGTTGTGTTCCCACAGGATGTGGACCATGGGCCAGCTTAAAGCACCTTCAATGTCAGGGCCTCCATGAAGATTCCATTATAGATTAGTCTTCCCTTTCTGTACTGTGCCATAAGCACAGTATCAGTACTGCGCTAGATGTCTTTTCTTGGAAAGATTCCTGGTCTCCTACTGTCAGGATTTTGTGCCACACAGAAGCATTTAAAAGCCTGTAATACACTGTTTTATATATTCCTTTAAAGGGAGTGCCCTCAGTCTTCTCCTCTCTAAACTGAAAAGCCCCAGGTCTCTCAGCCTTTCCTCATAAGGCAGGTATTCCAGTCCCTTAACCATCCTCATAGCCTTCCGTTGGACTCTCTCAAGTAGATCCCTGTCCCTCTTGAAGTGGGGAGCCTGGAACTGGACACAATACTCCAAGTGAGGTCTCATCAGGGCTGAGTAGAGAGGGAGGAGAACCTCCCTTGGTCTGCTGGAGACACTCCTCTTAATGCATCCCAAGGTACCATTGGCTTTCTTGGCCATGAGGGCACATTGTTGTCCCATGGATAACTTGGTTTTCTTTCTATTTCATAAGCATATTGCATTTAATATGTGAGCAGTGCCAGATGTAAGGTGTTAATTATTAACTTCCTTAATTTAAGCACTAATGTCACTTAGGAACCTTATTTGTCTTTGAAATTGAACTTTTAAAGGATGCACATACATTGCTAGTGGGAATAACATTTATATTAGGAAAGTTATTTGGGAAATATAAACATTCTATGTTTATATTTATATTTGGAAGTATTCTTTCCCAAAAGACAAAATATTAAAGGTCTGAAACACAAAATTCCTACAAATTTCATGAAGTTGATTGGCCTGATCTAAGACAGAGACACTTTTACAGCCTGCACTGTGGGAGGAGCTGATGAGCTTGTCTTTGCTAGGTATCAGAGAGCCCACACCAGAGCAGCCATGGAAATAAAGTTGCACTAAATCTGAAGGATAAATAACTATTTGTACATATATAAAAAAGTGCATAGGTTTGCTTTTAGATATTTATTTATCTGCTAGTAAGTTGGGCTCATCAGTGTATTGGAGGTAAATGAAACTTTAATATTCACTTCTGAATAACAAACAGTCGTGAGATATGTTAATGCTGACCAGTTTTTATGTAAGTATCTACCCCTAGAGGGTGACAGGACAGCTGGAAGGAGGAGGAAGAAAAGGAAGACAATCAAGGTAGGAGGAAGCTGAGACTTTATTGAACAGTGCTGAGAAATAGTAGCTATTTTTGGAGATTCTCAAAACCTGGCCCAAGATTTCATCAAACCATGAAGCACAACTGGCAATTCCAGGTCTGTTACTTGGCTAGTGACAGCATTTTGCCACGTGGTTGGCTCTGGCAAAGCAGTCTCCCTGGACACTGACTCAGTTGTAGTAGGAAGTTGTGTTCCCACAGGATGTGGACCATGGGCCAGCTTAAAGCACCTTCAATGTCAGGGCCTCCATGAAGATTCCATTATAGATTAGTCTTCCCTTTCTGTACTGTGCCATAAGCACAGTATCAGTACTGCGCTAGATGTCTTTTCTTGGAAAGATTCCTGGTCTCCTACTGTCAGGATTTTGTGCCACACAGAAGCATTTAAAAGCCTGTAATACACTGTTTTATATATTCCTTTAAAGGGAGTGGTGTCTCCAGGGTGGAAGCAGTCTTACTTCAGACACTTCCTGGGTCTGTGGCCATAATAAATCACTGAACATATTGAAGACATCATTCTTGCCTCCCAGAAGGCTTCGTCTAGCATCTTCAGTTGTTCCTTCTTAGTCATGTTTGATTGAAAGCACCTATTTTGATCCCTGTGTAATGAAACAATTTTTGGATCTCACTGAAGTCACTCCACAATGAATGATAGTAACCTTGGTCAACTGCTGATTACAGAATGAATATGAGATTTCTGAATCATATAATTTGTCTTTGATGTGGGTATTCATTTTTATTGTTGGCATTGTAATGAGCATTGAAACATTTGTATTGACAGGAGGTTTAAATTACAACTCACCACTCATTCCTCTTCAGTCAGCAGTGGTGTTTCCAAGTTCCAGTCATTGTCCTTCTAAAGGACAGCCAGTCCGGTGGTTAGACTTCTTGTCAGCCAACATTTCTATTTAGTAGAAGATAAACGTAGGGTAAATATGATATTTCAATTATGTTTTATTGAGTGAGTGGCTATATTTAACAAGAATTTGCTCTCTCTGACCAACAGAAAAACATGTGGTGTTGTGAATGCCTTTGAACTGATAGCATGACATTAAGGACTTGAGAATAGACTTTAAGTATCATGGTTCATACACTTGCCTCCTGGACTCATATCTTCAACTTGACCATACTTATAGCTTAGGCACAATTTACCCATAATATTGGAAGAGCTAAGCTTGGACACAGAAATGTTCTGCAGTCTCTTTCTGTAGTGAGAATATAGTAATTGGATCTACTTTGGTGCTTATGTAGGTGATAATCCACTTTGTCTGTAGTCCATATAGGTTGGACTGTATTGGCAAAAGTCTTTACATCTGAGATGCTCCAGAAGTCAGGTCTCACCTCCTTACACCTGTACATGAGTAACGTAGACTGTATGTCACAATGTGCTCAGATGATCAGGCTGCTGGTATTGTGTACCAGATCAAATTGGTTTTTGTAGGTAATGTGTAATATGGGCTACAGAAGATTGATGTCTGCTTGCAGACACAGCAGAAGCACAAAGGAGAACAAGGAAAACAGAGAACTGATGTTTTTCATCTGAGGAAAGAAACCTGTAAGATATGGACGTAAAGAGTGGAAAAATAACAGAATCACAGCATCATTCTGGTTGGAGAAGACCTTTAAGATCATTGAGTCCAACCATAACCTACCTCTACCAACCATTAACCTAACTCTACCAAGTCCAGTGCTTCAACCATGTTCCTAAGCACCACATCTATAAGACTTTTAAACACCTCCAGGGATGGTGATCCAATCACCTTTCTGGGCTACCTAGCCCCGTGTTTCAGTGAAGAAATTTCTTCTGATACCTAACCTAACCTCCTGTGGCGCAACTTGAGACTATTTCCTCTTGTTCTGCTGCTTGTTACTAGGATGAAGAGACCAAGCCCCACCCTGCTGCAACCTCCTTTCAAGTAGTGTAGAGAGTGTTAAGGTCTCCCCTCAGCCTCAGGTCAAACAACCCCAGTTCCTTCAGACACTCCTCACAGGGCTTGCACTCTAGATCCTTCACCAGCTTTGCTGCCCTTCTCTGTACAGTCTTTTCAGTGTGGATCTGTTTTATCTTCATATCGATACAACTGAACGGACATGGGGCTGCCATACATGAGGGAATAATGTGGTGGAACCGTGATGAGAAAATGTCACTACCCTAAATCCTTGTGTGGTGCTTAACTCTTGGTGTCTAACTCTTTGCCAGAAGGGAAATGAAAAAGGATTTTTTTATGCCAGAACAATAGTTTTTGTACAGAAAAATTTCACTCTAGAACTATATTGCTTTAAACTAATCCTTTAGATCACAGCAGAACCTTGTTCTTGCACACAGTGTTAATATGAAGGTGGAATTATCAATTTTTTAAAAAAAATTAATTCAACTGTTTCTGCCTTTTTGACCCAATTTCAACATGTGAAGCCTTGCAAAGCTCGCAGCTTCCACTGCTTGCTAGCACCACAGAAGCAGATATATTACCCCACCCTCTCTGTGTGACTGCTATGTTGAGCTGTCTTTGAGCGTAGGACTTACTCTTGGCATGCCCAGACAAATTGTGGTGTGATGGGCTGTGAGTTCTCACTGAGAGATGAGCCATTGAGAGGCTCCCTGTACAGGCAGTTGTGCTGGTACAGCTGTGCTTACAGCAGTGCTACACCTGCTCAGGGAAAGTGGTGTGAACAGTCTCCATATGCAGCACTTGTATAATGACATAACTGTATTACTTCACTGAGCAGGCTGTGGCTTTAACCATCCTTGCTCAGACAAGGGCCAACTTAGTAATTAATTATGCACAAGCTACAGCTTAAGTAACAGCACATCTAGTAGACATGATAGATGCAGGTGATGAGGCCAGACTGCAGCGTGATACTTAAAGTCTACAAGCAAACAAGCTGAGATGGATGAGCTCGCAAAAGTAAAAGTTGAAGGCAGGCTAGAAATTTGGTCCTGAGCACTCAAGAAACTGAGATGCTTCTTCCCTTTTTCAGTTTTGCTGAAAAGAAAAATAAGCTGTGCGATGGTGTCTTTGCCCAGAGTTTTATCTCCTAGTTTAAACAATAAGGCATGGGGGTGGAAGAAATATGCAAAGTCAGCATGCTCACTGCAAAGCAAACATGGGATTTATCTTAAATGTACCCTGAGAGACTGGAAAACAAAGATAGACGTTTGCAAATAATTTTCCCATACAATCTCTACTGTGCTTTGAGAGTGGTTTAGCCACAACCTGGTATGGAGTAATTTTGTTCAGTTCTAGTAACAGCAGTTAACACTTTTTTGACCTCAAAGCACACAGCAAAAATGACTCTCTCTGTGTGTGTGTGCCTGTGCATTTATGTGAATGCATCTGTAGGGAAGAAACACAACGTTGGACATAGATCTGCCTGTTAGCCAGGGTTTGCTTGGGAATGGGAGCAAATTGCAGTCACCCAAGAGCAGATCTGGGAAAGGGAGCTGAGAAGGAAGCATGCCTGGTGGAGCACTCTCCACCCAGAGGCCCTGGTGGCATGTCAAGAAGCACCAGCACTGCTCAGCAGTGCCAGGCAGCAGTCAGGAGGGAGCAGAGTCCTAAAACAGTTCTGTGATCTTATCAGTGATGTACTTGAGCTAGGCAGAAGCAGACCAAGCTAACCTCCCATGATAACTGGGCAGGCTGAGCTTCTCTGCAGCTGCCAGCATAAACACACTTTTCGGTTCTCAAACCTTGCATTTTTATTTCCCTAAACCCTGTAATAATTAGAAAATTTTCCTTCTGTGACCAGAAGAAGCTGAGTGCATGAAGAAAAATGCATTTGAGAGCTGCATGTTTGGGAAGATTGCTGAGCCAGGCTTCCCTGACTGGTGCTGGACAGTGGGCTATGAGGGATGGCATCATCCTCACTGCCCAGCATGACAAGTGGAGCTCATTTCTACTGCAGAGCCAGTCCTCTGGATCTTTTCTGGATCCAGTGGATGTTTTCCCTCTACTGCTCAAGGAATGTATTTTGAGAATATATGAAAAATAAATCCCTCTAGTGTATATTGCTAAAGCTTTTGTTAAAGATTTGTGTATTAAACAAATATTAAGCCGTGCTAGACTTTTACCTGTGGCCAAACATGTTGTTAGTTAAGCAGTTATCTGCCTTGCTTTAAAGCCAGCTATTTCAACACAGTAGGTAGTCTGATAATCTCACAGCTGCATAATTTAGCAGGCAAATAGCTGCTCTGTGTAAAAACTTTTAGCAAACCAAGGGATATAAAATAATGGGTAGAACTAAATCAAGCTGTAACACTAGTACCTCAAATTCCTAGATTCAGATTGCCTGGAGAGCAATCACAAACACAAACAAATTGTCACAGTGGTCTTGTCCAACCAATAACTTGTCCAACCATGTTTGTACCTGGCCTGCAACAAACTGTCCCTAAAAATGCTGGCTTACATCAGTGCCCTGGCAGCAACAAGACCGTTTGTTTCTGCAAGGTTCTGGCTAGAGGCTGGGCACTCTGGGAGAGGTGATTTTGACACACAAATGAGCACACAGGAGTTTAACCACAGCAATTTCTGGGTAGCTGTCACAGAAGGAGAGTCACAGTCATTTACAGCTGCAAAAATTAATTTTAAAATATTGTTTCCATGTAACTGTGAAGAAAGCAACTTACTACCCTTTTTAGCTGTGATTTCACCCCCTCTTGGTGAGCTGCTGTCCCATGTCGGTGAGCATAGTCATGCTGATGCATTCCACTAATCTGTAGCTGGCTGGTTCAGGTACTGAAGATAAGACAGAATAAATAATGATGAAATCTTATTTCTTATGGCTAAAAAGAAAAAAAAAAAAAAAAAAAAAAA
>NW_009954241.1:3551796-3581464 GCF_000747805.2 Chaetura pelagica
ATGTAGACAAAAAAAAAAAAAAAAAAAAAAAAAAAAAAAAAAAAAAAAAAGAGATGCGTTTGGTCAAGTTGCTAAATACCTAGTGACTGAGTAACAGTGTATATCAGATAAGATAAGGAGGCAAAGGAAAAATCCTACTGATGCCTGTTGTACTCCCTTTGTCATTTTGCAAACTAATGAAGAGGTTTGAAATACTGTCCACAAGACAGGTCTCCTCTGACCATCTCAATAGAGCAGAGGAAAGCCCCAGAGTGGTCATCCAGAAGGTTCTTGTCTGCTGGTCACAGCTTCCTGCCTGGGACTGCTCCCTTTTACCTAGAGGGAGTGGGGATGGCCAGCATCTCCTCCCTGTGGCCACCTAGATCATGCCCTTCCATGATGTGGTGAGCCCCATGCCAGCCATATGGTCTTGCTATCCAGCCATGGGGAAGAGCTGGAAGTCCTGTGGTTCAATAAGTGGCAGAGAGCTTGATGGGAGGACAGGTCAGTCAAAGGTCCTTGAAGGAGCATGGGAACCTGGCTGCCACTCAGAGCTGTTCTCCTTGCCTCAAATCCCTGTTCCTCCTTTTTCACCAACTCTTGTTTTTTTGTCCCATATTGGTCCACAGAGTTTTGAGTGCTCGGCAGCTGGCACTGACTGCAAAGGGATGTTTTATAGGGCTTATAGGGTATTTTCTTCCCAAAACATCAATTCTTCATATGCCATTAACTAGGCACTGTGAGAAGGGATCTCTGGAATGCTGGCATGAAACTTATCTTGTGCTAAAACACTACCTTTGGGTAAACCTATGACATAATCCTGCTTCAAATACCACAAGAGCTGGTATCCAGGGCAGCTTTACCATTCCTTTTCTGGATTCAGCTTGTGGCCACATGTGAGTCTCTTCTTCCCCTCTTCTCCCTCCTTGGTAACCTCCAGGATCACCCTCCTAACATCTGGGACTCTGTCTGCACCTTGGTCTCTGCTTCCCCATTTGTGCCAGTATCCTCCTACTTATTGCCAAAATGGGATTTGGGTGCTGCAGCCTCATTGTGCCCTGAGGCTGCTCAACTGCTGCTTTCCCCTTTTGCTAAAGAGAAGAACTGGACAGGTTAGTTATCACTGATACATCATTGCTTGTTGTATGTGGCATGTGGTGCCACTTGGCAGAAGGAAGCTGCAGACAGTTGCAGGGTAGTGAGCGCTGGTGACTCCACGTTGAAAGCTCCCATTTTCCCCAGCCCTGGGGTCTTCCTTAGTATCTTGGATGTCCCATGGTAATTATATGACAAAGAGCAAGTGAGATCTTAGTCATGCTGTTCACATCTGTGACCTGCAACAAGCCCCCACCTTGAGTCAGGGGAGCACTATGTTTTTCTGGCAGCACTGTCTCTTTTTGGAAGGCCAAGGCTCTGGTCACACTCCTCCTCAAGATCCATTCATTTCAGATATTACCTTGGACTATATGGGGTATTTTTATATTGCATATAGGAAACAAGAAAACAATATAACTGTTCTGTCCTTTGAGTCTACTCAGGTTTGCAGGGTACTCACCTACTTATATAACATCTTCTTTTTTGCATCCAGGTAACAGAGTAGGTGGCTTGAATTCCTGACAGTTACATATACTCAAAATCCTGTTATGGCGAAAAAAAAAACTTGTATGCAAAGGACAGAATTTATGAGTAGTATATTTAAAATTGTAACAGTCTCACCCAAGAATTATTAGTCTGGTAACAGTACTGAGACTTACAGTTCCAATTATGTACAGTTAAAATTAATATGCACAAACTTTTTAGTATCTTCCCAGTTCTTTGCTTACCCTTCTCTGCCCCACTCAGAGATTCCTCAGGTCATGGCTTCAGCCCTAAGGCAAAGGGACAGCAGGATGGTCGCATCTTGTAACCACGCTGGGAGAGGTGCAAGGGTGGAGGGTGCAACCTCTGCTCTCTGGGGTGTGTCTTTACTTATTTTGATACATTTGCTCACATGCTCTGCCCTTTGCTCTTCCTTCGTTGGTTCACAGGTCCACATTAGATCAAGTTTACTACCCGTGCTGTATTTTACATACACTGGTTACTCAATCTTCTGTTACCCTCCAAACTTGTTTTACCCAGCTCCCAAGGCTTCAATCCTCTGGTGACCAGTAACTGAGGACTGCCGAGCTGTTTATAGTCCTGAGGCCCCCTGTGCCTGTAATCTCAAGTCCTCTGCTATCATCCTTCATGCCTGTGCTCCTTTATGTTTAATTCTAGGGCCATAGATATCTACCTCTACACAGAAAAACTACTTTTTCTAAATATCTCCTAGTTACAGAAATATCTGTATTTGTAACAATAGGTAAGTATTATACCATACAATCATAAAAAGCTAAGGAAAAATTTAAACAAATTAGGTAACAGCACCTTATTGCTGGATAATTGCTGTTACAAAGAAGCAAAACCAAAATCCCAGACAGGCCAGAACAAGTCCAAGCAAAGCCTGGCAAGTGCAGAGACCTGAGGCCTGTGCTGGTAGATGAATACAAAGCAGGTAGCTGTGTTAAAAGCAACAATGCTGTGTTTGCAAGGCTAAAGGCTATGCTGACCGATGTCTTCATGCTGAATGACAGTTACCAGATTACACCTGCCTGAAATGTGAATGGGGAGTTACTTCCTTGACTACACTTTGTAGGGGGCCTGAAGGATATGGGGTGGGAAATGAGGGAAGTTTTTGTTCCCTTTCTCCAAGTAAAACCTTGGACAATGGTGAGAAAGGAGCAAAACATACCCCAAATGCCTTCTTTTGGAAAAAATATGTGTGCCAGAGAGGCTGTTGCAGTCTTGGGAATGTGGTGCGTGGAGCATTTGGAGGCTGTCAGGCTACAGCTGATGCCATGGCCCTGGTGCAGTCAGTGAAATGGGGCTTTCTGCCTGGCCAGGGGACAACCAGGTCACCCAAACCTGGGATCATCACAAGTGCAGCTGTGAGTCCTATTCCCATGTTCATTAGCTATGTCAGCTATGTCAACAGTTAATGATCCTGGTTGTTGATTGCTCCCAAGATGTGCCTCTGGCTTGTTTTTATCCACACATTGTGCATCACACCAAATGGGAATAGCTGAGTGGCCTGAAGCCTTTCTGCTCAGCGTCCCCTGCTCTGCCGTGGGTGGGTGCTCTTGAGGTGATCTGTGAGAGTCAGGGAGGCCTACTGCCTCCCACCTTTCATTCTTGGGAAGGAGGAGAGCAGGACCTGCTGGGGAAGCTGGCATTGCAGTGGAGCCAGCAGCATCCACCTCCAGCATGAACAAATGCTGCCGGCCAGTGGGAGGGATAAAATGTTAGTCTGCAGGAGGGAGAGTGGGAGGCTGTGAAAAAGATCTGGTATGGAGAGGAAATGTGAAGAGTGAGTGTAATAGGGAAAATCTGTTTGGTGTTTCTTGAGGCAACAAGAGCAGGATTAGGGCTTGGTGGATGGGGGGGAGAGATGGGAACGGGCCACATAACAACCAGCACAGCACGGCGCAGCATGGACGTAGGCAGGGAGCAAGCTGTCTGCTGCTCTTTTGTGCTAAGTGTGGTGCCTGCCTCTTCTTCAGCCCTGTCTCTGGCAAATCCTGCAGTGGAAAATCACAGCATGATATCAATACATCAGGAGCTATTGCCTGATGAAGCAAGTCTAGGAGACGGCTCCTGGAAAGCAATTTTGGCATTGGCAGGAAATCCACTGTGAGAATGCCAGACATCCCTTGTCACCACCACTCTGTCTTCCCATGACTAGCACACAGGTACCACCCTCTCCTACTGTCCCTGCAACCTTCCCAACATGTTTTAAAAGCACAGAGAGATCATATAGGAGGTGCAGTGAGAGAGGAAGCACAAGTTGCAGAGCACCAGTTTTGTGTAGCAGCATCTCTCCTGTTGCCCTGTAGGCTCACCTTCCTGGAGTAAAAAATCAGTAAAAAGAAAAATTGGCTTCATCCTGGCTCAAACCAGGACAGGGAAGAAAACAGAATTCCCACATCATACTTCTGGGTGAGGCATATGTCTGTGAGAGCACCAAGATACTAAGAGTAGCAGAAAAATGAATCTCCTTCCCAAATGATGGATTAACAGCCTGCAAAAGCTGAGGCTGCTGATGTGAGGGATTTTCTTGATCTTCAGATCTCTCCCAGAACCACATGAGGACAAACTTTGTCCTGCTATGTTGGATTTCCATGTATACGTCTCCAAACACTCCAAAATGGTTTACAGAAGAGGGATGAATATTTAGTCTTGCAGCAGTCACAGGTAACTCTGCTTCTGGGACCTTTGTTTCTTCTATATTTCTTCATGTGAACTGAGGATCACTCTACTGAAATAGATTAAGTCACTATTCCAACTGGTGCAAATTGGTGCAACTTTTACAAGTTGAATACATGGCTAAGGATCTCACCTCCTTGAGCTCTGTCATCTCTAAAAAATTTACTGTTGCTTTGCTGAATGCCCATTCATGTTTCAGGAAGACAAACCTGTACAGTCAGATAGGGAGCCTTAGGAATTATCGCTGTGCGGGCGTCGGGCCACAAAGCCACCCAAAGAGCTGGAGATGAGTGCAGGAAGGAGCCAGGAAAATAATGCAGAGCACATGCATCCCTTTCCCTGGGAGTCCTGCTACCAATGTTTGTGAGTTTTTCATATGTTTGTCTATACAAAGATTGTGCCTATTTAGTAAAAAATCACCATCAAGCACCAGGTATGATAGTTAGTGAGTTTTTTTCACTTGGAACCCAGAGCAGAAAGGGGGCTTTCCTTTTGAAGGTGAAAGGGCAGGCTGATAAAATCACACATACTTTTAATTTCATAGAGGGCATACAAGACCTTACTGAGGCTGTGTTAGCTTCATAAGCCATTCAACTGCTCCCTGTGTGATTCGTGATGCCATGACACCTTTTCATCTCCTTCCAAAAACCAAAACTGTAGGGAAGAAAGGGGCAACTGTGCACTTTCTGGTACCTTTTGCCAAGGGGCAACCACTTGAAAGTGGTTAGCAGTCAGCTCTCACACTGCCCTATGTTGGTACCTGCAACCATCCCCTGGGTCAGGTGAGCTGCTTATTGGGTGCTCCCTACCTACTTTTTTCGATGTAAAAAAACAGCACTTGAAATAGCTACAGTTTTCTAGACACTCATTATACATTTTACACAAATCTCAGCTGACAGTAAACTTGTGCCATCTAAATATCTCACCTGCCCATCCAGCTACACCCTTGTTCTGACCAGTGAGGGATACATGTGTGAGAAGCCAGCAATTCAAATGGGCTATCTAATTCTGTCTGATTGCCAGCATGTGGTTGAAAGTCTTCAGGTGAAAGAACAGATTTGATCCTCATGCTCTGTTTTGAGCTTCAAGAAACTCAGGAAGATTTGCTTCTAGATTAATATTAAGAATGATAAAGGTCCTGATGGAGAAAGCAGATTTCTTTCTCTGTTGAAGACGGCTTTTCATGTTTCCATGCTGTCTCCATTAGAAGCTTCAGTTTCCCATGAACCTGTATTGTTGCTCCAACTCTTCCTATCTCTTCTTCACTTACCTATGGTAAATTGTGCTACTTCTGCTTTGTTTGCAAGAGTGTTAATAATTTTATCTGCTATTGTGGCTGACAATCACATATTAAACAGGAGTTCTTCGTTGTAATACAAATCTCTCTCTCTGAATGCTGATAAAACTTAGGTCTCTCCTTGGCTTTCAGTCAAGCAAAAAAGGCAAAAAAGAATGTGTCATGGTCAATACCAATAAGTTTTGATAATGGAATAGAATGAAAACTCTTGCTAAAAAAGAATCATATACCAAGCTGGTACAAATGGAAATAAATCATGTCATGCTGTTTCACATCTTTTTTAATCAGAAATAGCAAGCAGAATTCACATGTTACTTCAGCTAGGGGTAGCTGGGTTAACTATTTTTCCTATGAAGAGTGTGCTGTTTGTATCTCTATCAAAAATCAGCATGAGGAAGGGATGGTTGAACTCAATGATTGGAGGAAGGGACATTGGCATTATTTCAGCAGCTGTTGCTGCTGCTGCTTCAGTGCCTCTCTCATCAACATCCAGAGCAGCCTTATGAACAACCTAGGAAAAAAGAAAATAGACAGTCATTCATTCTAGGCAGACAACAGCCACCTGAGAGATTATTCAGATCCCTTTTAAAAGTAGCTATGGTATGGAGAATCCACTGAGAAGTGAGCAGAAGCAGCAGAGATGTGAGCTGTGTTGTAGTCATGGCTGCTTTAAATAAGGACCAGGATGGAGCTAATGAAATATCCTCAATAAAAAAATCATAGAATCATAGAATCATAGAATCCTAGGGGTTGGAAGGGACCTCGAAAGATCATCTAGTCCAACCCCCCCTGCCAGAGCAGGGTCACCTAGAGTACATCACACAGGAATGCATCCAGGTGGGTTTTGAATGTCTCCAGTGAAGGAGACTCCAGACTGTTTTTTTTCTGTCCCAAAGACTGGATGAAGGGCAGAGGCTGCAATTTTAAGAGTTTGTCTGCATACCCAAAACTGAGTCTTCAGGGTGGGAGGACAGGCTGCAATGCACTCGGGAGCACTAATGGTTCACCTCGAGGAGCCTGGACTTGATGTTCCTCTTACGTTCCAGATACTGGCCAAGAAATCTTGGCCCATACCAGTCTCGGAAAAAACAGGTATGCAACGAACCAATCTGATCTCCTCTGTCATCAAAGGCCAAACTCCACTAGTAAACTTGCAGGGTGAGGCCAGGGTGGGCCCTGCTGCAGGCAAACTAGAAAGCTGAGAGCTGTATTTAGCTGGTGTTTCTGGACGCTACCACACGGGGGTTTTCCTGCATGTTTGTTTAAGAAAAGAGAGGGCCAAAATCCATAGACTTACTTTAGAAACCTTCAGCTCTGGGGCACCGGTGATGCCAGACAGATCTGCCTGATCCGTGAACACATCCACAATTCCCATCTTGCTAAGGGTGTTGGATATTTCATAGCTCCCAGAAATAGAAAATCTGGGAAAGTAGAGGCTCACCAGGCTGTTAAGTAAAAGAAACACAGAAGGTGGTGAGAAGGATTTCTCACTGAGGTAAATGGTGGTGAGGAAGCTGTGTAATTCACATGAGCGTCAAACCCAAGCTGGTTGGACCCTGAGTGTCCAGTGAGTACTAATTAAATTGCTGGTGCTTCTCATGGCAATACAGGCACTATAGTTAATAACAACAAAAACAATAATAGTAGTAGTAGTAATAATAATAATAGCAATATCTATTTGGTGTTTTGCTTCAGCAAATCTGAGAGCACTCTGCAAAGGAAGACAGTAATGAAAGCACCTCTTCATAGTTTGAGTAGGTGATGTGAGGAGGTGACAGCTTAAGTTGCTCAACCAGGCAGAGACCTGAAGTGGGGCACAGGCAGGGTCTGCTTGGGAAAAAGTGTGGCAAAGTCCAACACTTCAAAGCAAAGCTGTGGTATTTGGCATGGTTCTAGGGATGATCTTTGCCCTGCACCTTTGGACACCTTATCCTCTAATTGTCTTCCTCCCTTGGTCTGGCCATGATCAAGTTTGCCCTTGACTGTGACCCATCCGTAGGCAGCTCTTGCTTAGTGTTCTTTCTGTTGGATTTCTCTTCATGCACTGTCTAGGGATCCTTGGAGCCTTCAAGTCACCCACTGCAGTGGTTACCCTTTAGGTAGCTCAAGTCTTCTGCTGTCTTGCTCAGAGACAGCCTTTGCTGAATAGCAAAACAGTCATGATCCAAACCCCACTGCTGTAGCCTTTATGTGATACTGCCCAGTGCACTAGAAGATGGTGGGACCAAGTGTATTAGCACTGGCATCAACACAATAGTAGAAATGAAATTGTCATTTGGTTCTCAGCCTCTCCCTCCAAGTCCTATGTTGATCTTGAAGGACATTGCACCAAGGATTAATTTAGATAAGGATTTTTTGATTTTGCAGCTGAGAATTATAATTTTTTATTTTTCACATCTGAGGTATCACTTTACTAGCTCATATCCAATATGCTATCCATTGTGTTTTTATTAACTGTGCTGGCATTTCTATAATGATGCACCAAGAATCATGGGTGTGAACTGCACAGCCTTATTAGTTGTGAATCAGGGCAGAGCTTGGTAAATTAGGCATGTATTAACTTGTATTAACTTTATATTACTCATCTACTGGTGCTAAGATCTCTTCCCGCATAGACAAACAAGATTGTAAAATGTGTTAGGTGATGTTAATATCAATGGTAGGAGCTAACAGAATCTCATTAGATTTTTATAGTTTCAAAAACAAAATGCCAGAAAATCAGGACACCCACAATTAATCACTAGACCGTTCTAAAATGTCTGTGTGCTGCAACAGTTCTTGTAATAAGGTATTTATGTAGGGCATATTATGTATGACTGCATTACTACAAACTGTTTAAGCTATGATTTATTTAAGGTTTACATGTATGTCTGAGTCACAGTGTGTCAGTGACATAGGAGAGATAAAACACATTAGCTGAAATCTCAGTATAGGAAATTTGCCTTAGAATTGTCACCTTCCCACTCATTCAATAGACTATTTTAGAAATGCCAGTCTAGGCTGGCTCTCTGGGACTCCTGGGAGCCCATCGAGGTGGCCTCTGCTCTCATGAGGGGAGCAGCAAGCCATCAACAAGAGTGCAGTTAAATACCAACCAGCTGCAAAATTTTTGCAGCTGAGGCACACAAGCCAAGAATAACCCACCCAGTTCCCAGAATCAGTAAGCTCATAGTGTTTGCATTCCCAAAAAAGGAAAAAAAGACTATAAATCTTCGTGCCGCTACAGCTCACTGGCAGAAGTTTACCTCTGGAAGAGATGTTCTGCCCATTCCTGGATGGTTTCCTTGACCAGAGTTTGTTCTAACTGCTTCATTTTCCCTTTTGTTGGCAGAACCAGAAATGCAGTAGCACTCCCGTTGTAATGAAGCCGTACCACGGTGCATGACCTCTCCTCATCAAAATAGAAGTCGAATCTGCCTGTCTGGTGCATCATGGGGACTTTCACTGTAGTTTCAGCATCCACAAAGAACTCCCTTTCTTGGGTATGCTCTGGATTAAAAGGCTTTTCCCAGTTGCCTGGTACAGAGAAGGAAAATGTAACTGAAGATCCCATCATAAATTTAATTTTATGTAAATAGTAATAATATGCACCTATTTGCCCCTTTGTTAAATTCAGAGTTTTCAAACATAACATTTTCAAATGTGTACCACAGTAAGGCAAGAAACATTTACCTGGTCAAAATAGTGCATTAGATTCCAATTTAGCTTTATTTTTCAGATGCCAGTAATGAACTAATTAGGCATTTTCTTTGTACCTACCACTACTTTTCTGTTCAGGTTATCTCAGTGGCCCTTAATAAGTTGTCATTTAAGGGCTTATCTTATGTCATTTTTGTACTCATATACTGTATGCATTTCATTTCCATTGACTTTAATTATAAGCCTCCATTTGTAGATAGGGTAGGAGCTTGTATCTGAGTTCTGTTTTGTCAGGCTTAACAGCACATAATTTAACCCACATCCCCTTTATTCCTTAAAATGTCCTCCCCCGTTCATCACTGGCTTCTTCCATATATAAATATGTTTTTCTATATAAATAAAAGACTATGATATGGAAAAAAATATATAATTATGTAGTAAATTAGGCCATTGAATCATGCATCCTTCTAAAGAGAGGCATTAAAAGCATTAGGTCATGCATGTGTCTCTGCCTTCACTGAAGATAAACGTGGGGCAATTGGAGTTACAGATAAACCCAGAAAAGCAAGCTCAAGCTGCGAGGGAGGCTCCTGCTTGGATCACAGCTCCTGTGGCTGCCACAAAGAGAACCAAGTCTGCCCCTGGCTGCCTTTCCATGCCATTAGGGGATCTTCCAGTGCAGCAAAGAGCATTTGAATTTTCCCCCAGAGCTATTTCCTTTCCAAATGGGGGAGATGATTAGATTGATTCGTAAGAGTGAGTAACGTGAATGCGACTCCTAGAGGCCTTACCTTTGAAGAAAACAAAGCTAGCCAGAAGCATTACAGTCTGTGGATCCATGTCCTTGACCAAATTAGTTATTTTCCCATGTGTTTTCCTCTCTATATAATCATTGATCTGCTTCTCAGCCTCCATGGGATTGTTAAAGTCTGTGGTAAAAGTCTCATGCTGATACAGTGCTTTGGCATCATCTAAAAACTTTTTGAGAGGTTTCAGCTTCTCTGTTAGAAAGATGGCATTCCCCATGTTGAGCTGGACCCCACCCTCAGGATGGCTCAGCATGTGGATAAGGTTGTGGAAGCCTTCATGTATCTCTTTCTCCTGAATCTCTGTAAGGTTGAAACTGAGTCCTTCCAGGATCTGAGTCTGAGTGGTTGATCTAGCCCCCAGAGCTAGCATTGCAAATGCAGTGGAGATGCTTACAGGAGAGAAGAAAATGTTCTTATTAGGTGCCTCCAGTGCAACCTCTTTAAAAAACTGAAATGCAAAGTCAGCATTGTTTGGCACTAGTTTGAGACAAGCGATTGCTTCACCTCCATCATGTGTGTGGTGTTTAGGTTCATTTGGATTATGTCCATTATGGTGGTTGGGTGGAAGCTGACCAGGGGCAACAGCTTGAAGCCCAGCCAATAGCAAACTTATGTAGAATGTGATCTTCATCATCTTGCATTAAAATTCTATGGAAAAAAAAGAGAAGCTCTTGTTAAGGTATGTAAATTAATTAAATAGACATAATTATTCTGTCATTCCCACTGAATAAGAAATCTTATCTTTCTTTTGTTTCCATGTTCTCCAACTCCTGCCAGATTTTTTAAATTTTCCCAGGCACCCTGGCAAGTCTCTGCCAACTCTTTCTGTCCCCCATCAACCTAAATACCTACAAAGGCAAAATTCAGAGTGGTTTAGCTGAATAAACAGCACCCTCAGCAGGCCAGAGAACAGAGCATATCCCATCAGAAGACACACCATTGCTAGTCACGGAAGGGTTGTGATACCATTGTGCTTTTGACCCTAATGGTCTAAGATAATTCCTGGAAAGCACCTTATAAAAGAAGTCTGGAGTGAGTCAAGGGAGAAAGAGGGATTTAATGCTCATGGGCAGCAACTGATAACTACAGATGAACGGGATGTGAGCAAACAGGCATGAAGGAGATCTTTAAAGAAACTTTGTGGTGGTTGGTGGTGGTGGTTGTTTTTCTGTAGCAATCCAGATATGAAGCCCTGTATCTCTAAGGGAGAGGTGCTCTTTCCTTCTGAATGAAAATGAGGTAACACTTTAAATAAGAACCTGAAGCAATGTGTTGTCTCTTAATAGACAAACCAAACCATTGGAGTGGCTTCACTTTCAGCACAGCAGGAGTCAATGTCATTTTAAAAAAAGGCCTTATTTTTATCAGATGCTCTACTGGTCAAAGGACAATACATTTTCAACCTGTTACACTTGGCTGTAGTAGCTGCATTCCTTTGCAGGTCTGACAACCTGCACTGTATAAACTTTTACAAAGGGACCTTGGAAATGTGGATATGAATGTCCCAGTGGGCCTCATTTCTGAGGAGGAATCTAGGGCAAAGAACCGGTGAGAGAGTTGCAAAGGAGTTGGGGAGATAATGAGCCAGATTTGCTAAAACTTGACAAGGAGAGACATATTAAACAAGTTGCTCATTTCTGCTCTGGCATGATTCAACTCGAGAGACTGTCATCAGAAAGCGCTACACTCAAAGTCCTGCTTTCTCCATAGCATCAGAGGGAGCAATTTGTGTTAGTGCTTGAATATCCAGTTACAGTTAGACCTGAATAAGAGCAACAAAATATTTTTGAGCTATAATCAAACGTTCAAACATTTATATGTTTGACATATTTCAGAAAAGCAGACCTTTCTGCAATAACACCTACTGTGTTACTGACAAATGGAAGGGTCCTTGGTGACTGCATTTTCAGTTACTGTGCACAGTAGGTTTCAATTATAGTTTGGAGTCTGATGTTGACATTGAAATGATAGTTCTCAATATATCTATCTAGTTGTAACTCAACATAAGAGCTCCACTTCTGAATATTTAAAACCGCTATGTATTAGTACAATACTGCAATGTATTAGTCAGACTTTGAAAAGAAATCAACTCCCAGACAAAAGCATCAGAGCTAAACCTCATCTATTTCCATATATCCAGCAGGCCGATTCAGAAGCTGCCTCTGGATACATAATTCACTGTGAACTATTTACTCAGCTGCAGTCATAAGTTATTAAGAATAACAAGAATACAAGAGAATGAAATATTTCATTTTAAATAGAAGTCGCCACCTGTTCCCTATCTCATCACATTCAGTATTTATTATGGAACACAGCAGATAGATAGATGGACTTTTCTATACACACATTTAACTGCCAATTTCTATTTATTTGGAATGCAAAGTAAACATGAAATTTACCTGACCTGTCCTCAAAATTATGTCTAATGGATATAGCATGGTTTGGCTGTAAATGTTCTGTAAGATATTAGTTACAGTTTTCTGAAAGTTTTTTGCCTATTCTGGTATTTTTGCTCTATGTAGTTAAGACATGTTTGCATTTTGTGGTTAATTTATGTACTTTCATGGAGTTAATTTCATTTTATTATAGCTCTGAATTCACAGATAATTAAATACAATCTGAATCATCCATCTGTTACTCAGTACTGGCCAATCACAAACAGTCAAGACTCATGAGTCAGCCCTCACAAAAAACCTTGATAATGGTTGATTTAAAAATCGTAATATTTTAAAAGACTCAGCAGCTGCAGTTTGTAGAGGTCTTTTTGTCATATGAGCCTTGAAAATAGAAGTGGCCCAATTTATTAGGCTCTTCTTTGAAGCATAAAGGTACTTTTATAATAGGATTTATATTCTGTAAGCTTTTTGAATTTGATTGGGGTTTGTTACTTCATACTTGATATTTACTCTTCTGTTTGATATTATTGTGGCTTCTAAGTTAACAAGTGATCAGCCAGTGATAAATTGTGAACAGAGACCCTGTCAGTATGAAACAGAAAATGCAGATTCTCATACGGTCTTAATGAATGAGAGCTTTTCCTAGCAAGCATACTTGCTAACAAATTATTAGAAAAACAAAAAACTAAGAACCTATGCTAAAAAGCCCTTAGGAAATTCCCTATCTGAAGGGGATTATTTTTCAAGAAATTTCCTTTTTTAATATAAGCTCCAGAAAAACAGTTTGTCCATAAACATGGGAGTAGAATCAAAAAGCTCCTAAATTCTAATTCCAAGTCTACACTGACTTGCTGAATAGCCTGGAGGAAAACACATTTACCTCTCTGCCTCTTTTCTTCTTTTTGTCTATGCTACGCAATGACAATATATTTGTGGTATTCAAGAAAGGGCTGCTTTTATTAAGAGCTTTCATTCAAACCAGACAATGGCACAGGAGAATGCCAAGGCCTGGAGGGCAATGTTCCTTTAAACAATTTATCTATAATAGACTTGGTGATAACACTTGTTGAATATATTACCTCTTCCCTATTACACAGTCTTCCTTACCATGCAACCCAGAATGGCAGTACTTTTTCTGGACTGTATATCCTAGAAAAGAAATGGAGAAAACTGTAATTAGCTGAAATTATCCTAGAATAATTCCACCAGAGGAGCTGGAAGTGAACTGGACTAAATGTTCTGACTAAAAGAACTTGCTTCATTGAGGATATAGCTGATTTGTCTGCTTTAGGGTTGATTTTATCTCTATGATTTGGAGAGACAGTTTTGAAGACAATTTTCTGCCTTTAGGGTTCCATGTAATGGTCCAGGAGATGAATATTCATCTCATGGTGCTCTCATAAGGGATCCTCACTGATAATCACATTTTGGACAACATGAAATTTTGCACTGCACAAAACATATACAGGCAGAAAACAGAAAAGCTGTTTGCTCACCAGATGGTGCTGCTTCTTGCTTCTTTCCTGATTGCTTCTAAATGAGGAAATCTTAGAAGTCCAGGAAGCTGTACTGTGAAGACATCAATCACATGAAGACATGGCCCACCACCAGCAGTGGCATCTGCTGAACTAACCTCAGCTACTCAGGGCCATAAAAGAAAAATCACCCAAGCACACAATAATGCCACAAAAGGATTTGACTAGTCACATCTGTGTATGAGAAAATGACCTCAGAAGCTTACTGTCCAGGACCACCCACTGACAGGAGCACCAGAAACTCACATGTGCTTTCTTAGCTGGCCAGAAAGCTGTGTGCTTCATTGTATGCACCTGCTCACTCTCAGGGGCTTTTCCAGGCAGATCAGCTGGACATTAACTTCTCTAGTGGTTCAGAGTTTTGATGCCTCTGTGCTTGATAGCCCTGTAAAGATTGCAAGCAAAAGCCAAGGGCTTGGATTTTGCAGAGAATCAAATCACTGTGTCTATTTCACTAGAAGTTATTCTTTTGCAGCAGAAACATGGAAGCCAAGTTTACACTCTCTGTTAGAAATGTAGGTGACTGTTCACAGATCTGTTCCCAGTGTCATCTATCTTCCGTAGGACAGATTTGTATGGGAGAGCTCACCTGGGAAGCACACCCTCCAAGAGTGGCATCACCCACTTCTAGGATTCCTTTTACCTGGAAAGAGGTGAACATGAGCTCTCACTCTTCTACCAGGCCACCATCAGTATTTGCTGTTGATCCTGAGCTACTGCACATACTCAGGGATGAAGCATCACTGAGACCAGAGGAAGAAAAGAAGGTAACAAAGAACCAGTGGAGTGGTTAAGCAGTCAGGTGGGACAGAGATTTTCCTTCTCTCTGCAAAGCAGCAGCAGTCCCAAAACCAGATCTGAACAAGTTTCCAATTTCTGCTCTTCTGACCACTGACCAGTCTCTGACTGCATGAACATGTTGGCCTTCATGTGATCTTAGGCATGTGCAGAAAACCAATTTCTCTCCTTCCTTCTCAGTGGTACTATCTACTCAATGTAATGCAATGACTAGAGTAATATGGAGATGGTTTTTTTATCTAAAAGTGAAGCAGACTTTAGATATCCCATTTCCTAAGTAAACGTATTTTTTGGAGACCTTGAATATAAAAAATCAGCAGAATTATTTTAAAAGAATCAACAATAAATTTAAAAAGGACCTCTAGGCACCCATCCTCAGGCTTTTAATGGAGGAGAGCCTATTTCCTCTAGCAGGAGGTACACCTGGGCAAGACCCACTTTTAAGTGTTTAGGATTTGCTGGCTCCAGAGACCACATTGCTTTCCTGCAAGGCAACTAGACACCCCACTCTGGCTTTTAGATTAATAGTCCTCTCAGCTAACTGACAATGTGCAGGCAATTCTATGCCCAAACTGTGATACATATCTCCTTTATATCCACCTGACCCAATAAAAGCCTCTTTATCACTGGAACAATTGCTAAAACCAATCTCAGTACAAGATACAACCCCAGGAAAGACTTAAAATCAATTGCATGGAACAAGAGGATACACTTTTTAAGCCTCTATAGGAAACTAAAAAAAAAAATAATCACAACTTACAGCAGCTTCCAAAGATCCTGCTCTCTTCACTAGGACTACCCTGCAGCTCCCCCTCTTATTTATATTGTTAAATAGCATTATGAAAGCAAAGCGTCCTCTAGAAAACATTAACCAGGGCAGACAAGTATTATTACTTTAGGAATGGTGCAGAGTAAACAGTGAAGACAATTTTTTGGAGGAGACACCTGATTTTTGCTGTACATGCATGGCCAAACCCTGCCCTTGCTTACAATAGTCGTAAGAGTCCTCTTGCATTTCTGCAGATCTTCCTGCTGGGAATCTAGCCCCTCACTCTAGCAGATACTTCACATGAGTCATTAACTTTTGTAAACTGGATGAATTCACACAGTAGAAGTACTGAAATGAGTAAAATTAAACACATACATAATATTAGACAAAAGCCTGAGGAAAAGACAGCTGGATACATGCTGCAACAAGGGCTCATCTTAGTGTCTTGCACAGATACTTCCTCTACACCAGGCCTTCTATAGCTTTTTATTTGGCATACTTGTTTGAAATGTTGCACTATTTCCAATTATCTACATTGCCATTAGTAAGGGCCAATTTCTGGGGACATCACTTAGAAACTTAAAATTAAAGCAGTAATACTTTCAGATCATCTAGTCCAATCATTAACCTATCACTGCTAAGTCCACCACTAAGCCATGTCACTAATTGCCTCCAGGAATGGTGACTCAATCACTTCCCTGGGCAGCCTGTTCCAATGCTGCTCCAATAACCCTTCCCATGAAGAAAGTTTCCCCTGCCACAGCTTGAGGCTGTTTCCTCTCTTCCTATCAGTTTTTGCTTGGGAGAAGACACCAACCCCTACCTTCCTACAACCTCCTTTCAGGTAGCTGTAGAGACTGATAAAGCCTCCTCTCAGCCTCCTTTTGTCCAGACTAAACAACTTCAGTACCTTCAGCCACTCCTCATAAAACTTGTTCTCTTGACTTTTCTATAGGAATTTAAGAGGAAAAATAAATGAAATAAAACCTAATCCATCTCAATCTCCAAAGTTATATGCAATGTGATACGTGATTTCCCTCATTTATACAACAGTTTCATCCAATCATGTAAATTATCCTGAAATCTGAAGAGACTCTGTTTCAATATTTGATAGCAGAACATGTTGAATATAAACCTGCAGCCCTTTTTGTGTAGGCACCAGGCTCATGTGAGCACTTCTCTGGTATTTTGAAAGACAGTTCAATAGAAACAATGCTGTTAGGAATCCTTCCATTTGCTTCTCTTGGTCTAGAACATTAGGTGTCTTACTACTTTGAACGCCAAGTTACTTTGGGGTTTTAAATATTGTTATTATTACAATAATAACAATACAATCTCACTTTCAGTACACTGACAGCAGGAACAAGAGTCATCCAGCATGAATTCCCTTGGAAACTGTCTGGCTATAGTTAAAAAATGATTAATTATTTAAATTAGAAAAACTGTACACTTGCTCCTCTGGCAGAGAAAGAATTCTTTTAAAATATTTAACTAATTACCCTGAAAGCTATTTTAAAACATGATGGGTTGTTCTTGTTCTGATTGTGCCCTCTGAGGTACAGAGAGCACATGAGTTGCTCCTACAGTAGTGCTGAGATGATATGTCAGTGTGAAGCTGGTGAAGGTTTTGTCTTTTGCTCCATTGCCAGGCCATGTTTAATTTGTGGAGCTCTGTTTCTCACAGTGTTTCAAGGGGAAATGCACTCATGGTTACATAAACAGTTCAGCAATGACCTGCTGGAACAAGCCACCCACAGCACCAATACAGGTCAGGTACAACGGTGTCAAGTGTTTGCTCCAGTCCTTCCAAACACAGACAGGGTAGACCTCCACCTTTAAGTTGTTTCTTCCCTGATTTTATGCTGTACATGGTTCTTGCCCCCTGTCAGCCCCACACAGTAAGTCCAGGCTCACTCCAAAGCTGAGTCTCACTCAGATGTGCATTCCAGCCCAGATAAGGAAATGCACACATAGCACTGTCCCCCAAGCCACCACGAGTCCCTACATTTGCTTTCACTCTAGCACCAGTTTCTTTCTGCAATGCAGTAAAGACACTCTGGATCCCAAGGAAACTTTTACTTTTCATAATTTCCAAAATTTGGCTTTGAGGCTGTTTCCTCCTCTTAGGCTGTGGTTTCACTGCTTTAACCAGACGGAAGTGGAGGATGCCACTGCTAGAGGTGTCTCAACTTCCTGCATCTTTTCCTGAAATCTCTCCAGGATGGTGAGGGAGCTGAAGATCAGGACAAGTGGAGAGAGGCTGGGAGACCTGGGCTTGTTCAGCCTGGATAAGTGAATGCAAAGAGGGAGGTTGTACCTGCTGTTCTTCCCTACATAATGGACTATGTTAGAGAGAAAAGGGAGCCAGAAGTGCCCAGGGGTAGTGTGCGAGGCAGGGGATGCAAGCTGTGCAGGGTAAATGCAAAGGAGATATAAGGAGAGTAATGCTCACAGGGAGGCAAAACACGAGGGCAGGTCACCATGTAAGGCTGTGGAACTGCTGTCCTTGGAGGCATCAGAAAACTGCTTGGACATGGCCCTGAGCAATCTGAGCTAGATCCCAAGTTGGTGCTGCTGTGAGCAGGTGGTGGGATTGGATGACCTCCAGAGGTGCCTTCCAACCTAAGTTATTCTACATTTCTATTCAAAATGATTTGGCTCTCAGGAGTCCCTGTCTCCACTCACACTTCAGGTTTGCACTTCACCTGCAAAGAAACCTGCCACTGCTTCTCACTTCATGACTCCAGAGGCTTTTCCCTGAAACACTCTGCCCCTGGAGAGGTGTCATCTCCCTCATCCTCTGGCACACCCCAGCAGCACTAGTACAAGGCAAACAGACACCATCCCTCCTGGCTGCCCAGACACAGGCTCTGCCAGAGCACAGGCACACAATATGCACACTGGGAATAAACAAATCTGGTGGACCATCTGCCATGCTCCCAGCAGGCAGCACACAGCCCTCTGTGGTGCCGTCTGGGTTCAGGCTTGCAGCACTGCTCAGGACTGTGCTTTTCCCCTCAGAGACTCCAAAAGTTTCTAGCAATAATAGCGGTCTCAGTAGGGATCCATAGCTGCCTTCATTTCTCTAGACTAGCCTGTAATTAAGACCTGATAATGATATATTTTTTTTGAAAGCCTGTGTGGGAGGAGAGAGGGAAAATTGTGAACCTTAGAGCAAGCAGTCTTGAATGGGCTATTTCAAAATTAGAACTAAGTCGTTGTCAAAGAAACACGTGCTACTGTCATTTTCCTTCAGATATCTCCATTAAGTTGGTAAGATTTCAGCTGTGCCCTTAGCGGGGTGTTTGAGCAGTTGAGATTCAACTCCACTTGCTTCCTTAGAGATGCAAGAAATGTGACTGCAGATGTCTCAACAGGTCAGATGCTTTGCTGTCTAGCCTCAGGACAAGACAAACCATCTCCAAATATTAACTTGCATGATTGCAGTGGGGAGAGCTGTCTCTGATTATTGACAAAATCCTTTAGCATAGAGAGAGGAGTCTGGAAAATGCTCAAAAGCATAATTTTTTTGCACATTTACACTTTTTTATTGTCTCAGTAGACTCATGTTCTGACTTCTTGTGCTGTGAATAAACAATATATGTGAGTGGGCCTGAGAACAAATGTTAATGGTTTCTTACCTTTTATCATGGGTCAATTTTATTCCTCTCTGTGTCTGTTTGTGATTGTTCTCTCTGGAGAACCATAAGGAAGATGAAGATTCAGTGAACTTGTTGCTTTTATGCTTTAAAATTCTGTGGTCTGAACATATTCAGTGTTAGATCTTTATTTTTATAACAGTTGTTCTTTCACCAAAGAAAAGCCCTAGGTTTCTGGCAGTTCTAAAACGTCTGCACATCTCTTGCCCTGTGCTGTCAGACAGATGATCCATAAGAGATTTAAACCCTTGGATGCTGCCCAGGGGGCGACAAATTTTGCACATGCCCTGTGGAAACAGTTTCTTCTTTCAAATCCCTCCTTGAGAAGCAAACCATGTCTGCTAATATGGCTTTAGATCTCTCTGAAATTACTAGGAAATTGGAGACTGACCTAGCAGCCTGAGAACTAGCTTATTATTTAGCTTGATTTTAAGCCCCATAACTCTACCACTACCTGTGTGTTAGGCTGATTGCTCCAGCATTTGCGTTGTCTTCTCTTCCCCAGAATCTCACTTTTTTTCCTGTCTACCATCTGTAGTGATTATGATATACTTAGACATCTCAGCAACAAGTAGTATGGGATACTGCAGGTTATAAAATTTGGGACTATTGCATGGGCAGGCACCTCAGTGGGACACATTAACTAGAAGTTCCTGCAGTTAGGAAATGCCAGGACGAAGGTGGCTGTGCTGTGCTTTTGGGTCAGAGACAAGACTGCTCAAGTCCTGCTCACCTGACACTGATCTGACATTGCATTTCTACTGAGGAAAACCTAGAGGTCCCCTGTTCCTGCTGCATCCTCCCCCTGGGATACACTCTGCTTCCCTGTCCTGTCATACCTGGTACCATTTTACCAGTGGTGGTAAAAATACTGAATCAGCTACACCTGGAGCACACCTTGAGAAAGCCCAAATGCTCCTTCATGAAAGATCACTAAAACCTTTGAAAACGGTTTCTGATCTTGCATCCATCTTGTAGTGCATTTTTCTGTACTTTATGAAGGAATATGTGATGTAAGGCAACAATGCCTTAAATATAACCTAGCTATTGCTTAGCTAAGCTCAGTTATTTCCTAATAACAAGGCTGGTTACTTCACCATTGCAGGGGATTAAGTTGGTCCTATGTGTTGGGTTTTTTTTAGTAAAACCAATTTCATTTTACCCTCCTGCTTTTTTTTTTTTTTTTTTTTTTTTCTTGCTATTTATCATCTTGTTACTTTCTAGATGCTTTACTAATATTTCCAATATTTTTCCAAGAATAGAGTTGGGCTGAGTGTTGGATGACCGAATGAAGATATTGGCACAAATTTAGTTTTACTTTCTTGTATTTAGAACATGTTTAAACCAGTATCAGCTTACTCACACTACATAATCACCCATCTGCTCTGGAAATGCTGTGCAGTGAAAATTATTAGTTCCTCACCCTCAACTTCAAGCTTAAAATGTACTGTGGTGATCTGTTAAACTCACAGAAAATAATGTAAACCCACAGAAAATAATGTGTTCAAGAGGAATCTCTCCAGGATTAACTTCTAAACATTCCCCCTCGTTTTTTAACATGTGACTCCTTCTAAATAGGGAGTCCCCATCTTCTTTGTAGCCAATCTTTAAATACTGGAACATGCTGATAAGATGTCCCCTAAGCCTTTATTTCTCAAGTCTGGACAAAACCAGTTCACTCAGCCTTTTTTCCTGTGTCAGGCTTTCCAATCCTTTGACCCCTTCCCAGTCCTTTGTGGCCTTTTTCTGGACCCTCTCCAGCCTGTCCACATTTTTTTTGTAGAGCAGGGACCAGAACTGAACGCAATACTCCAGGTGTGGTCTGACAAACACTGTATAGAAGGATGATGACTTCTTTATCTCTGCTGGTGATACCCTTGTTGATGCAGCCCAGCATCCTGTTGGCTTTCTCTCCTGCAGCAGTGCATTGTTCACTCATACTGAGCCTGTTGTCTACTAGGACCCCCAGGTTCCTTTCCACAGAGCTAAT
This sequence comes from Chaetura pelagica, assembly GCF_000747805.2. NCBI lineage: Eukaryota > Metazoa > Chordata > Aves > Apodiformes > Apodidae > Chaetura > Chaetura pelagica. The sequence continues at coordinate 3,572,949 of NW_009954241.1, forward strand.
CCCCAGATGGGTAGATCCCAACCTGTGCTGTATTTCCTGGATTATGTTTTCCCATGTGCAAGACCTTATACCTGTCTTTGTCGAACTTCAGAAGGTTCTTGTTAGACCACTTTTCCAGCCTGTCCAGGTCTTCATGCAGGGCTGCTCTCTCTCTCAAAGTGTCCACTTCCTCACTCAGTTTGGTATCATCAGCAAAGTTCGTCAAGGTGACCATCATCCCGATCACTTATGAAGATAGCAAACAGTGTTGGACTCAGTATTGATTGCTGAGGAACCCCACTTGTGACAGGTTGCCAGCCTGAAAAGGAGATCTTTACTATCACCTAACATGACTGATCAATCAACAATGATTGGTGACTGAATATTATTATCTATTCCAGATCCCCATAGTGCATAACATTTTTCTCAGTACATAAGTGGTAAATAAAAAAAGATAAATCTCTCTGGGAAGGAGGTGAACTGGATGATCTATAGCATTCAACAGGAGGCAACACAGATTTTCAAAACTATTTGTGCCAGGTAATTTAGCCTTATTTGATCTTTTTTCTTTAGCAAGCACAATGTTACTATAGAGCTCTTTTACAGCTGGGCAGCAAACCAATTGGTGCTGAGGACCCACTGTCTCCACTAGACTTGTTTTGGGGGAATTTCTTTTTGGATCAGGTGTGTCCCAGCACTAAGCAGACAACCTGGGAGGTTCTGGAAGACATAACCCTGTCCACCTTCTCCCAGACAACAGCTGGCTCCTGCCCTAGGTGTCTGGTGTCCACAGAGCCTATTATTTTTGCCTTACAGGCATCCCACATTTCTGACTGGTTTAGGCAGGGGTTTTTTTTTGTTTGTTTTTGTTTTTGTTTTGTTTTTTTTTGTTTTGTTTTTGTTTTATTTCTTAATCCTCCAGTCAAGGGAAAAGTAAACTGTGGTGCATAATGCAGTGCTTTAAGCCCATCTAAAATATTCAGGGAAAAAGGAGCAGCTGAAGGGTTACTTATGAAATAGCTTTTCCCCATGGCTCAGAAATTCTTCTGGCAGTTTATCTTCTGTTCTCTATCTTCTTTTGTGCTTTATCAAGTGGGGCAAAAAACTTGCTGACATTTCCCAGGGAAGATAACCATAGATCACCCTTGTCCAGGGTGTTCATAATACATTGTCCTCCTGGAGATAATGCACTTGTTTGGTGATCTGCAGGAAAATCCACTTCCTCAGGGAGTTCACCAAAGCTTCTCTCAAGTTGTCTTCTAGCAATTGGAGATGGAAAATCTTGTGTTTTCACTGTTAGGTGTTTGTCTTAATCTCCAAAGAGAACAAAATGTCAGCTTTTCACATTTTCTCTCTAAAATGAAAACTGAAAGAAGAGTCAGGAAATAAATATTTTGTGTCAACAGTGTGGAATGAAAAAACAAACATTTAATCTTTCCCAGAATAGGAAACTGAGTTTTGCTTTGCACAGACCGAGCAAGTCTTCATTGCAGTGTGAGCTGTTCATGGCTCACTAGGGAGCCCTTACTCCTCAGCCACATTTCAGCTAGTCTGCAGTTCATCCTGATGGCCAGAGATAACCTGTCCTCAGGAAGGGCCAAGGGAAGCTGCTCTAACCTGGCAGTAGAATGCAAGGGATGCCAGAGCTCCTCTGCGCACCACAGCTCACAGGATGCACTGCACTTGGTCAAATGGCTGCAGAAACATGTTGCCAGCTGATACCAGAGAAAACAGTTGATTATGATTTTCGTGAGTGAAATGTCTGCCAGCCTATACCCATAGCCATTAAAAATATACACTTTGTTGCAATTATATTGGTTTTGCTGAAAAGATTGCTTCAACATAAATCTTTTTCACTTGTCCCCTGGTATTTTTATCGGCATCTGGACTACATTTGGAGATTGCACTGTTGTATTTGGGAAGATTACACAAGCTTGAATGCTGCTTTCCTTTTGGAGTTTCTACACTGTGGCATTTTTTTCTTCAGAATCAGAAATACTGTGGTGTTCTGAAAAAAAAGAAAGAAGCAGTAACAGTTTATGATAATCTTCTTTTTTGTCATTTCTATTTGTTCTTCATTCTTCCTTCTGACCAGAAGTACTGACTGGAACATTTGTATTTATTTGTAGTACATGTTAAATAATGTATACAGCTACAGGTATACTATATAATAATATAATTCTGTTTCTATGAGAGCTATACAGTGCAGCTCTAAAATCTCCATTGTGACCATGAATTACGAATTCTTTTGGTAAATCTCTGGTGATAATCCCCTGTTGGGTCTTGTGCAAGTATCTGGCAGTGAAATGCACATGGATTATTCAACAGCTCTTCAATTAATTTCTCAACAGTTTTAGAACAATTTATGTCTTTACAAGTTGCTTAGAGCATTATTTGAAAAAAATTGCTTTGAAATAGGTGATCAGCCACCAGAACTCCAGATACTCTTCCTTGGGAAAAACCTTTCCAGCTTCAAACATCTTTAGGCAAATGTGAAAACTTTTAGAGTTGAGACTACAGGTAGCATTAGAAATCTGACACTTTTCAGGCTTTTCCAAAGCTTTTAGTAGGATTACTGGTATTTCTGACCTCAATAGAGCTCAGAAACATATACTCATCATATTTAAACTTGAGTATTTGCAAATTAAGATCTTTTAGAAGTACCCCTAACACTATTGCTGAAGCAAATGATAGAACAAAACTGGCCAAGAGATCTTTTTTTTTAATGCTTTCTTACAAATGTGTTGAAGATACACATTTCTTAGAGAAAGAGTGACTGTTCCTGTATCCATAAATGCTTGTCAGTGTCCACTACATTGTAGCCAAAAATTGCATGCTGCATCTCTCTGAAAAGCTGCAGGCTGATGTCTCTGGGTTGTATGTCAAGCCACACTTGTGGTTTAAACAGCTTTCCACATTTTTATGGCTCTACATAAGAGACTCCAAGTACTGGGTCAGGAAGGACCACAAGTTCTCAGAAGACAGTGCTTTCCTCCAAGGTGTCCCTGAGCTGGAGTCTTTGCTCACAGCACATCTGCTGAGTGCGGGGCAGCATCATAAATTGCTCCCAGGACCTCCCTGGCACCCCAGAAGTGGCTGGGCCTGAGCCTGCAAGACCTGGGTGATATCAATTAGTGAGACGGGGCAGGACTGCACAGACCTTTCTTGCACTGTTATTCTGCAATTCAGAAAAATATTAATGCTTTGTCTATGGGATCAAACCCCTTGGCTCCTTCAGTGATTTCCTCATGTATTGTCTGCTTTTTTGTAGTTACTGATTTGCTGCTCAGTTTTTGTGAAGTGCTGAAGGTCACTAAAGAAAGTCTCTGCTTCATAAACATCTTTCAAACCTGTAACAGCTGCAGCCACTTATCTGTGAACACTAAATTTCTCATGTTTAATTTTATGAGAACATTTTATGAATAAATTAGAACCTTAAAGAGATTACATAATCTTTTGCCTATCTCTTTTTCCTCAGCTCTCTGGCAAATTAAAGAAAAAGCCTTTGGGTGTTCAGCTCAGCATGGCAAATCTCTCACCCAACACTAACACTGCAAAAGTAATGAAGGCACTGGTGGGGAGAAGAAAATGTTTCAGAAAATATTGTTGTTTGACTTACACATTGTGCATTGTCAGACTGGTTGGTATCTCTGTGATTATCATCTGCATCCAAGCTACTGAGCAAGAGGGATAGTAGCAGTGAAGGATCCCATGAAGGCAAAAAGCATTATAAACACTGTAATTTTTGAGCTTGCACTTCGCTGTGGGTCAGGGAATTCAGGAGGGCAAGTGGGTTTGCTACCAACATGATGTTGCTTCCATAGAATCATAGAACATGCTCCAACAGGTCCATGGCTTTTTTGTGTTGAAGAACCCAGAGCTGGACACAGTACTCCAGGAGGGGTCTCACCAGAGTGGAGCAGAGGGGCAGAACCCTGCTGGTCCCATTTCTTTTGATGCACCCAGGTTATGGTTGGCCTTCTGGGCTGTGAACTCACATTTCCAAATTACATCCAGGTTTTCATCCACTAGTACACCCAAGTCTTTCTCAGCAGGCCTGCTCTCAATCCCTCCATCCCCAGCTGTATTGAAACTGGGGATTTCCCATATTTGCTCTGGTTGTGTTATGGGATACAAGGAATCCACCCCACTCTAGTAAGGCTTTTGCTTTTGGCTGGGTACCTTCCTAGGCCTGGAGAAAAATGCTTCTTACATTTCTGTTCAGCTTATCCTACCATCTATGGATTCCTCTGCCACGTTATCAGCTGCCTGTGCAACCCATGACTTTTGTCTTTCCAGCATGACTCTTAAGTTTTGGCTCTACATTGTATGGATACAAGCTGGAAAAAACTCTCCTTTGAGAGTTCAGTCTCACTTTCAACCAGAGCTATTCATAGACTTGAGACAAGAAATACACAGAATTTTTTTAAAGGTAAAAACAAGGTGTCTGCCCAAAAGCAAATGTAAAGATATCTGCAAAGGGGGTCTTGAGACATATTTGTCAGTGTCACATTAACTTCTGTATTTCCTAATATCTAAACAGACAGTTGGGCAAATTCAGCATTGATTTAGTTGTGTTTTTAGCTGACATTGATTGTATTTTGTTTGCTACAAGGTGATGATCACAGACATGTAGCAAACAGACCCAGATGATCTTGACCATCACCATGAGTAACCTGGGCATGCACAGATACATCCAGGATAATCTGGCCAAAGAGTGCACCGTGCGCTCTGATATTAGCAGGCAAGAGTTTCCCCATGTCTTTTGGTGAAATGTCCTGAAATATCTCTTATTGAGTAAAAATGCATTTTTACGCCTACTTTCATTGTTAACCTTGTTTTGCTTGTATTGAGAAGACTTACGTGATTTTATTTGGCCTCCTGGCCTTATACTTTCTAAAATTATTTATAACATCTCAGAAACTCACCCAGCTATTGGGAAATGGTGGTCATGGAGGTGACTGGAGATGGCAAGCTAAAACAAAGAGCTGGGTGTCACTGCCAGTGGTTCCTTTGTGCCCCTGAAAGTTTCAGTTTGTGGAAGATCTGGTACTCAGCCTGGCATTTGTTAGAGACATTTATTCTTGCTCTAGTCAATTATTTCCAATGCAAAAAGACAAGGTCAGAGCAGCAGAGCTCTTTGGGTCTGTCCTGTTCTTCTTATTCCTTAAGCTGCTGAATAGTGTTTTAAACCCAGACTATATTATAAACATTAACCAGACCAGAGAAAGATAATCATTCCTGAGGAACAGCAAATAACATAGATATTGCCTGTGTTTCTTTTTCCACAAATGCCAAGGGACTTGGCACTGGAGTTAAGTCCAGATGGTGGCCAGTCACGAGTGGTGTTCCCCAGGGCTCAGTGCTGGGGCAGCTCCTGTTTAACAACTTTATTGATGATTTGGATGAGGGGATGGAGTGCACCCTCAGTAAGTTTGCAGATGACACTAAGTTGGGTGGGAGTGTCGAAGTGCTTGAGGGCAGGGAGGCTCTGCAGGGGGATCTAGACAGGCTTGATCAATGGGCTGAGGTCAACTGCATGAGTTTCAATAAGGCCACATGCTGGGTCCTGCACTTTGGCCACAACACACCCCAGTGGTGCTACAGGCTTGGGGAGGAGTGGCTGGAGAGCTGCCCAGCAGAGAGGGACCTGGGGGTGCTGATTGACAACCAGCTGAACATGAGCCAGCAGTGTGGCCAGGTGGCCAAGAAGGCCAAACGAATTCTGGCCTACATCAGGAATAGTGTGACCAGCAGAACCAGGGAGGTGATCCTGCCCCTCTACTTGGCCTTAGTGAGGTTGTACTATGTACAGTTTTGGTCATCACAGTATAGGAAGAACATTGAGGTGCTGGAGAAGGTACAGAGAAGAGAAACAAGGCTCATTAGGGATCTTGAGAACAGGTCTTAATAGAAGAGGCTGAGGGAGCTGGAGCTGTTCAGCCTATAGAAGAGAAGACTGAGGGCAGACCTCATTGGTCTCTACAACTACCTGAGAGGAAGTTGTAGTGAGATGGGTGTTGGCCTCTTCTCCTTAGTGACCAGGGATAGGACAAGAGGAAATGGGGTCAAGTTGCACCAGGGGAGGTTCAGATTGGAGATTAGGAAAAATTTATTCACGGAAAGGGTGGTGAGGCATTGGAACAGGCTGCCCAGAAAGGTGGTGGAGGCACTGTCCCTGGAGGTGTTAAAAAAATGGGTGGACGTAGTGTTTTGGGAGGTGGTTTAGTGGTTAGGGATTGCAGGGTGGATGGTTGGACTTGGTCTTAAAGGTCTTTTCCAACCTTGATGATTCTGTGATTCTATTAGAAAAAAAAAACCAACAAAAAAACCACCTTTTTGTATAGAGTGAGGTTAGCTTAACGAAGAAAGAAGAGCCTCTGAAAGGATCAAATTCTTCTGTCAAAACTTTTCTTAATCCAAATGTTTTGTGTTAAGTTGCCCAGAGCAACTGCTGAAACTTTTGCTGAGTCTACTGAATAATTTCTCTCCAAATATTTTTTAGGTGAGAAATTAAAGCATTTGGTTTTGACAGTTTCTGAACTGCAAATGTATTTTAAAATGCTTCTTTCAAATTTTGTCTGACTCTTTTAATACCTCCCCCAGATCAGTAATGCACAACCTATCAGCTGGGGTCAGACAACCATGCTGATCAGCTGGAGAACCTTTCAGTTCATTTACTGTGAAAAGAAAAAGTGGTTTTCTGATGACATTTTTCATTCAAAGGGCAAATTTGAAACTGGTTATTAGCACCACTCTGCCTTGGTGTTTCATTCACTCAAGGGCAGATCTGAGAATGAAACTGGTGAGGATTAGGGAAGGGTGTGAAGGACTATGGACAAAAATCAACCTGCCTCCAAAAGGAGAGGCAACCCCGCACTCACTTCAGCAGCAGCTGAGTCCAGCTACTGATGATTGAAACTGCTGAAGCACAAGGAATAGATGACACAAATGATGCATGGAAAATTCTGGTAATCAATTGCTGTGAAATATTATTCATAGTATTGCTTTTAAGAAATCTGTCTGAGTTTTGCATTTTTTCCTGCTTTCTTCCAGAGTGTTTGAGAAGAACAATATTGATGGGTGTGAGAGAGCAGATGGTTCCAGGTGTGAGATGGAAATCAATCACCTTTTTCAGTCAGAGAAGCCCCTGCTTCTTTTGCACTCAGTATAAGCAGAGGAGGGTGATTTAGCAAGGTGAAAAGTGGAGTTATTTGCTTAGTAAATTGAATTCACATTTGCAGAAATGGTGAAGAAAGAAGGCTGTGTTTCTGGTCAGGATCAAGAAGGGAAATTTCCAATAAAATAGAAGTGGAAGAAAACCAACAAGAAACCACAGATAGCCCATGAGATAATGAACTGCAATGTGGAATCTCTAGGCATCTAAATCACATGAAACTATAAACCCCTTTTGTTCATAGACCTGAAATGTAACACTTTGTGAAAGATCCCGGCTCCTCCCTGGTAATGAATAGCTGGTTGTGTTCCTGCAGATTGCGAGTTGTGGGCAACAGAGAGAGAGAAGGGTCAGTAGGACATGCAGTGCTGTCTTGCCTTTGTAGTAGGAGCATGTTGGACCCCTGGTGCTTTTTTACCAGGAAAGCCAGTAGCCAAAAAAAATTAAAAATCAGCATTGATCATTATCAGCAAAACAGGCAACATAAATGTATATTGTTTATACTATTTAGCCATCCTATAATATTACTTCTGCCTATGCATAAAGCAACGTACGAGAGGCATGGACTGAGTTACACACTGTAACTTTGTCTAGAGCACCTCAGCGGATGAACATCTGCAGTGGCTGCTGAGTACCCCTATTCCTTGTGCTGCTGGGCCTGTTATTTCATGCAGCAGCAGGGAAGAAGATGAGGGGAAGTGATGAACAGTGGCTGGTGGAACACAATTTTATCAGCAAAGACAGGACAGAGAAAAACTAAGCAGAGCATGTCTTATTTTTTGGCTCTTAAATCAAGAGTGGTGGGCCACAAGAGCTTCAGAATTGAAAGATGGTGCTTTTAGTGAGCTTTTGTTCAGAATGGCAAGTCATTGCCACTGGGCAGGAATGTCTTTCATTGCCTTTGAAGTGACCGTTATCTGAAATTATTAATAACAATCATTTGGAATAAGGAATGGAGCTGTGCCTTCAAATCCCTCTTTGACTTCTTAGGTCTCTGGTTCTCAGGATTTCCCCAGAAAGGCTTCTGGAAACCTGCACTAGAATCTGCTGGGAGAACCTAATTTCCTTTTCATTTCTGGTTCTGTCTAAGAGAAGGGCTTTTTTCCCTGAGGAGTTTCATTTTTCTTGCCCTCACTTCCAGCCATTCCAGGGTGGCCACATTGCACTGGCTTGAGATCACAAGGCTGTCTCTGTTACAATGCTTTCTTCCACGTGGAGGTGCTGTTTGCTCACCTTGACTCTATCTCCTGTCAGAAGCTCAAGATGAAGGGAATAATTGTTACTTGCCACATCCTTAGTACCATTTACAAGCCTTGAGTATATTGTAAAGTCAATCATTTCACCGTGAATTCCAGCAGGA
>NW_009954241.1:3581504-3585990 GCF_000747805.2 Chaetura pelagica
CAGGAATTTCCATGTGTTTGTTCTAGCATGTTGGATGTCAGTGAGGGCTTTCTCTGTTCTTTCCTGTTTTCTCTCTCTGTTCTTTAATATTTGCAGATCAGCTACCTGGATCTTCCATGCATATTTTGGCCAGACAGTACACCATCACAGAGGTATTGGGAACAGGAGCTGCTTTAGGCAAAGGTGGAGGACTTTTTTTGCTTTAGGCAAAAAGTGAAGGACTCTGGATCAAAAATGCAGATAATTATTACTTCAGTAGAAGTGTTACACGTGGTCACCCAAAGTGGAAAGCTACTTACAGACAACCAGTTGACAATAGTAAAGGAAGCAGCTACCAGTAGTGTCCCCCATGTACAATCATAGGAACACTGGAGACTTTTTCTTGACAGCGTCCTGTAGGTATCATGAATATATATACAATCAAGTACGCCCATATGCTCTCAGTTCTTTTCAGCTAGTGATCCCAAATTCAGATGATAGATAAAGAAAGAAATTGAGAGAGTGGAAAGTGAATGTGTATATGCAAATTTCTTCCAGAAAAGTACAGTTATAGCTAAGCAGATTTCCTTTTTCATTCTGAAGAGGAGAGGGCTTTAGGATAGATATTTCTGAGCTAGACATAAGAAGGAAGCTAAGAGATGTGGTCAGAAGGAAGATCGATTTGGCTGGTTGTGAGGGGCCAGCCCTCAGGATCCACACTTGAGGGGAAGTGGTGTCGAAAATGCCATGTAAGCCCTCGGAACAAAGCCTCATTCAAATCCCCAAAGGCTGTTGCTCCTTTTGCTTGCTGTGGTGGTCAGACAGGGCCTGAAATGGGGCTGCAGCATTGGGCCTGGTCAGCAGCACACCTTGAAAAAGGACTGTGTTCACTTTCTTCTGGACCATTCACTTCTTTACATAATGTAAGTAACATCAGATATGAGAATCTGCCTGTGTATATTCCAAATGGCCAAGTCTTGCAGTTACTCCACATTGTCATCCTTGGCATCCTTGCATCACTGCTTCTTTCTTATCTTCTTATTGGCCTATAAGGTAAATTACCTTATCCTCCCCTCTTTTCTCCACAATCCCTCCTCAGTATCTGCACAGAAAAGGCTCTAATCTTCATTATCCACATCGACAACAATCCTTTCATGCCACTCAGATCCCTCTCTTCTAACCCCACCAACAGCCAGAGGTAGGATGTCTGCTTTTGGGTTCATTCATACTGCGCAGTTTCTTTTGAGTTTCCTGATTGTCTCCTCAGGTTTTCTGCTATGAGACCTCCTGGATCTTGCTATAAGGCCTCTGCTCTGACAGGTTCTATGTGCTGAAGTACATGGAGCTGTTGTCTCTGTACCAAGGAAAAAGACATCTTAGTCATCTACTAATGAAGAAAAGTAGTCCTTCCTAAAAATCCTGCAGCTTTCTTTAATTTTGCTCAGTGATTCATGTTTGCCACGTTGCTGTTTCTTTAAAAGTTTCATTCAAAAATCATTTTCACAGCAGTGAAAACCTCATCCATCATTTTAGCTGGCTAAGGAGGAGCTCTTTTGCACAGGTTAGATTGGCATTGCCATTGAGAGCTAAGTCAGCCATGCATGAACAAATTAATCTATTGAATGAGTTAATCTATGAAGCAGAGAGCTAATGAGTTTAATGTCCCTAGCTACTAAAATCTAACAGTGTCCACAGCACTTTCAAAAGGACCACATCATATTAATCTGACCTTTACTGCTTTTTTGCACTGTTTTTATATTGTTTGAACAGCTCAAACAGTGAGCACACTGTTATACATTTAACAGAGCAAATCAAATTACCACAGTAGCTGTAGAGCAAGCAGTGACAGTGTGGCTCTTCCAGGCACAGCTGAGCACCTGATGCATGCCAGCACAGGAGAGCAGAACCAGCACTTACTGAGCACTCCTGGATCTCAGTGGCTCTGCTGTTTCTTACTGTCTCCTAAATCTAATGACAGAAATTAATGGTGATGGGATTTTTGCACAGCTTCTCTTGAACAGAGGCTGGTAGGCTGTAGCAAATACTCCTGCCTCTGCTTTCCTGACTCAGAATCTTCAGAGGAAAGCCAACAGCAGCATGGCTCCAAATATTCAGACATACCAAGTCAATCTGTATTCTTTATAAATCCTGGAAATCCTGGCAAGTTACAGTGCTTGAAGCATGTGTCAGATGAAACATTTCTTCCCAAAATATCTTTTCTGAATTGCATCTCATGCTTGAAAAATCAACCCCTTCCTTTTAAGCTAAATGTAATTTATTTATTTTTTTTCTCTTTCCCATGTCTGGTTGCTAGAAAGAGATACTGTTTCAAAGAACATAAAATAGCTTACCTCCCAAACAGTTACATTTCAAAATCTAGAGAAGTTTTCATATTAATTCAAATAATAATTACAGTCTAAGTATAATCCAATTGTATTTTATATGGTTCTTTGAATAAACTTACTGGCACAGACTAAGCTGATCACAAATATCAAATTATGCTTATTTTAGTTACTTTTCTATCTGAGCAATTTGAACAAGATTTCCTAGTTTATGGCTTTAGGATTAATTAAGCCTTTAGACCAAAGTTAGCAACATGATGTCATTATGAGTTGCCCCTCCATTAAGGCTAAGTAGGAAACCTTTAAATGGTAACTAATGAATGAAGACATTTAGTAACCTGAATATTGTTAGAGTTACTTGGTCTGACTGTTCCCTCCCTGAAACACCCCAAAGAATTTTGATCCCTCTATCACATAGGGCTCAACATGATAAGGAGTTCAAGGAAAGTCTAGAGTTCACAGAAGGTAAAACTATGTGCAAGGCTTTGTAAAAACTCTTGGAGTCCAGTCCAGGAAGAACAGTTCAGAGGAGTAGGCATGTTAGCTGTTTAGCCAGTATGGTACTTACTTGTTAAGAACACCATTAATTGTGAAGAGCTTTACATCAGATACTCAAGAAGAACTTAGAGTTGTAAATTACAGTGAGATCAATGTGTGGCTGGGAAATCTGGATGTCCATATGCATGAATAATTGTGAATTCATCTGTATTAAAAATGTGATCTAAATTGTGCTTTGGTTAGTGTTTACCTTTGCACAGCCTCAGTGGTTTCCAAGTTTGACCACCATGTTAGCAAGCAAACTGGTTTGATACCTTCTGTGTCCCTGTGTTAATCTGGTTGGAGCCTGAGCTGGCATTGACACTTGGAGGCAGAAGTCAGGCTGTTATGAAAGTGGATAAAGCAACAGAAAATTAGGGACACAGGTTTGTTACATCTGGGCTTCACAAATAAGTATTTGCCTCACTCAGTCCCATGTCTTTTATCCTTTGAAGCTCTCACTGGCTTTTCTTTGTTATTACTGCATTGGTAATTGCTTCTCTTTCATTTGCAAGCTCTTTGCAAACTCTCTGCACCTTATCTATCCTCTCAAATTCAGCATGAAGAAGTCAATTCCCATTTCTGCTTCACCCTTTATGATAATTTCCATTTGTACTGACAGACAAATACTTTATTTTTCACTTAGTATCTAGTAATCCACAAACTCATTTAAAAATAATCTCTCTAATTACTCCTTAAACATGGAACCCCTAAACACTACTTTTTCACCAGTGAACTACTCATAGCACTGAAAGAGCTAAGTAGGTGGATTTTTAGTTTTTTGTACTGGAGTAGGAGTTAGCAGGCTGTGATCCAGTACAAAGAGATGCAAATAGACTTGTTTTAGTTGGGGTATGATGACTCCTTCAACATGACTGCTCTGGGAAAAATGCTAGATGCTGTGCCTCTTCCCACCAGCTGTGCAAGATGTTTAAGTTATCACCTGTGAGAGAACTGCAAACCTTGACACAGCCCATGGGGAGCAATATCTTGGGAAGAAAAAGCTGCCACCAAGGTATGCCACTCAGCTCTGAGCACAACGAGGGAAGAAGCACCTCTTTCTTGTAGGGTAAACACCTCTGGAGACAAAAGGGCTTTTTCCAAGGACAGTGAGAAATGCATCATCCCCTTAATATTGTATTAAAATCAAGAGACCAGACTACATTTGTATTGTCAAGGCATAAGGTTCTGGCTTGTTCTGGACTCAAGTGTATGTAAACATAGCAACTGATAAAAATTTGTATTCCAATGAGGTTTGTTTTTTTTCTGTGTGAATATAGCGTTTCATTCCAATGGGCCTTCTGTGCCTCTTTCATTTTGATTTCTGTAAAATAAGCAACAAGAGATTTACTATATCTATGGGATTTCACCACCCAGGCAGGCAGCCACTCAGTGCTCACAAGGTTCACTATGGTTTTTACTCAGTTTGGTCCTCATTTGGGGCATAACTGATATTTTGCCATCAGAAAAAACCAAACATGATCCTGGGTAATTTTATAATTAAGTTGTTTGTTCATGAGGCTTTTGAGAAACAGTGAAAAACAAAGTTGAAAGAAGCAAAAGAGAAATAATTAGGAAATATCCAAATAATCTCTGTTTAGATACTTATTTAATATTGCGGGGGGGGG
>NW_009954241.1:3586216-3600909 GCF_000747805.2 Chaetura pelagica
GGGGGGGGTGAGGGAGGGGGAGGAGGAGGGCACAGAAATCTCATTTCTGCAATGATGTATCTACCTTGTAACCAGATGGCCAGATTCATGAACAGGTGCTCATAATTACAGGTGCTCTGAAAGTTTTATTAGCTAGTAATATGCCTGGTGAAAGGCAAACATGAAATAGATGGAGAATTATTTTATTTAAATGTGCAGTTTTAGAAAAACTAATTTTCTATATTGTTTCAAACCATTTGATTTTTAGAAACATGTTGGATTGAATAAACCCTCCATTTCCTTGATGCAACTGAAAATTCTTCTTCTGAACCCTTACAACGAGTGTTTTTATGGCTGAACTAGAGAGCTGGCTCATGTTTAGCTTATATTTAATTCACTTTCCTTCTGTAATAGCACAGGGAGTGCAAGAGATGGGGACTTAGATGGGAAAGTGACAGGTGTTCGAAGGTTTTATTTAAGAGACCTTTTCTTCAGTTTATAATTTTTTATGTCATCTAACTAATTTAAAAGTTATGAGATGACTTTCAGTCAACTTACCCCCCACCTAGTGCCCTTAAGAACTACCAAAAATCCTTACCCGAAGCAGCCTGCAAGATGGGAAATTAAGTTATTCAAAACAGATCCTGATAGTGCTTGCTCCCTTTTCCATCCATGTGCACATGTGGCCTCAGCAGGGCTGTAGATGGGGGAGCAGGGACATTTAGGAAGCCAGCATCTCAAGCTTGGTATAATGCAATTTGTTAGTTTGGGGGGTCACCTGTTTCTTCTGTGTGAACTGCTTCACTAGGATCAGCATGACCATTTTCCAGACAGTCACCACACTTCAGTTATTGATTTTTTGATGTCTTAAGGTGCATGTCCATTCTTTCTGGAATGAGAGTTGAACAAAGAGCAGTGCAAAAGTGTTATTTGTGCATTGACCCAGCAGAGGTTTGGAAAGAATGGCTGTATTCCTAAATGAGACAGAAGTTGTGGATTTCTGCTTTCTTTTTCAGTGTCATATTTCAATGCTAAAATCAATCCCCCTGTGGAACAGACAGTTGAAATGGATCTACAGCTCTCATTAACTTCCACACAGACTGTAGGCATGCAAAATTGTGATGTGAATGTGATGTACTTGCCTAAAGACTCACAGATTTATAAATGAAGACTAAAAAGTTTTATGGAAACTATTAACAGAGCTAGCGATAGTTACAGTTTTAAAGAACTAAAGACCTGATGATACCCCTTTCTTACAGGCTATCCCAGCACTGCTGCAGCATCTTTAAAGAAATATAAATGGCATGAAACTCCATTTGACTGTGCATATAATAGCTATTGGCTAAAGCAGCATTATTCCCAAGAGCTCATAAGAAATTCTTTGCTTGAAAATTCAACCATGAAAGGAGCTCCATGTGTTGCTAGAAATAACTTATACCAAGTGGGCTCCCAGTGCTTGGTTCTCCAAGCAAGGAACCTGAATGCACTGGCCCTCTCCACACTCTTAGGGAATTCCTTTATCCTGCATGAACCTGAGATCCTCAGATGCATTCCCTTCCTTGCAAGTCAGTTGTAAAGGTGAAGCCTTAGTAACTGAGAGGTACTGTAACCCTACAGAAACAGAGACTTAAAAAGATTTAGAGCAGAAAAAGTCTCCAATGCATCAAGCTGTCGCAGTACATTTTTAATATACAATTGCATATTGGCTAAGGGCAAATCATGGGGGTAGGGGGATGTTTCTGACCCTTTTGGATTTGGTGGCTATTTATGGTTATTATTTCAATAAGTGCATTTCAGAGACACCAGGAGTTCACAATAATTTTGAAGTGCAATATGCTACATTTCAGATATGCCACTTTGCCACCTACAACACTCCATATTGCTGCTTATAAACTTTAATTTTACCTGATATCAGGTCAGACAGTTTGGAAACACTCTCAGCAAATCTCCATCCCCACTTATTATGTCTGACAGTGAGCAGTGGCAGGTCAGGCTCCCTGTCACTCCAGCAGCACCATTGCTGTCTCTGAGCACTTCACTAATGCCTGTGTTCTCAGACACCTGTGTTCCTGGACACCAAAAGTAGTAGAGACAGGTTATTAAAGGAGGCACAGGAGACCTGCCAGTTGAAATCTACACAAGATGGAGGTAAAACATTGTAAAGTTAAATCAGGCTAGTTTTACCCCTCATTGTGCTTACAGGTCCTGCAAGCACCAAAACTCTTGTATGGTAGGAGAAGATGCTACTGTTGTGATTAACAAGGGAAGTCATTAAGGATCAAAATGCATATCCCTGTTTTTTAGTTGATTACTTGCAGGTACTGTGCTACTGGAGGAAGAGGTGAAGCTAGTCATTCCCTGGTAACACAGGGGCACTGCACACCAGTAGCCTGTTCCATTTGCTAGCTCCATGTTTTCTCTCCCTTTGGTCAGTAACTCTTAAGCGTGAGGAGTACCAGGATGCTGAAGCATGGCCAAGGGCTCCTTGTCCCTTTCAGCAAGATTTTAATCTGTCACTCCTCTACTTTTCATGTTCCTTCAGAAAATGTGAAGTCTCTGCAGTTTGCTGGTGTTATCATGTGCCAGGATGGTATGCTTTCCTCTTGGCAGATTTTCAATTTCAGTCCAAGCTGATTCAGGGTATCTGCAGCTGGGCCACTGTGTTGTCTTTGATTTTTTGGCAGGCCTTTTGAAAATTTGTAGTTTTCACTTTTTCTGTTAAATCACCATCTTCTTGCTGTACTTTCCCTAGTTCTACCATGGAGCTAAAATTCCTGAGCAAATCAGCTCAACAGTCCTGCTCTCTGTCAGCTCTTCAAGTCCCATTCCAAAACCCATCTAAATCTTCAACAAAGTCTTAAAACTTAATTGCTTATTTGAGAAGTCACTGGCCTGACTTTTAAAACTTTTTTGTGTGATTATTCTTTGCAGTGGTGAGAAAGTTACAAAACCATTACTGGGAACTATCCTCTCATCTTAAATAGTTTTTCCACTCTCCAATAACTGCTTTTAACTTATAGGCTATCAAGTAGACTTTTACTATTTTTCATAAGAAAATCTCACAGCTCTGATAAGAAGATCACAATGAATTTTTGTGGAGGTTTCTGTTTCAGTTATCTAATAATTACAAATAAACAAAAAGCCTGGGCTTGTTCCTGGGTTTCATTTTCCAGAAGAGGGTAGAAGGGGAGGGAAGAAAGGAAGTACTATGAACAGTTTTCTATTTACTTTCATTCTTACTTTCCCTCTAACATGTCCCAATTAGTGCACAGTTAACTACTCACCTAAACCTCACCACTCCCAAAGCAGGGGAGAAATGACTGTGCAAGCTGTGTTAGTAGCTGTGGATAAAGAGACTTGCAGTTTGGCAGCCCAGGGCGTAGCTGAAATCCTTGGCATGGCTCCAGCAACAGAGGTTTTCCCTTCAAGCACTGCTGAAACAACTGATTTTACCTTCCTGAGAGAGAAAGTGAGTTAAATAGGAATAGATGACAAAGTTTTTCCATAGAGCATTTTTAAAACACAGCTGGTTTTATTTCTTTAAGATCTGGAGACAATGGGATGTTTACAGAGCAAATACTTTGCATGAAGCAAATCTTCAGGTCTGTGTGATTTCTGACCCAGATTAGCCCAACACCAAAGCCCTCCAGCAGTAGCAGGGGAGCCCCAGGCCCTCTCGAATGAAGGTTTTATTCTTGCCCTCCTCAGGAGGAAGGCTGGAGACGTGGGGAGGAGGTGCTGTCACTTGTCTCAGGCTGCTTTGGTGAAGTCCATGGAAGCTTCCCAGTTTTTGAGGCTGAGATGACACTGTGAAGGGATCCTAATGGCTACTCCTGACCGTTCATTTGTGCCATCAGTTGTTCAACCCAGCCATTAAACACCGTTACCTTTTGTGAACTTGGTGTTCTCTTCAGAGCGTGTTTCTGTATCAGTGTCTGTGCAGAGGCACTGGCAGCTGGGGGCTGCAGAGCAGACTCTGTGAAGAGAGGCCAGGGCTGCTCCATGCCGGACACAGCTGATTCCAGCCAGTTCCAAATGGCCCCAGTAGACCCACCACAGGACACAGATGAGTGCTCAGTGCTCAGGAAGATGTTCAAGTCACTCTGCTCCTCCCCAGACACCAGATTAATGGAGAGAAATCTCTTGAAGGTTAGGATTACTCTTTAGCCAGGAGCATCCACCATCTAGGAGAGGAAAGGTTTAACAGGTCTGTGTTCCTACTTCCCTTCTTAGCCACCAAGTGCTGGAAGG
The DNA here is from genome assembly GCF_000747805.2 of Chaetura pelagica. NCBI lineage: Eukaryota > Metazoa > Chordata > Aves > Apodiformes > Apodidae > Chaetura > Chaetura pelagica. Next base: position 3,590,447 of record NW_009954241.1, read on the forward strand.
ACTTCACAGATGAAGACTTCTGCTGGGATTCACAGTAGAATGGGAGGGAGGGACAGGATTATTTTACAGCTGAAGGGGATAGGTTTGTGGTTTCTGAGCTGAGGACTTGATACGCAGGAAATGGGAGACATAGGGAGTGTCTCAGCCAGGAGCAGGAAGATGTTATCTGCATGCAAGGGATGATGGGAGGTGTGATGAGTGAGTGAGGTAGGGAATTTTTTCTGTTGAAGATCCCATGGCTGTCTGTTTGGCCTGTCCTGTTTTGTCAATATGGCCCACTCATGCTTGTCTGCCACTGTGTTTGCAAAGGAAAAACAATTTCATGTAACATTTATTTATTGTTTTATTAGTGATCAGTTCTACTCCCTTTTTGCAAAGAAGTCCCTGGAACTTCCTCACAAACTGTCTTCCCTGCACCGGGGAGTGCAAACTCTCTGTCCTACTCCTCCTTGGCAGTTGGGTTCACAATTCTTCCCATGAAAAGGACGCCATCAGTGCTTTTGTCAATGATCATCATCAGGAAGGGTCTGTTGAATTTAATATGAGGAGGAGGAGGAAACTCTGCAGACTCTGCTATAATTTCTATCAAGGTCACAGCAGCAGCCTCCGTGCCATTCTCACTGACATCCACCATGGCCTTGTGAATTGCCTGAAAGGGAAGCAAAGATTAAAATATAGGTAGAGAAGAGTGAGAAGCAGCTGTGGAAAATCTTACTTGCTTTAACTCTGTGAGAGGTAGTTTTTAAAAGAAAGCACACAAAGAATATATAACTTTCATGTGAAACTCATGTCCAGCCTTTCCAAGACAAGCAGTTTGCTCTGAGTTCAGAGTTTTCTTCAACACTGTGGCAGAGTCAAACTTGGCTGCTAGCAGTGACTGAGCAGCATAGAGGATGTCTACTGGTCTGTTGTTTCTGAGAGTAAGATGTTGTCTTTAGTACTTAAGAAAGGAATGTGGCGTGCAGTCAGAGCTAAAGAAAATGTAAAGCCAATTCAAGCTTTCTTGATTCAATTCTTAATAGATTTCATATCTGGCTACCATACCAGAAACAACTTCTGAATCCATCAATCCAGCAATCAAAAAATATGCATTTCCCTTTCATCTGGTGCTATCTGTGAGAATGAACTGATCATAGGGGATCTGGTTGAACCTCTTGTATCCAGCAGTAGTTTGACTGATATTACTGTAGTCATGGTCTGCTTTATTTAACACCACTGTTAGATTTGAGGAGCAAGGAGCTGTGCATTTCAGAGCCTCCATCTCCGCCTGCCTCTGCTCAGATGCTGGAAGGAGAGCTGCAAAACATTGGCCTTGAGTGCAGAGCTTTCCTCAGGGTTTTCCTCAATGATTTTTTAATTACTCCATGCAGGTATTCCTGTCCTGTCCCTTCAGAACTTCTATATGTTGATGAAATACAAGATTATATATATGAAGCAATTGCCGGTAGCACCGTTTCATGTCTGTCAATCCAGGGAAGGGCAGATTCGGATTTCCATGAGTCAGGCAGGGCTCTCCTTTTGCAGGGGCCATCCTGACCAGCCTGGAGTTTGGGACGTTGCAGGTACGGGATTGTCTAGGACACGGTTGACTTTCTGGGCTGCAAACGCACATGTCAGCACAACATATCCAAGTTCTCATCTGGACTATTTTTCACCCATTCTCCACCCAACCTGCATTTGTGCTTTGGGTTGCCTTGACCAACGTGCAGGACCTTGCATTTGGCCTTGTTGAACTTCATGCAGTTTGCAGGACCCCACTTCTCAAGCCTGTTGAAGTAACTCTGGACGGCATCCCTCCCTTCCAGCGTGTTGACCTCACCACACAGTTTAGTGTCATCTTCAGTCTTGCTGAGGGTGCACTCATTGCCTCTGTCCATGTCACTGACAAAGGTTTTAAACAGTGCTGGTCCAAGAACCGAGGCTTGGGGGACAGCACTCAGTACTGGTCTCTCTCTGGACAGTTGATCACAATTTTTTGGATGTGAACATCCAGCCAATTCCTTACCCAACAAGTGGTCCATCCTTTGAATCCATATCTTTCCAGTTTCAATGCCAAGATGTGGTGCAGGACAGTGTCAAAAGCTTTGCACAGGTCCAGGTAGATGACATCTGTTGTTCTTCCTTTGTCCACCAGTGCTGTGACCCCATTGCAGAAGGCCACCAAATCGGCCAGGCAGGATTTGCCTTTGGTGAAGCCATGTTGGCTGTCACCAATCACCCGTTTGTTTCCCACATGCCTTAGCAGAGCCTTCAGGAGGTTCTGCTCCGTGATCTTGCCAGACACAGAGGTGAGACTGAGGGGTCTGTAGTTCCCTGGGTCTTCCTTTTATTCCTTTTTGAAAATGGGAGTTATTTTTCCCCTTTTCCAGTCCATAGGAATTTCTTCAGACTGCTGAGGCTTTTCAAATATGATGGACAGAGGCTTTGTAACTTCATCAGCCAGTTCCTTTAGGAGCTGTGGATGAATCCCATCAGGTCCCATGGACTTGTGCAGCTTCAGGTCATTCAGGTGTTCTCAAACCTGCTCTTCCCCTACAGTTGGTGGATCTTCCTTTTCCCAGTCCATGCCTCTGCCTTCTGAAACTCAAATGGTGTGACCAGACCCTCTGCTGGTGAAAACTGAGGCAAAGTAGTCCTTGAGTACCTCAGCCTGCTCTATGTCCTCCATGACCAGGTTTCCAGTTTTCTTCTGAAGTGGGCCCACAGTTTCCATTGTCTTCTTCTTATTGCTGACATACCTGTAGAAGCTTTTCTTGTTCTTAACATCTCACCCCTTACATATTTGTAAACATGGATGAGGTCACCCCTCAGTCTCCTTTTCTCCAAGCTGAAGAGACCCAGCTCCCTCAGCCTTTCCTCATAAGGGAGATGTTCCACTCCCTTAATCATCTTCGTAGCTCTGCGCTGGACTCTTTCGAGCAGTTCCCTGTCCTTTTTGAACTGAGGGGCCCAGAACTGGACACAATACTCCAGATGCGGCCTCACCAATGCAGAATAGAGGGGGAGGAGAACCTCTCTCGAACGACTAACCACACCCTTTCTAATGCATCCCAGGATGCGATGGCCTTCTTGGCCACAAGGGCACATTGCTGGCTCATGGTCATCCTCCTGTCTACCAGGACCCCCAGGTCTCTTTCACCTACACTACTCTCCAGCAGTTCAGCCCCCAACCTGTACTGAGACATCGTGTTGTTCTTCCCCAAATGCAAAACTCTACACTTCCCTTTGTTGAATTTCAGCATGTTTCTCCCCGCCCAACTCTCCAGCCTATCTAAGTCTCTCTGAATGGCAGCACAGCCTTCTGGTGTGTCAGCCACTCCTCCCAGCTTAGTGTCATCAGCAAACTTGCTAAGGGTACATTCTATACCCTCATCCAAGTCGTTGATGAAGATGTTGAACAACACCGGTCCCAGTACCGACCACTGAGGGACTCCACTAGTCACACACCTCCAACCAGTCCATGCCTCTGCCTTCTGAAAATCAAATGGTGTGACCAGAGCCTCTGCTGGTGAAGACTGAGGCGAAGTAGTCCTTGAGTACCTCAGCCTGCTCTGTGTCCTGCATGACCAGGTTTCCAGTTTTCTTCTGAAGTGGGTCCACAGTTTCCATTGTCTTCTTATCTTATTGAGACTGAGAGGACACTGTGAAATAATCCTAGAGGTGACTCTGGATGGTTCATTAGTGCCATAAAACTGTTCTACCCAACCATTAAACACCATTAGACTTAATGAACTTCGGTGTTATCTTCAGACTGTGTTTCTGCATCAGTGTCTGTGCAGAGGCACTTGCATCAGGGGACTGCAGAGCAGACTGTCTGAGGAGAGGCCAGGGCTGCTCCATGTGCTGTGATGGCACCCTGGGGAAAGTGCACACAAGAAACAGTAAAAAACTCTGTAACACAGTTGTTTGCAAGTGAAGAATAATTTAATTTAAAATTTATGCTTTTATTAATTGGAGAAATTTTTTCTCTGCCTCTGCAAAGAAGTCCCTGGGACTTCCTCACAAACTGTCTTCCCTGCACTGGGGAGCGCAAACTCTCTGTCCTACTCCTCCTTGGCAGTTGGGTTCACAATTCTTCCCATGAAAAGGACGCCATCAGTGCTTTTGTCAATGATCATCATCAGGAAGGGTCTGTTGAATTTAATGTGAGGAGGAGGAGGAAACGCAAAAGAATATGGTACCACTGCAACAAATGTCACAGCAGCAGCCTCCGTGCCATTCTCACTGACATCCACCATGGCCTTGTGAATTGCCTGAAAGGGAAGCAAAGATTAAAATATAGGTAGAGAAGAGTGAGAAGCAGCTGTGGAAAATCTTACTTGCTTTAACTCTGTGAGAGGTAGTTTTTAAAAGAAAGCACACAAAGAATATATAACTTTCATGTGAAACTCATGTCCAGCCTTTCCAAGACAAGCAGTTTGCTCTGAGTTCAGAGTTTTCTTCAACACTGTGGCAGAGTCAAACTTGGCTGCTAGCAGTGACTGAGCAGCATAGAGGATGTCTACTGGTCTGTTGTTTCTGAGAGTAAGATTTTGTGCTTAGTACTTAACTCAGAAGAAAAAGGGTTTTGTTTTCGATCAGTTTCTGTGTAAGCAAAAAACAAAACCTGGTCTGCAAAGACACAATAGTGACAAGCTTTGTAAGGTGTCTTTCTGCAGCACAGCCCACTGGTACGACTTGACTTTGTAGGGCTTTCTATGCTAGGCATAGCAAATAGGTATTCCTGAATTCACTGGATCTTATTTCATTGACCTTGCTCAGCCCTCCATGCTTTTTCTTCATTGTCCATAACCCGTCTGAAATTTCCTCTTATTAATTCCTGTTATGCCTCCTCTATTCACTTGTCATACAGCTGTAAACCAGATGTTTATATAGGTAACAAGGTATGGTTCAGTGTAAGGAATCACGAAGTCATGAAATAATATAGGTTGGAAGAACCTCTATGAGTCATCCAGTGGAACCAGCCACTTTAAACCGCATCAACTCAGACACGAGGTGATGTTGCTCAGGGTCTCATCTAGACAGGGTTTGACTAAGAACCCTCTGTCACCTTCCCTTCTCTTGGCTGAACATGTTTCATATTTCATAGCCTAAGAAACTCATCCTAGTTTTGAATTTCCTTCAGTGTGAACTTTTTTACATAATACCTGATGAGTATCTCATGTGTGGGGTCTCTTGTCCTGTCACTGTGCACTGCAAGAAGAGTCTAGGTTCATCGTCTGTGCATCCTCTTAATAGGTGTCTGAAGTCAGTACCAAGAACCCCTGTCACCTTCCCTTCTCTTGACTGAACAACTGCAGATCTCCCAGCTTCTCCCTGTACATCCTGTGCTCCAGACATACTGCCATCCTGCCAACCCTCCAACAGGACTCGCTCTGCTCCAGTATGTAAATATGTCCCTTGTATTGAAAGTCCCAAACTGGACTTGGAGAAATCCAGAGGTGGTCTCACAAGAGCAGAATAGAAGGTAGAGGGGAAGGATCACTTTGCTTGTGGCACAAAGCATATATTTCCTGGAACACTCAGGAAACCCCTTGGCTTATCTGTGTGAAGGATTCTTGCTTGTGATAGCTATCTATCTTCTATCCCTGTAGCAAACACAGATCTTTTAATGCCTAAACTTCTGCTTCCTTTATTATCATCAAAGGGTTATGACTAAGCATCAGAGGTGGGATCAGCCTATTTACAGAGATAAAACCCACATGTACATGAGGCAGATAAACCCCTTGATTACTGTCTTTGTTTGCACACTTACTTTGGAAACCTTCAGATTAGAATTTTCTGCCACTCCAGAGAGATCAGCCTGGTCACTGAACACCTCTGTCACACCCATTTTTTCAAAAAGGCTCTTAACATCATAGTAGCCAGAGATGGAGAACTTTGGAAGGTCCAGGTAGATTTCTCTTTGAAAAAAAAAACCACAAAACAAAACAAAAAACCCCACCAAGATTAATATTGCAAGATCCCTTGATGCAAGAACTGTTGCAAGTATAGACCCATCCCAAACACCTGTGGAACTGAGCCTTGGCTTTCTAAAACCCATGTTAGAGAAACAGGAACTGAGGTACCTGTCCCACCAGCCAGAGTCTGATCAGTGGTAGAGGGACAGACTGCTGGTTTACCTAAGTGACTGACTGGAAAGTATCATGCAGGCTGGAGAAAAAGAAGTTGCATTTTCTTTTGAAGTGGATTCTTCCTACTCAAGGCAGGCTTCTGAGGGCAATGCAGGATCCTCACAGGTGGTAGCACTCCCACTGCTGTGGCTGGGGGAGCTGAGGAGAGTGCTCCCCTTAGGTGTGGAGTCACCTGACACTTTGCCTGATTTAAAGAAACTGGCCAATGCTTGTTCTTCAGAGCTGTGTGTAGCAACTCGTTGTGACATCCTATGTTTTCCCTTGCCTGGACAAGTAGCTGTGGCCTGTTTGATATTGAAACAAAGTTAGAAGATTACCTGTATTCAAGTGATTTCAACCAGCTAGACACTGTCTCTTTTAGCAGAGCATCCTCCACTTGCTTCATTGTCCCTTCATCAGGCAGAATGAACAATGAAGTAGCATTTCCTTTGTATGGGATTTCTACTACCCAGCAAGACAACTTCTCATCTCTATGGATATTAAAGTGTTTCTTTTCATGCATCATTTTGACTTTTACGGAATTTTTAGCATCCAACATGAAGTCAGCATCCCTGGTGGACAAAGGGCTGAAAGGTTTTTCCCAGTAACCTTTAGGAGAAGGAAACAAAAAGAAAGAGCATGAAAAAGGGAGTAGTAAAGGCATGTGACATTAGTTGATGCTTTGTGTACTGTAATTTATCTGTAAAGACAACCAGAAACTTATCTCAGTTAAAGGATGCTTGTTCCTTGGCCATGAAAGGAAGCACCAGGTCATTTTGATGGTTCTGATAAAAAACTCTAAGAAAAATTGAGGCTGAGAGATGTCCCAGAAATGAGCTGAGCTTTGGCAATGATAAAACTTCTACTGACTCCCACCATACATGATCCACTGGTGAGTTCTTCTTTTTCTTTCACTTTTTCTTTTCTCTTACAGGAAATTATTTTCCATACCTGGCTTTCAAATATTTCCTTAGGTCATTTAAAAGCAGGAAGACATATTTGACATTAGATGATAGCATGGGTTCACAATGTGAAAGAAGTTATGTTTCTTCCGTCTGGAGAAGACTTCCAGAGCTAATGTGTGTAAGTGCTAACCACCTTTGTCACTCACCTTTAAAGAAAACGTAGTTAACCAGAACCATCACGGTCTGTGGATCAAGATCCTGGAGGAAATCAACAATTTTCCCATGAGTTTTTGTTTCTATGTACTCATTGATTTCCTTTATAGCCTCTGGAGGATTCTGGAAGCTAGTAGAAGTAGCTTCAGAATAATACAGATTTCTCACATCATCCAAAAATTTTTTGAGCAGTTTCAGTCGGTCGTCTACGAACAGGGCGTTGCCCATGCTCAACTGGTCTTCTCGGTGAGGGTCGTTGAGCAGCTGGAGGATGCGCTGAAATCCAGCATGGATCTCCTGCTCCTCCATGTCTGTCAGATTGAAGGCGAGGCCTTTGTGCAGCTGACTGAGAGTGTTTGATCTGACCCCCAGGGAGAGCATTGTAAAGGCAGTGGAGATACTCAAAGGAGAGAAGAAAATGTTCTTGTTGCCTGTCTCTTCTCTGATCTGCTTGTAAACCCTAAATGCAAAGTCGGCATTGCTGGGGGCAATCTTGGCGTGAGGTGAGTTTTCACCTTCAGCCTGGGAATGGTCTTCTGAGAAATGGGCTATTTCTTGTTCCTGCTGCTCATCGTTGAGGTTGGACTTCAGTTGACCCTGGACTTGTAATCCAAGAAGCAACAAACACAAATACAGCGCAGACTTCATTTTTCTTCTGAACAGTTCTGCTAAGAAATAATGCATCAGCTTTTAGGTCTAGAGAATTTTTTCTTCCCTGCTTAAAAATAGCTTTTTAAATATTGATTTTCAGCAGTCAGTCTTCAGGGCTTCTGCTCTACTTAGAAATACCCTTCTACTTGGCCTCCTGAAGAGTCTGTTTCTAGTCAGTTACCTCAGTTTCTGACCAATGAGCCAAGGAAGGAAGATATTGATATGGCAGTGCCAGGGAGGAGTTGATGTTGTGTAGGCATCTGTGAGGTGTTCTTCCTGAAATAGTTCTTGCCTCTGACCAGCATGGCCTCATGGCACTCCTGAGTGGCTCTGGGTGGGTGACCGAGTTTGCCTATTGGCCTCCATGTACTTTGCAGCTACTCTGACAGAGGGACTGACTTTTGCTGGTAAGTTTCTGTAGTACCTGTGGTCTTGTTATGACTTGGGTTTTTAAGCACTGCAGTTATACAGAGATGCTATCAGTTATAGGTGTGAAAAAGCAAACATCTGAATTGTCACCCCTGAAACTGTTTATATCTTTCTGCCTCTTGTGTGACAGAATTGTATTCTTTCCAAAAGTTACCTTAAACGTTTCAGCAAATGCAGGATCAATGCAGAAAGTTTATCGTCTCTGTCTTTTGCGCACAAACTCTCCATAAGGTTGCAAAGTCCAAGACCCAAGAGTTTTGGAAAAGCTCTAGTGGAACCTGCTTTGCTGTGTATGAGCAATTCAGTGACCCTTCCTCTTCCCTTCACTGATGTAAGCAAATTCTGCATAATCTCAGAGTCCTTCTTCTTCCCTTTTCAGGGGAAGAGCCCTGAAATACACTGGAGAAGAATGTTCTCCGCAGGGCCCCTCACCTAAACTGTCTCAAATGGCAAAATCTCAAAACTATGAGTAGGCAGTGGCCTGCAGGAAAACAGAGACCATCTGGATGCTGCTCATAGCAGCTGTGTGCCCATTCTGGAGCATGGGCTTCTGCCCCAGGGGCTGCCTCGGGCTGCCTGTCTAATGCCAGGTTTAGGTCTCGCATCAAACTTGCTGTGGGCAGGCGTTATAAAAGCTAGGACCTGGGTCACTGGCTCAGTCCTGCTCCCAGCCCTTAGATGATGTTTTCAGGAGCCAAAAGTATTTCTAATTACTGTAAAAACCAAATAATCTCAGAATTAATTATTGTGCAATGAATGGCAGAGATCACAGACAACAGGAATTCAGAGATTCCTAAGAAAGTATAAAATTGTACTTACAGATCTGGTCCTCTCTCTCACAGTGTGTCTTCCGTACTCATATTTTGCTGGGTCTATAAAGTTAATGTCTACGGGTAAATATTAAACAGAGCAAATAAGGTTTATTTGCAAGGCAAAGACTGAGCAAGCTGTTTTTTTTCTGGACATCAAACATTATAACTCTATTTCCCGGTCATACATGCAGAATGATGCCAGACCCTGGAGCTATGAGGAGGGTAAAAAATCAGGGACTTTGCTCACCTAACTGGGCTTGATCTAAACTGTGGGCCAGAGGACTTTGCAAGGTAGTCTTGGTGGTAAATGATCTTTAGAAAAGAGAACATTAGAAGACCTGGAAAGCTAAGACGGGCCCAAAGCGATGCCTGTTTATAGAAAGGGTGCTGTGTCCCACTCGACTCTTTGCGTGGGATATCCTGATGCAAGGCTGCCATCTAATCCAGTGCCCAAGGTTACAGTAAACCTGTTCAAGAGTATCTCAGTATCTCTGTGGTGCCCTGCAGCACACACTGCAGGGGAGGGCAGTGCCAGGGGTTGGTCAGGAAGAAGGGGAAGAAGGTGCCCTAGCAGAAGTTTCCCTGCAACACATAGCAAGATGGAAGGCTGTCCCTCAGCATCCATGGAGGAACATGGTGAAACATTCCCTGAAGGCACCAGGAGGGCTTTACTTGGCTAGTGGACTTGGATTTTGTGGCCAGCTGTCCTGGTTTGAGCCAGGATGAAGTCAATTTTTCTTTTTACTGATTTTTTTTTTCCCTTCAGTAAGCTTTCTTGTAACTAGCAACAGTGTGTTCTGCTAGGCTGATAAGACACTTGCACACAAACCGCGACCCTATACGGGACCAGCGTCGGACATATCCCTCCTCCTCCTTCCCTCATAAATAAGTAACTAAGGTGTGTAAACAGGGTGTACACATATATAAGTATTAAGACATAAGTTCTTGTTATTTGATACTTGCTTTACTTACCCTTTTTTAACCTCCTGCCCCACAATAAACAGTGCATTCGTAAATTCTAATTGGGGATTGGCTGCTGTTATTGGAAATATTAGTAAGTACTGAGCAAGTTACTCACTCAAAAAGTCAGTGCTGAAGCTCACTGCTCCTCTGTGAGAGGCGATCGCCACGTGCGGACCTCTCAGCAGATCCTGACAAGCTAAATATACTCCAAAAAGGAGATAAAATAGCTTGCGGATCGCGACAACATAAGAATCTACCCACCATTGTTATTGGTATGTGTCTACTGTCTCTTTCAATATAGAGGCAGAGATGGTCAGAACATATCTCTGGAGAGAGCTTTTTTCATGATGTGTGCAAGAGCCCAGAAAATGTATTTC
>NW_009954241.1:3600967-3619239 GCF_000747805.2 Chaetura pelagica
ACAAGCTGCTTTTCTCAAGTCTGGGCCTGCCTACATATCCAGTATAAACTTTTCAGCCCTGCCCTCATTCTTGGCTCACCATCTGAAGGATGCTGCTCTTTTGCGGGAGGAACCGCTGGGAACAGCAAAGCTTCTACAGTGATCCTTCTGTTTCCCCCAAGACATGCAACAGTGCTCAGCTTTTTTGGGGAGAGAGTGGAAAGTTTCTGCTGTCCTTGCTGCAGCATCAGCTCCTCTGTCCCTGGCCCAAGTCTCTTCCTAGGCAAGGTTAAGACCAGCATTTACATCAGACCCACAGATGGCAATTTTTGGCTGCAGACTTCCAAGCAATCAGCTTCTCAGCAATCCCAGATAGATCAGCATGGTTAACGAATGCATCAGTCATGCCCAATCCTTTGAAAATGTCTCTTTGGTCATAGGCACCAGAAACAGAGGACAGTTTATGGAAAACAGCAGCCTCTCCTGTTGAATGCAGTGGAAAATTAAGGTGAATCACCACACACAGGTAACTCCAGCATACCTGCCAGGTGGTTGTGTCTGTCAGATTCCAGGCCAGGGAAAGCAGCGTGTTTCTTTTCTGAACATCCCTGTTGGAGCAAATGGCTGTGTCCCCAGAAAAGATGTCACTGAAATGTGAAGCAAAACTGGAAACTTTGTGCTGCATTTGCAGGATAGAGATCCGTACAAGGGAATTTCACAGAGGAGGATAGAGAGTTCCTGGGTGCTTCTAGGTAAGCAGTGGCTTGGACAGAGGGACTCCTGCTCCAGGAGCCAGGGAGGTTATATCAAGGGTGTACAGGCATGCTTTTCCTATTGCTCTATATGGTCTATATGGAAGGATTATAGAATAATGTAATTGTCGTTTTCCCTTCTGTCTCCCAGTCACTCTGCAAAGTTCTGCAATGTCTTAATTCCTCCTTAACAGAGCAGTTTCCTTCCATACCATTAACTTAATCCAGTTGCTGCTTGGTCATCAGATTGTTATATGCCAGCTTGGCTATTTCTGGGTTTTTCAGAGCAAGGGATTTCTGGCTGTGGCAACAAAACATTTGCAATATAATAAGGATTGAACAAGAGAAATATGCGCTTTCCTTGATAAATCGTCATGCAGCGGAGTCTTTTTGCCTTATAAAGATGTACCACCTTGAGGTCTCTCTGCAAAACTTAATATAAATAAACTTATTGACATAAATAACTCCATTAAAATCAGGAGATTGCAATAATTGCAAAATTGTTGTAACTAGTATGAAAATAAGGTTCTCTCTGTATCTTTTATCTGTTTCTTTCAATGATCTTGTCTTGCTAATATTCATCCTTTTCTCCTTGGATAAGTTAAGTTCTTCTGGTTGCATTTCAAAACCCGGCACGACTGACAAAAGGAAAAGAGCTGAAGGCTAAGAACTGGGAATAGAAACGACTTTTTCTTTCACCATGGCAATAGGAACATCTGGACAAAAATTTTGTATGAACTCAGAGTTTGCTAGATGAAATCTGTATGAACAGAATAAAATAATATTATTTTCTTCTGTGTGGTATCTCAGAAGGAAAGAAAGTTATTTTGTTAGCAAGGTGTGATTCTGTTTCTCATAAAAGACATTTCACCTCAGATGATAGCTTTCATCAGTTGGCTGTGAAAAAAAAAAATTAAGTCTTATGTTTCATCTGTAGCTAATCTCTTATCACTGAAAGAAAACCTGATTCTCAGAGCATACAAGCATTTAGGGCCTGATCTGAATTCTACTGGAGTCAATTAGCCAGCTTGGCACTGAATTGAATCATAACTTGAATTTCTTTTTCCAAAAGATGTATCAAACTCAGCTAGTTAAGACTACAAATGGAAAACCTTATTTAAGTACAACAGCACAAGAACACAGAAATGGCATGTATAACTCCCAGAATTAAAATAAATGTCAGCACAGGGAAGTGGTGTGTCCTCCCAAGTATCCGTGAGGTTACATGACAGCCCTTCCAGTGCCTGAGCCTGGCTGGTGGCTCTGGAGCACTGCACCAGCAGAGCAAAAGCAGCAGAGATGCCTGAGAAGGGAGAAGGAAACACTTTTGCCAGGTTCTTGGGCAGTCACTTGCACGGAAAACTGGAAGTTGAAGTCCATGCCACTGGGGACTACCCACTGTCAGGAGCCAAAATTTTCTCCCCTGTGAGGATACTGCTCCTGCAGTGCTTAGAGTTCCTATTCTGCTTGTGGACTCTGGGCTGTTGACTGCCAGGGACAAGTGCAACCTCCACAGGCTCAAGTGCAACAAAGGAATGTGGCGTGCAGTCAGAGCTAAAGAAAATGTAAAGCCAATTCAAGCTTTCTTGATTCAATTCTTAATAGATTTCATATCTGGCTACCATACCAGAAACAACTTCTGAATCCATCAATCCAGCAATCAAAAAATATGCATTTCCCTTTCATCTGGTGCTATCTGTGAGAATGAACTGATCATAGGGGATCTGGTTGAACCTCTTGTATCCAGCAGTAGTTTGACTGATATTACTGTAGTCATGGTCTGCTTTATTTAACACCACTGTTAGATTTGAGGAGCAAGGAGCTGTGCATTTCAGAGCCTCCATCTCCGCCTGCCTCTGCTCAGATGCTGGAAGGAGAGCTGCAAAACATTGGCCTTGAGTGCAGAGCTTTCCTCAGGGTTTTCCTCAATGATTTTTTAATTACTCCATGCAGGTATTCCTGTCCTGTCCCTTCAGAACTTCTATATGTTGATGAAATACAAGATTATATATATGAAGCAATTGCCGGTAGCACCGTTTCATGTCTGTCAATCCAGGGAAGGGCAGATTCGGATTTCCATGAGTCAGGCAGGGCTCTCCTTTTGCAGGGGCCATCCTGACCAGCCTGGAGTTTGGGACGTTGCAGGTACGGGATTGTCTAGGACACGGTTGACTTTCTGGGCTGCAAACGCACATGTCAGCACAACATATCCAAGTTCTCATCTGGACTATTTTTCACCCATTCTCCACCCAACCTGCATTTGTGCTTTGGGTTGCCTTGACCAACGTGCAGGACCTTGCATTTGGCCTTGTTGAACTTCATGCAGTTTGCAGGACCCCACTTCTCAAGCCTGTTGAAGTAACTCTGGACGGCATCCCTCCCTTCCAGCGTGTTGACCTCACCACACAGTTTAGTGTCATCTTCAGTCTTGCTGAGGGTGCACTCATTGCCTCTGTCCATGTCACTGACAAAGGTTTTAAACAGTGCTGGTCCAAGAACCGAGGCTTGGGGGACAGCACTCAGTACTGGTCTCTCTCTGGACAGTTGATCACAATTTTTTGGATGTGAACATCCAGCCAATTCCTTACCCAACAAGTGGTCCATCCTTTGAATCCATATCTTTCCAGTTTCAATGCCAAGATGTGGTGCAGGACAGTGTCAAAAGCTTTGCACAGGTCCAGGTAGATGACATCTGTTGTTCTTCCTTTGTCCACCAGTGCTGTGACCCCATTGCAGAAGGCCACCAAATCGGCCAGGCAGGATTTGCCTTTGGTGAAGCCATGTTGGCTGTCACCAATCACCCGTTTGTTTCCCACATGCCTTAGCAGAGCCTTCAGGAGGTTCTGCTCCGTGATCTTGCCAGACACAGAGGTGAGACTGAGGGGTCTGTAGTTCCCTGGGTCTTCCTTTTATTCCTTTTTGAAAATGGGAGTTATTTTTCCCCTTTTCCAGTCCATAGGAATTTCTTCAGACTGCTGAGGCTTTTCAAATATGATGGACAGAGGCTTTGTAACTTCATCAGCCAGTTCCTTTAGGAGCTGTGGATGAATCCCATCAGGTCCCATGGACTTGTGCAGCTTCAGGTCATTCAGGTGTTCTCAAACCTGCTCTTCCCCTACAGTTGGTGGATCTTCCTTTTCCCAGTCCATGCCTCTGCCTTCTGAAACTCAAATGGTGTGACCAGACCCTCTGCTGGTGAAAACTGAGGCAAAGTAGTCCTTGAGTACCTCAGCCTGCTCTATGTCCTCCATGACCAGGTTTCCAGTTTTCTTCTGAAGTGGGCCCACAGTTTCCATTGTCTTCTTCTTATTGCTGACATACCTGTAGAAGCTTTTCTTGTTCTTAACATCCCTAGCCAGATCCAATGCTGTCTGTGCTTTGGCCTTCCTTACCCAATCCCTTGCTTCTCTGACAACTTCTCTGTACTCCTCCCAGGATACCTGTCCCTGCTTTCCCCCTCTGTATTTCTTGTTTTTACATTTAAATGTGTCTAGGAGCACCTTGCTCATCTACGCAGGTCCTCTTGCACTCCTGCCTTCCTCTTTTTTGGGACACATTGGTCCGGGGCATGGAGGAGATAATCCTTGAATATGGAGCAGCTTTCCTTGGCTACCTTCCGTTCCAGGGCTTTGTCCCATGGTACCCTACCAAGCAGATCCTTGAAGAGATCAAACTCAGCTCTTTTGAAATTGAAGGTAGTGGGCTTGCTTTGCTCCTTCCTCACTCCCCTAAGGATTCTGAATTCAACCATGTCATGGTCACTGCAGCCTAGTCTTCAATTAAGTCTTTCATCACCAACCCACCCATTTTTGTTGATGAGAACAAGGTGCAGCATAGCACAAAATAACAGAATCCCAAATATTAGGTGTTGAAAGGGCCCTCGAAAGATCATCTAGTCCAACAACCCTGGCAGAGCAGGATACAGTGGCAGAGGAGGCAGGACCTGAGGGCAGAGCCCTGAGGGTCAGGAATGCATGAGCCTAGGGATAGATAGACAGAGTCCTCCCTGGACACTGGCCAAGGACTGAAGAGAAGAGAAGAAGAAGCAGGAAGGAGGGCTTGACTTAATCCTGGAGGTAATTGGCTTCAGCCTGGATCAACTGTCTTCTGCCCCTTTGCCTTCTTGCTAGGGATTTCCCCTAGCACTTGCTTGAAGAGGTCAAAGTTGGCCCTGCTGAAGTCCAGGGTTGTGATCATGCTTGGTATTCTGTTCCTTGGCACAAAATCCTCAACTCTACCATCTCATGGTTGCTGCAGCCAAGGCTGCCCTCAACCTTCACAGCTTTAACCAGGCCCTTCTTGTTAGTGAGTATAAGATCCAGCAGCACTTCTCTCCTAGTTGGCTCATCCACCATTTGCATCAAGAAGTTATCATCGATGCCCTGGAGGAACCTTCTGGACTGTGAATGTCTGGCTGAGTAGGCCTTCCAGCAAATATCTGGGTAGCTAAATTCCCCCATGAGAATCAGGGTGTGTCACTGTGAGGTTGTTTTCAGCTCCCTGTAGAAGGCCTCATCGCCTTTCCTTCATCAGCCAGTTCCTTTAGGAGCTGTGGATGAATCCCATCAGGTCCCATGGACTTGTGCAGCTTCAGGTCATTCAGGTGTTCTCAAACCTGCTCTTCCCCTACAGTTGGTGGATCTTCCTTTTCCCAGTCCATGCCTCTGCCTTCTGAAACTCAAATGGTGTGACCAGACCCTCTGCTGGTGAAAACTGAGGCAAAGTAGTCCTTGAGTACCTCAGCCTGCTCTATGTCCTCCATGACCAGGTTTCCAGTTTTCTTCTGAAGTGGGCCCACAGTTTCCATTGTCTTCTTCTTATTGCTGACATACCTGTAGAAGCTTTTCTTGTTCTTAACATCCCTAGCCAGATCCAATGCTGTCTGTGCTTTGGCCTTCCTTACCCAATCCCTTGCTTCTCTGACAACTTCTCTGTACTCCTCCCAGGATACCTGTCCCTGCTTTCCCCCTCTGTATTTCTTGTTTTTACATTTAAATGTGTCTAGGAGCACCTTGCTCATCTACGCAGGTCCTCTTGCACTCCTGCCTTCCTCTTTTTTGGGACACATTGGTCCGGGGCATGGAGGAGATAATCCTTGAATATGGAGCAGCTTTCCTTGGCTACCTTCCGTTCCAGGGCTTTGTCCCATGGTACCCTACCAAGCAGATCCTTGAAGAGATCAAACTCAGCTCTTTTGAAATTGAAGGTAGTGGGCTTGCTTTGCTCCTTCCTCACTCCCCTAAGGATTCTGAATTCAACCATGTCATGGTCACTGCAGCCTAGTCTTCAATTAAGTCTTTCATCACCAACCCACCCATTTTTGTTGATGAGAACAAGGTGCAGCATAGCACAAAATAACAGAATCCCAAATATTAGGTGTTGAAAGGGCCCTCGAAAGATCATCTAGTCCAACAACCCTGGCAGAGCAGGATACAGTGGCAGAGGAGGCAGGACCTGAGGGCAGAGCCCTGAGGGTCAGGAATGCATGAGCCTAGGGATAGATAGACAGAGTCCTCCCTGGACACTGGCCAAGGACTGAAGAGAAGAGAAGAAGAAGCAGGAAGGAGGGCTTGACTTAATCCTGGAGGTAATTGGCTTCAGCCTGGATCAACTGTCTTCTGCCCCTTTGCCTTCTTGCTAGGGATTTCCCCTAGCACTTGCTTGAAGAGGTCAAAGTTGGCCCTGCTGAAGTCCAGGGTTGTGATCATGCTTGGTATTCTGTTCCTTGGCACAAAATCCTCAACTCTACCATCTCATGGTTGCTGCAGCCAAGGCTGCCCTCAACCTTCACAGCTTTAACCAGGCCCTTCTTGTTAGTGAGTATAAGATCCAGCAGCACTTCTCTCCTAGTTGGCTCATCCACCATTTGCATCAAGAAGTTATCATCGATGCCCTGGAGGAACCTTCTGGACTGTGAATGTCTGGCTGAGTAGGCCTTCCAGCAAATATCTGGGTAGCTAAATTCCCCCATGAGAATCAGGGTGTGTCACTGTGAGGTTGTTTTCAGCTCCCTGTAGAAGGCCTCATCGCCTTTCTCATCCTGATCAGGTGGCCTCTAATAGACACCCACAACAGTGTCACCCATGCTAGCCTGACTCTTCATTTGCACCCACAAACTCTAAACCCGCTCCACCACCTTGCCTTGTTGACCTGTCTTAGATCACCAACCAGCCTGTTTCTGTTGGTGAGGACGAGGTCCAGCATAGCACCTATTGTTCATAAGAAAATCTCACAGTTCTGAGAAGAAGATAATAAAGAATTTTTGCTGAGTTTTCTATTTCAGATACCTGATATTTACAAGTAAAAAAAAAGCCTGGGAAAAGGTCTGTACTTGTCCCCAAGAAAAAGGTCTGTGCTTTCCCTGTTTTCTCTCACTGCAAATACTATGGTTTTCTCCCATCCATATGACCTGTCATGGCTTTCCCAAGCCAAGCCACAATGGCAGAAACGTTTAGTTTTTCTGATGCAGTCTAACCCAATGGCAAAGACATCCAGCAGTGGCAGAGATCCTCTGGGCTTTGAGGTGAAGGTCTGATTCCTCCCTTCTCAGGAGGAAAGATGAAGACATGGGGAGGAGGTGCTTTTGTTTAGCTCAGGCTCTGCTTGTGAAGGGCATGGAGACCCAACATTATTGAGGCTGAGATGACACTGTGAAATAATCCTAGAGGTGATTCTGGACAGTTCCTTAGTGCCATAAAAGTGTTCTAACCAACCATTAAACACCATTAGACTTAATGAACTTTGGTGTTATCTTCAGATTGTGTTTCTGTATCAGTGTCTGTGCAGAGGCACTTGCATGGACGGCTGCAGAGCAGACTCTGTGAGGAGAGGCCAGGGCTGCTCCATGCTGGACAAAGCTGGTTCCAGCCAGTTCAAGACGGTTCCAAGAGACCCCCCACATGAGCCCCTTGACTCAGATGGTGGCACCCTGGGAAAAGTACACACAAGAAACGGTAAAAAAAACGGGAGCACGCGGCAGCGCAGAAGAGAGAGCGGCAGCAGCACCGGCAGCGGTGAGAGCTGTTCCTTTAAATTTACTGAGGATTTGAGAGGGAGCCGGGCTTCCCAGAGACGGTGAAGCCGGGGCAGAGCCAGGAGACCCGAGTCTGAGCGGGAAGCCTGCGAGGGAGAGGAAGGCTGACGTGGCAGGGGGTGTGGCTGTGAACGGCGGCAAGGTTTAATTCCCTGCTGAGCAGCTTTAATGCTCCAGGCTTGCATTTTAAATTCTGCCTGGACCCTTTGTGTGCTTGGAGGATCATGGTTGGGCTCTAGGGGTGGAGACCAGCTGAGGGTGGCAGTGAGCCCCAGCTCTGACAGAGCTGAGTCCATGGGATGGACCAGACACAGGACATGGAGCTGCCACCTCCCCCCAAAACCACAGCCAGGAGCCCTGTCCCCACACCTGCTCCCTCTGGTCAGAACATCCACAGGAGGACCTGAGTGATGCCCCAGCGTTACCATGGCAATCCACAATATGGAGCTCACTAAAAATAACCAGCTGCGCATGTGTGCGGTGTGAGCAAGTAAATGATCTCCTCAGGCAGGTGGTTGAGCTGACAGAGGAGGTTGCAAGACTGAGGGCCATTAGAGAATGTGAAAGTGAAATAGATTGGTGGAGTCAAACCCTGAGGCAGGGGCAGATAGAAGACGTTGGGCAAGTGACGGATCCTTTCCCCTCCTGTCACCAGACAGATGGAGAGGACTCAAGAGATATTAAGGAATGGAAGGAGGTTCGACCTCGAAGAGGCAAGAAAAAATCCTCCCAACCCCTTCCACCCTCTCAGTTGCCCTTGAAGAATAGATACGAGGCATTGGAAATTCAGGAACAGGAAAATGAAGTTGGAGGGGTAAACTTACCTAGTGAAGTGCCTAGGACTCGTCAGTCACCTCGAGTCCTTAGGACTTCTTCAATCAAGAAGGAAAGGAGAGTAATTGTGGTGGGTGACTCCCTTCTGAGGGGGACAGAAGGGCCCATTTGTCGGCCGGACCCATCTCACAGGGAGGTCTGTTGCCTCCCTGGGGCTCGGATTAGGGATGTTAAAAGGAAACTCCCCAATCTTGTGAATTCTTCCGATTACTACCCGCTGCTGATTTTTCAGGTTGGCAGTGATGAAATTATTACAAGAAATGTAAGGGCAATGAAGAGAGACTTCAGGGCCCTGGGACAGCTAGTTAGGGGGTCTGGAGCGCAAGTAGTGTTTGCCTCCATCCCTCCTGCAAGAATGGGTAGGGAGGTATATAGGAAGAGTTTGCAGGTCAACGAATGGTTAAGAGATTGGTGCCATAGCCAGGGTTTTGGTTTTTTTGATCATGGGATGCTATATGAGGCACCTGGACTGATGGTGGCAGGAGGGATGCACCTGTCCCAGAGGGGGAAGAGGCTTTTGGGGCAGGACTTGGCAGGGCTCATTGATAGAGCTTTAAACTAGATGTGAAGGGGGAAGGGGAGAAAACCAGGCCTGTTAGGGACAAGCACAAGAGGAACACACCATGGCCCAAAGTCAGGTCGTCCAAGGAGGATTTAGTCCCACCAGTGTGCTCTGTTCGTTTCCTGAAATGCCTGTATGCTAATGCACGCAGCATGGGGAACAAGCAAGAGGAGTTAGAGGTTTGTGTGCGGGCTAAGGGTTATGATCTAGTAGCAATAACAGAGACATGGTGGGACAGCTCACATGACTGGAATGTGGCCATGGATGGTTATGTGCTTTTTAGGAAAGATAGGGCAGGGAAGCGAGGTGGTGGGGTTGCTCTTTATGTGAGAGAGCAACTAGAATGTATTGAGTTTCATGCAGGGGCTGATGAGGGGCATGTTGAAATTCTGTGGGTAAGAATTAAGGGGCAAGCAGGTGCGGGTGACACAGTTGTGGGGGTCTACTACAGACCTCCTGATCAAGGTGAGGAGGTTGATGAGGCTTTCTACAAGCAACTGAAAGCAGCCTCACAACTACAGTCGCTGGTCCTCATGGGAGATTTCAACTACCCTGATATCTGCTGGAAGACTCACACAGCCAGCCTTTCACAGTCTAGGAGGTTCCTCCAATGCATTGATGATAACTTCTTAATGCAAATGGTGGACAAGCCGACTAGAAGAGGAGCGCTGCTGGATCTTGTACTAACCAGCAAGGAGGGCCTTGTTGAAGCAGTGGTGGTCAATGGCAGCCTTGGCTGCAGTGATCATGAGATGGTGGAGTTCAGGATCCTGTGTGGAAGGAACAAAATACCCAGCAGGACCAGAACCCTGGACTTCCACAGGGCAAACTTTGGTCTCCTCAATCATCTATTAAGGGAAATCCCATGGGACAGGGTGCTAGAAAATAAAGGAGCTCAAGATAGCTGGTCAACATTCAAGGACCACTTCTTGCAAGCACAGGATCAGAGTGTCCCAATGGTTAGGAAATCTAGTAAGGGTGCTAGGAGACCTGCATGGTTAAAGAAGGAACTACTGGGCAAACTTAAGTGGAAAAGGAAAATCTATAGATCATGGAAGGAGGGGCTGGTCACTTGGGAGGAATATAGGACTGTTGTCAGAGGATGTAGGGAGGCAATTAGGAAAGCTAAGGCCTCCTTGGAACTTAACCTTGCAAGTCAGGTTAAGGATAATAGAAAGGGCTTTTTCAAGTACATAGCTAGCAAAACTAGCAATAGAGGCAATATTGGCCCATTGAGGAATGAGGTGGGAGCCCTGGTGACAGAGGATATAAAGAAGGCAGAGGTGCTGAATGCCTTCTTTGCCTCTGTCTTCACTCCTGCAGGGTCTCCCTATGAGCCCCAGATTCATATAGCCCCAGAAGAGGTCAAGATAGAGGAAGAGTTTGACATGGTAGATGAAGATTGGGTTAGGGATCAGTTGAGTAATCTGGACATCCATAAATCAATGGGTCCAGATGGAATGCACCCAAGGGTGCTGAGGGAGCTGGCGGAGGTCATTGCTAGGCCACTCTCCATCATCTTCAGTAAATCATGGGCAACAGGTGAGGTGCCTGAGGACTGGAGGATAGCAAATGTCACTCCAGTCTACAAGAAGGGCAAGAAGGAGGACCCGGGTAACTATAGACCGGTCAGCCTCACCTCCATCCCTGGAAAGGTGATGGAACAACTTGTTCTTGTCACTATCTCCAGGCACATCAAGGACATGGGGGTCATCAAGAGCAGTCAGCATGGTTTTATCAAGGGTAAATCATGTTTGACTAACCTCATAGCCTTCTATGAGGAAATTACTAGGTGGATAGATGATGGTAGAGCGGTAGATGTGGTTTATCTTGATTTCAGTAAAGCATTTGACACCGTCTCCCACAGCATCCTTGTAGAAAAGTTGATCAGGTATGGGTTTGGTGATCAGGAAGTGAGGTGGATTAGGAACTGGTTGAAAGGAAGGAGTCAGAGAGTTGTAGTCAATGGGGCAGAATCTGGTTGGAGGTGTGTGACTAGTGGAGTCCCACAGGGGTCGGTACTGGGACCGGTGTTGTTCAACATCTTCATCAACGACCTGGATGAGGGTATAGAATGTACCCTCAGCAAGTTTGCTGATGACACTAAGCTGGGAGGAGTGGCTGACACACCAGAAGGCTGTGCTGCCATTCAGAGAGACTTAGATAGGTTGGAGAGTTGGGCGGGGAGAAACATGATGAAATTCAACAAGGGGAAGTGCAGAGTTTTACATTTGGGGAAGAACAACACCATGTCCCAGTACAGGTTGGGGGCTGAACTGCTGGAGAGTAGTGTAGGTGAAAGAGACCTGGGGGTCCTGGTAGACAGGAGGATGACCATGAGCCAGCAATGTGCCCTTGTGGCCAAGAAGGCCAATGGCATCCTGGGGTGCATTAGAAAGGGTGTGGTTAGTAGGTCAAGAGAGGTTCTCCTCCCCCTCTATTCTGCATTGGTGAGGCCACATCTGGAGTATTGTGTCCAGTTCTGGGCCCCTCAGTTCAAAAAGGACAGGGAACTGCTCGAAAGAGTCCAGCGCAGAGCTACGAAGATGATTAGGGGAGTGGAACATCTCCCTTATGAGGAAAGGCTGAGGGAGCTGGGTCTCTTTAGCTTGGAGAAAAGGAGACTGAGGGGTGACCTCATCAATGTTTACAAATATGTAAGGGGTGAGTGTCAGGGGGACGGAGTTAGGCTTTTCTCAGTGATGACCAGTGATAGGACAAGGGGTAATGGGTGTAAATTGGAGCATAGGAAGTTCAAGGTGAATATCCGAAAAAATTTTTTTACTGTAAGAGTGACAGAGCACTGGAACAGACTGCCCAGGGAGGTTGTGGAGTCTCCCTCACTGGAGACATTCAAAACCCACCTGGATGAGTTCCTGTGTGATGTACTCTAGGTGACCCTGCTCTGGCAGGGGGGTTGGACCAGATGATCTCTCGAGGTCCCTTCCAGCCCCTAAGATTCTATGATTCTATGAAAAAACACTGTAATGCACTTGTTTGCAAGTGAAGAAAAATTCCATTTAAAATTTATGCATTTATTAATTGGAGATTTTTTTTTTTTCTGCCTCTGCAAAGAAGTCCCTGAGACTTCTCTACATGCTGTCTTCCCTGCACCGGGGAGTGCAAACTCTCTGTCCTACTCCTCCTTGGCAGTTGGGTTCACAATTCTTCCCATGAAAAGGACGCCATCAGTGCTTTTGTCAATGATCATCATCAGGAAGGGTCTGTTGAATTTAATGTGAGGAGGAGGAGGAAACGCAAAAGAATATGGTACCACTGCAACAAATGTCACAGCAGCAGCCTCCGTGCCATTCTCACTGACATCCACCATGGCCTTGTGAATTGCCTGAAAGGGAAGCAAAGATTAAAATATAGGTAGAGAAGAGTGAGAAGCAGCTGTGGAAAATCTTACTTGCTTTAACTCTGTGAGAGGTAGTTTTTAAAAGAAAGCACACAAAGAATATATAACTTTCATGTGAAACTCATGTCCAGCCTTTCCAAGACAAGCAGTTTGCTCTGAGTTCAGAGTTTTCTTCAACACTGTGGCAGAGTCAAACTTGGCTGCTAGCAGTGACTGAGCAGCATAGAGGATGTCTACTGGTCTGTTGTTTCTGAGAGTAAGATTTTGTGCTTAGTACTTAACTCAGAAGAAAAAGGGTTTTGTTTTCGATCAGTTTCTGTGTAAGCAAAAAACAAAACCTGGTCTGCAAAGACACAATAGTGACAAGCTTTGTAAGGTGTCTTTCTGCAGCACAGCCCACTGGTACGACTTGACTTTGTAGGGCTTTCTATGCTAGGCATAGCAAATAGGTATTCCTGAATTCACTGGATCTTATTTCATTGACCTTGCTCAGCCCTCCATGCTTTTTCTTCATTGTCCATAACCCGTCTGAAATTTCCTCTTATTAATTCCTGTTATGCCTCCTCTATTCACTTGTCATACAGCTGTAAACCAGATGTTTATATAGGTAACAAGGTATGGTTCAGTGTAAGGAATCACGAAGTCATGAAATAATATAGGTTGGAAGAACCTCTATGAGTCATCCAGTGGAACCAGCCACTTTAAACCGCATCAACTCAGACACGAGGTGATGTTGCTCAGGGTCTCATCTAGACAGGGTTTGACTAAGAACCCTCTGTCACCTTCCCTTCTCTTGGCTGAACATGTTTCATATTTCATAGCCTAAGAAACTCATCCTAGTTTTGAATTTCCTTCAGTGTGAACTTTTTTACATAATACCTGATGAGTATCTCATGTGTGGGGTCTCTTGTCCTGTCACTGTGCACTGCAAGAAGAGTCTAGGTTCATCGTCTGTGCATCCTCTTAATAGGTGTCTGAAGTCAGTACCAAGAACCCCTGTCACCTTCCCTTCTCTTGACTGAACAACTGCAGATCTCCCAGCTTCTCCCTGTACATCCTGTGCTCCAGACATACTGCCATCCTGCCAACCCTCCAACAGGACTCGCTCTGCTCCAGTATGTAAATATGTCCCTTGTATTGAAAGTCCCAAACTGGACTTGGAGAAATCCAGAGGTGGTCTCACAAGAGCAGAATAGAAGGTAGAGGGGAAGGATCACTTTGCTTGTGGCACAAAGCATATATTTCCTGGAACACTCAGGAAACCCCTTGGCTTATCTGTGTGAAGGATTCTTGCTTGTGATAGCTATCTATCTTCTATCCCTGTAGCAAACACAGATCTTTTAATGCCTAAACTTCTGCTTCCTTTATTATCATCAAAGGGTTATGACTAAGCATCAGAGGTGGGATCAGCCTATTTACAGAGATAAAACCCACATGTACATGAGGCAGATAAACCCCTTGATTACTGTCTTTGTTTGCACACTTACTTTGGAAACCTTCAGATTAGAATTTTCTGCCACTCCAGAGAGATCAGCCTGGTCACTGAACACCTCTGTCACACCCATTTTTTCAAAAAGGCTCTTAACATCATAGTAGCCAGAGATGGAGAACTTTGGAAGGTCCAGGTAGATTTCTCTTTGAAAAAAAAAACCACAAAACAAAACAAAAAACCCCACCAAGATTAATATTGCAAGATCCCTTGATGCAAGAACTGTTGCAAGTATAGACCCATCCCAAACACCTGTGGAACTGAGCCTTGGCTTTCTAAAACCCATGTTAGAGAAACAGGAACTGAGGTACCTGTCCCACCAGCCAGAGTCTGATCAGTGGTAGAGGGACAGACTGCTGGTTTACCTAAGTGACTGACTGGAAAGTATCATGCAGGCTGGAGAAAAAGAAGTTGCATTTTCTTTTGAAGTGGATTCTTCCTACTCAAGGCAGGCTTCTGAGGGCAATGCAGGATCCTCACAGGTGGTAGCACTCCCACTGCTGTGGCTGGGGGAGCTGAGGAGAGTGCTCCCCTTAGGTGTGGAGTCACCTGACACTTTGCCTGATTTAAAGAAACTGGCCAATGCTTGTTCTTCAGAGCTGTGTGTAGCAACTCGTTGTGACATCCTATGTTTTCCCTTGCCTGGACAAGTAGCTGTGGCCTGTTTGATATTGAAACAAAGTTAGAAGATTACCTGTATTCAAGTGATTTCAACCAGCTAGACACTGTCTCTTTTAGCAGAGCATCCTCCACTTGCTTCATTGTCCCTTCATCAGGCAGAATGAACAATGAAGTAGCATTTCCTTTGTATGGGATTTCTACTACCCAGCAAGACAACTTCTCATCTCTATGGATATTAAAGTGTTTCTTTTCATGCATCATTTTGACTTTTACGGAATTTTTAGCATCCAACATGAAGTCAGCATCCCTGGTGGACAAAGGGCTGAAAGGTTTTTCCCAGTAACCTTTAGGAGAAGGAAACAAAAAGAAAGAGCATGAAAAAGGGAGTAGTAAAGGCATGTGACATTAGTTGATGCTTTGTGTACTGTAATTTATCTGTAAAGACAACCAGAAACTTATCTCAGTTAAAGGATGCTTGTTCCTTGGCCATGAAAGGAAGCACCAGGTCATTTTGATGGTTCTGATAAAAAACTCTAAGAAAAATTGAGGCTGAGAGATGTCCCAGAAATGAGCTGAGCTTTGGCAATGATAAAACTTCTACTGACTCCCACCATACATGATCCACTGGTGAGTTCTTCTTTTTCTTTCACTTTTTCTTTTCTCTTACAGGAAATTATTTTCCATACCTGGCTTTCAAATATTTCCTTAGGTCATTTAAAAGCAGGAAGACATATTTGACATTAGATGATAGCATGGGTTCACAATGTGAAAGAAGTTATGTTTCTTCCGTCTGGAGAAGACTTCCAGAGCTAATGTGTGTAAGTGCTAACCACCTTTGTCACTCACCTTTAAAGAAAACGTAGTTAACCAGAACCATCACGGTCTGTGGATCAAGATCCTGGAGGAAATCAACAATTTTCCCATGAGTTTTTGTTTCTATGTACTCATTGATTTCCTTTATAGCCTCTGGAGGATTCTGGAAGCTAGTAGAAGTAGCTTCAGAATAATACAGATTTCTCACATCATCCAAAAATTTTTTGAGCAGTTTCAGTCGGTCGTCTACGAACAGGGCGTTGCCCATGCTCAACTGGTCTTCTCGGTGAGGGTCGTTGAGCAGCTGGAGGATGCGCTGAAATCCAGCATGGATCTCCTGCTCCTCCATGTCTGTCAGATTGAAGGCGAGGCCTTTGTGCAGCTGACTGAGAGTGTTTGATCTGACCCCCAGGGAGAGCATTGTAAAGGCAGTGGAGATACTCAAAGGAGAGAAGAAAATGTTCTTGTTGCCTGTCTCTTCTCTGATCTGCTTGTAAACCCTAAATGCAAAGTCGGCATTGCTGGGGGCAATCTTGGCGTGAGGTGAGTTTTCACCTTCAGCCTGGGAATGGTCTTCTGAGAAATGGGCTATTTCTTGTTCCTGCTGCTCATCGTTGAGGTTGGACTTCAGTTGACCCTGGACTTGTAATCCAAGAAGCAACAAACACAAATACAGCGCAGACTTCATTTTTCTTCTGAACAGTTCTGCTAAGAAATAATGCATCAGCTTTTAGGTCTAGAGAATTTTTTCTTCCCTGCTTAAAAATAGCTTTTTAAATATTGATTTTCAGCAGTCAGTCTTCAGGGCTTCTGCTCTACTTAGAAATACCCTTCTACTTGGCCTCCTGAAGAGTCTGTTTCTAGTCAGTTACCTCAGTTTCTGACCAATGAGCCAAGGAAGGAAGATATTGATATGGCAGTGCCAGGGAGGAGTTGATGTTGTGTAGGCATCTGTGAGGTGTTCTTCCTGAAATAGTTCTTGCCTCTGACCAGCATGGCCTCATGGCACTCCTGAGTGGCTCTGGGTGGGTGACCGAGTTTGCCTATTGGCCTCCATGTACTTTGCAGCTACTCTGACAGAGGGACTGACTTTTGCTGGTAAGTTTCTGTAGTACCTGTGGTCTTGTTATGACTTGGGTTTTTAAGCACTGCAGTTATACAGAGATGCTATCAGTTATAGGTGTGAAAAAGCAAACATCTGAATTGTCACCCCTGAAACTGTTTATATCTTTCTGCCTCTTGTGTGACAGAATTGTATTCTTTCCAAAAGTTACCTTAAACGTTTCAGCAAATGCAGGATCAATGCAGAAAGTTTATCGTCTCTGTCTTTTGCGCACAAACTCTCCATAAGGTTGCAAAGTCCAAGACCCAAGAGTTTTGGAAAAGCTCTAGTGGAACCTGCTTTGCTGTGTATGAGCAATTCAGTGACCCTTCCTCTTCCCTTCACTGATGTAAGCAAATTCTGCATAATCTCAGAGTCCTTCTTCTTCCCTTTTCAGGGGAAGAGCCCTGAAATACACTGGAGAAGAATGTTCTCCGCAGGGCCCCTCACCTAAACTGTCTCAAATGGCAAAATCTCAAAACTATGAGTAGGCAGTGGCCTGCAGGAAAACAGAGACCATCTGGATGCTGCTCATAGCAGCTGTGTGCCCATTCTGGAGCATGGGCTTCTGCCCCAGGGGCTGCCTCGGGCTGCCTGTCTAATGCCAGGTTTAGGTCTCGCATCAAACTTGCTGTGGGCAGGCGTTATAAAAGCTAGGACCTGGGTCACTGGCTCAGTCCTGCTCCCAGCCCTTAGATGATGTTTTCAGGAGCCAAAAGTATTTCTAATTACTGTAAAAACCAAATAATCTCAGAATTAATTATTGTGCAATGAATGGCAGAGATCACAGACAACAGGAATTCAGAGATTCCTAAGAAAGTATAAAATTGTACTTACAGATCTGGTCCTCTCTCTCACAGTGTGTCTTCCGTACTCATATTTTGCTGGGTCTATAAAGTTAATGTCTACGGGTAAATATTAAACAGAGCAAATAAGGTTTATTTGCAAGGCAAAGACTGAGCAAGCTGTTTTTTTTCTGGACATCAAACATTATAACTCTATTTCCCGGTCATACATGCAGAATGATGCCAGACCCTGGAGCTATGAGGAGGGTAAAAAATCAGGGACTTTGCTCACCTAACTGGGCTTGATCTAAACTGTGGGCCAGAGGACTTTGCAAGGTAGTCTTGGTGGTAAATGATCTTTAGAAAAGAGAACATTAGAAGACCTGGAAAGCTAAGACGGGCCCAAAGCGATGCCTGTTTATAGAAAGGGTGCTGTGTCCCACTCGACTCTTTGCGTGGGATATCCTGATGCAAGGCTGCCATCTAATCCAGTGCCCAAGGTTACAGTAAACCTGTTCAAGAGTATCTCAGTATCTCTGTGGTGCCCTGCAGCACACACTGCAGGGATGCCTTAACTTTACATTAGTTGAAGGGCTCATTAAAGTATTAGATAAAGGGTCATCAGCAACATTGGTTGGCTTTTTGAGAGGCCTTTGATGATTATTTTAGTGTTCTGGTTTTGTTTGGTAGTGTCACAGTTTGACTCAGGTCCGACAACAATGCTCTCGATCCCCTCCCCCTCCCACCCAGGTAGGGAAGGAGAGAGAGAAAAAGAGAGAGACTTGGCTGGATTGAAAACTAAACTACACAGCTTTAATTAAAACACTAATGAATCATACAAGAAAATATATACAATTATATACAGATAGATTCAGGTATGGGCAAAAGCCTCTCGCCTCCCCCCACCCCAGCAACTCCCACAGCACTTCCCTGAACTGGGA
>NW_009954241.1:3619604-3628574 GCF_000747805.2 Chaetura pelagica
GAATATATCTGTATATAATTGTATATATTTTCTTGTATGATTCATTAGTGTTTTAATTAAAGCTGTGTAGTTTAGTTTTCAATCCAGCCAAGTCTCTCTCTTTTTCTCTCTCTCCTTCCCTACCTGGGTGGGAGGGGGAAGGGATCAAGAGCATTGTTGTCGGACCTGAGTCAAACTGTGACACCAGCGAATCTGCTGACAGTGGACTCTGAATACGCAGCTGCGGAAGACCCCGGCACCATGGGAGGTGACTGTTCCCGAAGCAGCCCATGACTCTCTGGAAGTCCAGGCTGGGGCAGCTCCAGACCTCATTGGAAGGACTCATAAAGGAGAGGTTCATGGAGGACTCTCTCCCATGGGAGGGACCCCCTGGGGAAGCAGGGGAAGACTATAAGGAATCCTTCTTCCTGAGGAGGATGGCATGGCAAGAACCATCAGCCTGTGAAGTGACTCTAAACCCTATCCCCTGTCCCCTGTGCCCCTAGGGGGAAAGGAGGGAGAGAAACTGGGAACAAAGTGATTTGAGCCTAGGAAGAAGGGAGCGGTGGGGGTAACAAGTGCAAGCCCTGCTCTATGTGTTGTCTGTGTCCTGTGTGTGTTTGATCTGGGTCTATAAAGTTAATGTCTACTGGTAAATATTAAACAGAGCAAATAAAGTTTATTTGCAAGGCAAAGACTGAGCAAGCTGTTTTTTTCTGGACATCAAACATTATAACTCTATTTCCCGGTCATACATGCAGAATGATGCCAGACCCTGGAGCTATGAGGGGGGTAAAAAATCAAGGACTTTGCTACTCTTGGGCTTGACCTAAACTGTGGGCCAGAGGACTTTGCAAGGTAGTCTTGGTGGTAAATGATCTTTAGAAAACATTAGAAGACCTGGAAAGCTAAGACGGGCCCAAAGCGATGCCTGTTTATAGAAAGGGTGCTGTGTCCCACTCGACTCTTTGCGTGGGATATCCTGATGCAAGGCTGCCATCTAATCCAGTGCCCAAGGTTACAGTAAACCTGTTCAAGAGTATCTCAGTATCTCTGTGGTGCCCTGCAGCACACACTGCAGGGATGCCTTAACTTTACATTAGTTGAAGGGCTCATTAAAGTATTAGATAAAGGGTCGTCAGCAACATTGGTTGGCTTTTTGAGAGGCCTTCGATGATTATTTTAGTGTTCTGGTTTTGTTTGGTAGGTTTATTGGTACGGGGGAAGGGCCCCAGACGGGTCCGGTAAGAAGCAGTGATGCTCCCCCTGCTCTTATGTTTTTTTCCTCGCATACTGTGTCCAGTTCTGGAGTCCCCAACACAGGAAGAACATGGACCTGCTGAAGGAGGTCCAAAGGAGGACCACGAAGATGATCAGGAGGCTGGAGCACCTCTCCTATAAAGACAGGTTGATAAAGCTGGGATTGTTCAGTCTGGAGAAATGAAGGCTCCAGAGACACCTTGTAATGTCCTTCCAGTATCTGAAAGCGTCCTACAGGAAAGTGGGGGAGGGACTTTTTACAAGGACTTGTAGTGATAGGACAAGTGTTAATGGCTTTAAACTGGAAGAGGGAGATTTATATTAGACATTATGAGGAAATTCTTTGCTATGAGGGTGGTGAGATTGTGGAACAGGCTGCCCAGGGAAGTTGTGGATGTCTCATCCCTGGATGCAGCTTTGAGCAACCTGGTCTAGTGGGAGTTGTCCCTACTCATTGCAGGCAGTTGAGATTAGATGTTCCTCAAGGTCCCTTCCAATACAAACCATCCTATGATTCTATCATAGCACTATGGAAAAGTTTACATGTAAGAACAATCCGAACTCTGGGGCCATGTTGTAACCTCATTGCAGTAAATGGAGTAGGGCTTCAATGGCTTTAATCTTCAAAATGGGATTCTCTTGATGTTTAATCACCTGATTTTTTAATGATATTTTATTTTGTTTTAAATCATGTCATTCACTGAATAAATGTGCAGGGATCACAGGTTGGCATTCTATAAGTATGTTTTTTGCTTGATTGAGTTTTTTTAATATTGACTAGAAATAAAATACAATGGAAAAATAAATAATGGAATATGAATTCCATAGTACTCTCATTAGGTTAAAAGTCTGAGCTTCCCCTCCTCACCATCACTCCCAGTAAAAAAATAATAATCCGGTATCATAAAAAGATGCCTCAGACTAGGGCACCTGAGATTAAGGTACCCAAACTGAATAGAGTACTTGAAATAAAATCTGTGTTGCTAAACACTCGTCTGTTTTCAAAGATGACGTTCTTTGTGGTAAATTCCATGTATGTCCTGCATGATGCTTCTAATGGATATAACATCTAAGAGGACATTAATGATAGCTAAAGCAGTACATTCCCAGCTGCCTCTTGGGATACACAAAATGTAATGACAGACTGTGGAATGTTTAGACCTTCACTCCAGAGGTAGCTACCCATTTAATAGGCATGCACTATAAGCAAGTTAAACTGCTTGGTGATTTTTGTTAATTTGCATCTTTGTAATTATTTTTTTTTTCTACTTTATGCAACATGTGAGAACATTGTAATTTTTTTAAATACTAAGTAGATAAAGTCTGAAAGAAAATTTAGGAATGCATAAATCTGTTGTTTGGCAATGCTCTAAAACATGGAGATTGCAAATAAGTGAACTTTTATGCTTAGGAGCTTAAACATATGCTAGAAAAATTCAGATGTGGAAGAGGTTTCAAAGCTTGAAAACTTTCCATGTTTATTCATATGATTATTGATCTCTTTTTTAGCTTCAGTGGAATTCTGGAAGTTACTAGAAACAACTTTTCCTTTGTACAACTTTGTGATGTCCTTCAGAAATGTTTTCAGTGGATTCAGGTGTTTGACCGTGAGCAGGATGTTTCCTGTGCTCAGCTACATCTGGCTGCCAGGGTGGTTCATCAAGAGGAGGAGATGATGAAAGCCGTAATGTATCTCCTTCTCCTGAGTTTTGGTTAGGTTAAAGGCCAGGCCTTCCAGCACCTGAGCCCTATTGTTGGCTCTGGATCCCAGGGCTAGTAGGGCAAAGGCAGTGGAGACGCTGATTGGAGAAAAGAAAATGTTCTTCTCAGGTTCTTGAGTATTTACTTGTCTGCAAAAGAGGAAGGCAAAGTCTGTGTTGTTGGGGACTATCGATTGACACGACTGAAGAGGTTCTCCCTTGTGGGGATGATGCTCCTGGAAGTGAGTTGCCTTGGGCTTGTTATTGTGGTGGTCAGTCTGAGCCAGGCTGTGGACAGTGAGGTAAAGTGTGGCTACTAGCAAGCACAGTGTGAGGGTGGCCTTCATCATCTTTTGCAGCTACTGTGTGGGCAATGAATGAAATGGTCTTGGATGCTAGAAGCCATCTGTGTCAATAGCTCTTATTTTAGTTTTATCTGCTACTGCCTTCAACAACTATTTGATAATCACTATTGTATCCTGACCTGCTTCTTTGTTATGGAAGTGGTTTTTAAATCGTTATGCTTCTGAGTTCATCTCAGAATTGTCTGCTTCAGTTCTGCTTTACTCCTGCTACAAAAGTCCCTTGTTACTAGAGAAAGAAATGTGGTGAAAGACATGTGAGTACTACAGGAAAATAAGTCAGAAGGAGAAAACAAGTGAAAAGGTGTTTTTTCTACCTTTGTGTAAATCCATTTTATGATGAGGTGACACATCAGGAATAACTAATTCTTTATTTTTCTCTCTAACAACTCAAAAGATCATCATGCTATTAGTGACTGAATGAGGCTTGCGTCAAATGACAGAGCGATGTAAAAGGAAAACAATACAGGATTGTAGCACTCAAGCACTCAAAATTACTGTTTTTTTCTCTGCTTTATGACTCATTTTAAGATACCAAGTGACTAAGCACAAGAGAGCTGATAGATTTTTTCTGCTTCAATACCTGATTAGATCAGAGTATGTTGCTGTTTATTAAATGATCACTCATGTTATGCATGTCTTCCAGATGGATTCTTCTCTGTGTATTCCCCCCATCCCAGTCATATGAGGGTGACATCACTGATGTAGGCTTGGACCCCACTGTCTTTCCAAACTTTGTACCAGCAGCAAAGCCTTCTTTCATCAGCCAAGAAGCCCCATGGCCAGAGTAGCACTCAGCAAAGACCCTGGATCATGGCATCCTGGCCATTTCTCATAACTGTGGCCATTTTTTATTTGTTTGTTTACTGTTTTCTCTTTTACTGGTTAGACCAAGAACATGATGCGATGATTTGTAGTGTCTAGGATGTTTAACCTGTCAGAAAACAGGAAAAACCTATTCCAATTAAAAAATGTACTAATGACGAAAAAATGAACTTGAAGCAGAACAACTTCAGGGAAGAAGATCACATGAGTTACCTACTCACACCCAAGTCAATGGCAAAAGCACTTGGAAACACAGGATCAGCAGAGCAGATGAAATATCTATCAGGATTTTCCCCATTTTGTGTCATCACCCTGACCACTAAGATTTGAGCCAAAATGAGTCAGCTTGTCCTTCCACATCTTTGTTCTGTGAGATCTGAGTAAATCAGGACTCACAATGCAGGTTGGCAAAGCCAAATTAATTTGCAAATCCTGTCTGGACCATGTTGGTGCAAATATGACATCTGGGAAGTCAGAATACTTCCCCTTTGTTAATGAAACAGTTTCCTTCCAAATGTGAAAGAGCTATTTGGGATAAATATTCAGAGTGGAGTTGTACTCTGTGGAGCAACTATAATGTGTCCCCAAAATTTGCTGTTTGATATTTGTTGAAGTTAAATTCTGCTGTCATTTGAGTGCCTAGAAACAAGACTTCACACTTGAAAGCAGATGTGCTTCATGACTCACTAGCTTAATGCTATACAGCTGCATCAAAATAATTAAGATAAAGATAACTGGGTACTTACATTATATTCAGAAGGGTCTTGCTCTCGTATGGGCTGTGCTGTTTCTTGCTGTTTTACTCATGCTACTGTTTTCCTGTGTTAAATATTACATAGCTTCAAATACATATTACCTAGAAGGACTAGCTGATGAAGCTAGTTTTCTTCGACATCGTATTCATGTATCCACACCTCTGCACTCCAAACAGAGAGCAAAGAACATGGGGCCCAGCTGGTCAGTAGAGCAGAGTGTTACATCCCAAAGACTACACAACTCCTAAGCAAATAATTCTTGGAAATGAGAATTTTGTGACAAGAGGAGCTACCTCACCCCATGCTATACCTAAGATGGAGATAACTGTTCATCTGGAGGCACAGTTTTGCCCAGCTCTAAGCTCTGCAGTCCAGGGTCAAGGCAATTGAGCTCTATAGGCCCTGCTGTCCAGTCAGTTTTTTATCCTAGTGAAGAGTGCACTTGTCTTTGCCATGATTTGCCAGCTTCTCCAGGAAAATACTGTGTGAGACAGTGTCAATAGGCCTTACCAAAGTCTAGGTAGACAATGTCCACAGCCCTCCCCTCATGTAATAGGTAGGTCACATAGTCATAGAAAGAGATCAGGTTGGTCAAGCAAGACCTCCCTCTCATAAACCCATGCTGGCTGGCCCTGATCCCCTGGCTGCCCAGCACTTGCCATGTGAGCTCAATCAAAATGAGCCTCTCCATGATCTTCCCTGGTACCGAGGTCAGGCCGACAGGCCTGTAGTCCCCGCATCCTCTTTTGGGCCCTTCTTGTAGATGGGTGTCACACTATCCAGCCTCCAGTCATCTGGGACCTCCCCTGTTGACCAGGATTGTTGATAAATGACAGTCTTGGTGAGCTCAGTACTCTAGGGTGGATCCCATCAGGCCCCATAGACTTGTGTGTGTCCAGGTGCAGCAGCAGGTTCTTAACTGACTCCTCCTGGACTATGGGGGATTGTTCTGCTCTCCATTCTTATCTTCCAGCTCAAGAGGCTGAACACCCTGGGGAAGCTGGTCTGACTGATAAAAATGGAGGCAAAGAAGGCATTAAGTACCTTAGACTTTTCCTCACCCTTAGTTGCAATGTCCCCTCTCCCCATCCAGTAAGGGATGGATACTGTCCCTGGATCTTTTTTTATTATTGATGTATTTGTAAAAGCTTTGTTCACTGTCCCTCATGTCAGTGGCCAAGTTGAGCTCCAGCTGGGATTTTGCCTTCCCAATTTTCTCTCTGTATGACCTGACAAGACCTCTGTACTCCTCTTGAGTGGCCTGTCCCTTATTCCACAGGTGGTAAACCCTCATTTTCTTTCTAAGTCCCAGCAAAAGCTCCCTGTTCAACCAGGCCAGCATCTTCCCTGCCCTTTCATCTTATGACACACAAGGACAGCCTGCCTGAGCCTTTTAAGATTTCCTTCTTGAAGAGCGTCCAGCTTTCCTGGACCGCTTTGCTCTTCTGGACTGTCTCCCAAGGGATTTTCTAAATCAATGTCCTGAACAGGCCAAAGTCAGCCCTCCAGAAGTCCAAGTTTTGCTAACCCCCATCCTTACATAACCAAGAATTGAAAATTTAACCATTTTGTGATCACTGGATTCATGGCTGGATGAGCTGTTCAGATGCATCAGTCAGAGCAGAATAGTCAGACAGAAAAATGCCTGCTCAGCCCCTCTATGTCTCTACTGCACCCTGCAGGACTTGTTACTGCCTGCTCGTGACACAAGTCCTTAGATCCTGAAAAGGTGAGGAGCTGTATAAGTAAAACAGTATAAGCATGGCTGTTCCCAGTCCCCAGCTGTGCTACTTTGATGTATGTTCCTTGCACAGCTTCAGATCTATTTTCTTTTTGTTTCTTTCCTTTTTCTTTCTTTATTTTTTATTTTATTTTTCTGGAATACAGCTGAACTCTGCAAATTTGATTTAGAAAGGGCCAAAGTTTGCTGTAAGTACTTCAGTTTTGAATTTGTATTTTTCTTACTAGAGTACCAGTTGCTGCTGTCCCCTGGAGTGCTTGTGTAGGTCAAGTGAGGCATGATGGAGCAGACTATTCTTTTTTGCCAGCCACAGAATGATTGTGTTTGAATTAAATGAATGCATAAGCTAGAATGCTTGATTGCTCACAGTGCTCCAAGACAGTCAGGCCATTGGCTGTTCTGTGCTTCTCCTTTAGTCATACAGCTGAACAGCTTTAAGCATTTGTACTTCTGTTGAACAATACAGTAAGCAAAACAAAATTATCTGAGGAAGCAGCTAGATGCTAGTGCAACTATTTTCCATCCACATGCAGCCATGCCGAGCAGGTACAAGTCAGTGATTGCATGGCCAGATGGCTTTAATGTTTGCTGTTCCCAGACGTGCATAGTTACCCTAGACAAACACTTTGGAGAGAAGAGGTCCATGGCCATGAGCAGCTGTTCTTCCAGATATACCTCCCTAGCTTATTGCCAGTGAATGTCACAAGTGCTAAAACATCTCCTGAGGTGTGTTAGGGCCTGTCTTGGTGCTTTAGTCTTCTGACCATGCAGCTCAAGCACCTGCTACAACATGGTAAACCAGAGCAGAAGGGATAATTAACATGCATCTCATTTTTTTTTCCCTGAAAACTGAATTTAACATCAGTGCAGAAACAGTGCCACAATCAAAGGCTTTCTTTGAGCCTTGGTTTAGTCATATTGGAACAGGAAGCCTGGGCAGCAGAATCCACAGTGCAACTGCATGGCCAGTGAAGAGGACTGAAGCAGGTGAGAGATTCAGCTCTGGAAAGAGTTCTGTGCAAGGACTGAGAATAAGCCTGGATTTCCTGAGTGATTCTGAGGTGACCGAAAGCCTGCATCAGTACAGTGAGAAAGCTGTGACAGAGACACAAATGCAAATATGTTTCCAGTTCAGACATTCATCTGTATTGCCCTCTTACTGAAAGTCAACATGGGTTGATTTTGAAACTCTTTCAAAATCTGCCTCTCTTTAACTATCAGTGTTCTCATTAGGTGGGGGCTGGAAGAAGTGGTCTGTTGTCCTACCAGGGAGGTCAGCAGAGGTTCTACAAGCCAACAGTTGGTCCATCACAGGGTCTGCTTCTGGTGAGGATAACCAGGAAAATATGCCTACGCTGTTGCTTTGATTTACACCTGAGTTCATTCCTAACCATGTGACTCTACTCATACTATTTTACCCCAAGTGTCTCTGACACAAGCTACCTAGCTCTTTTCATCAGCAAATGCTCAGCAAGCCTTGCAGCCTCAGGCAGCCCCAGCCATGCCTTGTTGAATACAGTGCCCACCCTCAGCATCACTGTGTATAAATATTTCTTAGGCTGTTGTGTAACTCTCCTGTTATTTTGGGCACTCTGAAAGAAAAGAAAAGCAGAACAAATAATGACAACCTCTCAAGGCAGCAGAATGTCAGCCTTGGGCAAGGGAAGGCTTGAACCAAGTGCTTGCAGAGCAGACATAGCTACCCCACTCCAGAAAATGTATGTTATATATCACATATCTGGTATATATAGGAACCACCCTGCATCAGCTGGTCCAAAGCCTTTTTCATGTCCTGTCCACAATATATACATTGCTAAAATTCACCATTGCTTACCCCAGTACCAAACTGATGTGCAAAATTGTTGTGTTACCCTGTTCATATTGCAAAGCCTTGGAGATAATGTTTCAGCTCTAAGATCTCAGTAAATAAAGGGTATGAACCCATTTTATTTAATGCATTAAGCCCTCAAAAGTTTCCTGTCCATGTAGAACATTTATTGATTCAGAGAAAAACTGTATAATTTCTGTATTTTATAGAGTTTTCTGTGTCATGTGGAAAGCAGACTTCTTACACTGGAGTAGCTGGAAACAGATTTTATAAATCCATGTCTATGAACCAAACCAAAAATATCTTAAAAATCATCTGTACTTCATGCTTACATTTGGCAGATGCTTGAAAGAAATATAAGGTACTTGATAATTGCTGCCAGGTCATGGTTTTATCCAGGAGCCCTGCTGTGACTTAAAGAGAGTAATATTAAGACTCCAACTTTGAAAACTAGTGGAAAGTTTGTCCCTGGAAAAGTCTTACTGGTCCTAAGTAATACTTATTTAACTCCCCCCCCCCC
>NW_009954241.1:3628779-3655304 GCF_000747805.2 Chaetura pelagica
GTGTTAGTAAAACTTTTTTTGACCCCCCCCCCCCCCCCTTTTTTTTTTTTTAGTAGTAATGATTGGGTTAAGAGACTTTTTTTAAAACAGCAGCCTAAAATCTTACATAAGGCATGCAAACACAGGTTCTGGATGCACTAAAATGTCTCTCACTAGCTTGCTTAGTTTTTCTCTTTAGCACGTTTGCTGAAGAAACACAATTTTGCTGTTAGCTCTAATGCAAACACAATTCGTGTGCAAGGTTGTTCTGATCTGATCTACTGTGTTTATACTTTCATGGGAGACAGTGATGTTGATTTTTATAATTGGTATTAAAAAAAACCTAGAGTCCTGGTTTTGCTTGGTTTGGGCTGTAAGGATTGATGAATTTCTGTGAACAGTTACACGGTGCCTGTTCAACAAGCCGTGCCTAACAAAGTAATAAGGTTTAATTAGTCCAACCTAATCTGGCAGTTTGCTGCTGGCACATTGTCAGTAGAGCTGGCTGGTGATGCATGTATGCATACAAAATAAAGATCTCTTCTTGCAAGTTTTATTTGTTTTAAAAGTACTAAGTGGTTGGATTCTTGCAATTTCAAGTTCTCATATAAACTTTTCCTTCCTTCTATTTAAAAACAGGTCTCAGTTAATAAGATTAACATATTCCTAATTTTGAGTTCTGATAGAGGCTGTTTCCAAGCTTAATGTTGGCAATGTCTGTTGAAATTAATATTCTAGTTTAGTATGTCAGAAGTTTGTATCACCCAAGAAAACACAATCCACATGGCGAAGGCCACAAGCCTGTAGTATCTCCAATGTGTACCATTATGTCAGAATATAAAAGCCCTTCTTCTTTTGTTCACATATTAATGTTCATAGTGCAAGTGCAAGGCCATGAACTGTTTGTAGAACCTATATGTGAAGTCAGCTTTGCTGGATTCTTTCTTGAGATGGGCTGGGCTTCAGCTACTGTTGTTTTTCAGGAGATGTTTAGGTAATTTGCATCTCCCAAGGTGTGCTGTTCACTGGGGTGACCAGTTAGTATATGGGAGTGAAACCTGATCACATGGTGGACTTGTTTGATGGCTGTCATTTACAAGATAGTGAGGAGTGGAATTAACATACGAGTAAGCAAGCAGATCTTCATAGAATGCAATCAGTATTTATTACAAAGATTAATTTTATGCTAGTTCACATCTACAACTTAACTCAAAGACCAGGATGCAAAAAATGAGGAAAAAAAAAAGGGATTTAATTAATGTCTTTGAAGTAGTTTCTAAAGAAAGACTGGAACACCCATTAAATCCACAGAGTGCCAAAAAGAATTCTTCATTTTTGCCCACAGAAATTAGATACATAGCTTAAGTCTCAGTGGTTAAAACATTGCTGCCAAACTACATGAATACTGAAGTGTTTAGAGAGGCTGTTTTCCCCTTAAACTTCTCTTGACCTTTCATCATCTTCTCCCACCCAGATTCCAACCCCATCCAAAGCACACATACAACATCCAACTGAAGCACTTTGGAAAGAAAACTGAGCTGGATTTCTTAGGGCATCATGGGAAGAATATTTTGGAGATCAATGTTGGTAAAAAAGAAACTAGATAAATGCAGTCTTTACTGTTAAAAAAAGATATAAAGGTGGGACATAACTGCCTCTGAACTAATTTGCTCTTTTAATTTTGCTGTGCTGAATTAGATGAAGATGTATATCTGTGATGCCTTATTTTGTACAGCAATAAAACTCCTGAAAATGCTGTGGGTTTTTTTAAGAAGCAAGAATTAAAACTACCTGTGATAATGCCACCTATGTTTTCATCTACCTCTTTTTCTTCAATTCTTTTTAACACAGAAAATGAATTATTTTTTTTAAGGAGCCTCTATGTATTATACTATCCAGAAACTGGCCAAAAAGGAGTAACCTCAGATTGGAATAGTTTCATTTGTGATTCATAGGACTTTACTGAATTAGTTGGACACAAACGAGTATAAACTAGATGCTGGGTTTAATTCCACTGTACCAAATCTACAAAATCAAAAAGATAAGTAGCCGTCACCTCACTGAGCTCAGCAGGGAGCAGTCTTTCTGCAGATACTGAGGTGGCAATTGCTGGCAGTTAGAACAGATTTGAATGTCTCAGAAGAGACACTCCCTTTGCTGCAGTGCTCTAGAACAGCTACATGTCTTAGTGCAGGGAGGGCCTCTCCTTCCTGTACTTCCAAAATAAGGAGTGAGAAGTAATTGTGTCACATCAGCTGCCAGCTCCTACGCATGAGCTTGCTTTGGAGCAAGAAGTTCAGAAGGACTGCTGCA
Organism: Chaetura pelagica; assembly: GCF_000747805.2. NCBI lineage: Eukaryota > Metazoa > Chordata > Aves > Apodiformes > Apodidae > Chaetura > Chaetura pelagica. Next base: position 3,631,072 of record NW_009954241.1, read on the forward strand.
AAGGCTCAAGGATATGCAAAAACTGGAATAAAGGCCTTAAAACCAAAACCTTATATATGCCATACAGCACACAAATAAAAGACAGTGCAAAAGGAAGTGTTGCAAAAATGACACTGAAGTGGAAAGTTAACACAAGAGCAGAATCTTCTGAGTGTTCCCATGTTTTAAAGCTTTGAGGACCCTCAGTGGTCAGTGTGTGTGAGCGGCAAACTCCAGCCAAGCTTTGGACTCCAAGCAGTAGAGAAGCAACATGGAGAAGCATTTGCATTTATCAGGTCTAGGACTGTAACGCTGTCATTAAACAACATCTAACTGATGGAGGTGAAAACTTCTTTGTTATATCTTCTCCTCTATAATAATTTTCTTTGATTGTTTTCCCATTAGGATCACTTTCTGGTTTATTTATGACAAAATCTTTAACATCTGCTGATTAAGCTCTACTCAAACCTTTGGAAGAGTCCAAGTCTGCACTGCATGGTGGCCTGCCCAAACAGATGAGGTAAATACCCCCAGTGTACTGCCAGGCCACTCTTTTTTGCCTTGCTTCCCTGTCTTATGGCAGCTGCAAGAAGCACCACAGCTTGTGCCTCTGCCTCTCACAGCACAAAATGGACTTCTTGGCCACCTTGGTAATTCCCTTCTCCCTTCCCACCTGCTCCCAAAATACTTATGTTTTTTTCAGGGAAGAGCAGTGCTGTTCAAGACATGACTTGTTTCTTCACAGAGCCTCCAACAACATTTCCATCTTTTCACCATTTCACAAAAGCAGATACTTCCCTGGTCCCTGCTTTGTAGAGAGATGACTCCCTCTATCACTACGGTCAAAATCATAACAAATATTTGCAGAGCCATATAACCTGAAGAAATCTCATAAGAAAGGTCAAAGCCGACTCATACCCAGAGGGAATGAAAGATGTGAAGAGTGGGATGGGAAGCCAGCAGCATAATTTGCTTATGGAGCCATCCATATCTGGCGGACAGTGTAAACCTACTTCTTTCCCAGTCCTTTTCCCCAGACTCAAATGGTTTATGACTGAAATTGTTTCTGACTTATGAAATTCTTTCTAGTTTATGGCAAACTTAGATTTCAGGACTACTGCTGTAGCTATTCCTGGAAAGCTGAAATATGAAGAGCTAGTGAGATGTTCTGACATTCCTTCAACCTCTGAGGCCATAATCCATAAGCAGTTCTCAGAAATCAAATTGATTATTAGGAAACGTATCTTTAAATGGAACAAAGCTGCAGCCAAAGCCTGGGAGCAGGTAACTTCAGCATGCACAGAGGGGAAGTTTTAAGCAAGAAAGGAGTGAAAGGCAGCAGTGACTGACTTGCCTATGTGCGTCAACATCTAATTATCATAATACTGTACTGTCTTCACATTCATTGTCCTAATAGGAGAGAAATATGGTATATGTAAGAAAAAAGTGACCAAATCATGTTGTGTTTGACTAAGAGAAACACAATTCTTTGCCAAGCCTTTACAGAAGTCAAATAACCACAGACCTTTCATTCTCCCCCTCAGCTATTTTTTCTCCTGGCCAAATGACAGAGCACAGGCCAGGAACCTAATATAGAGCAGCATTACTTAGTTAACATTATGACTTTCCATTAAAAAGGCTTGGAAACATTTCAGTGAAGTCCATTAATTTATTTTGGTCTGGCTCGCAGCCAGTGCTACAATTAAATACACTCTATTCCAGAAAACTTTTTCTAGATCAAATACAACAATGAAACTGTTGATGCCTCCAGACCCCATTCTGAGCTCAAACCATACCTCACATAGGGGTTATGCATTTGGTATTTTGGGTTAGCAAGTTTGAGTGAAGACTGCAGGAGAGCACTGCCTTGGGCAGTGCATCTCTCTGAAGGGCTTCCTGAGCTGAGGCATTAGTGTGATAAGCAGACTATGAATGCCAGCTATGTGGATCTCAGCCACAGTACCTTCATATCTACCAGGTCTCTGGTGGCAATAGAAGCCAGGTTTTCAGCACTGAATAATCACCGAAGTTCTTTGAGAGCTAAGAAATGTGAATAGTATTGCACAGGAGTATCTGTTAATTATTACTTTTGTGACAATTGCTAGACTTTCTGAATACATAATGAAATACATGACATCTTATTTTCAGAAATCAGACACCTCCACGGGATGGGCCTGTGACATGAACGGCACCATTTTCCTTCAGGGATAACTATTTTCCCTTTAAGATAATGATGCAGGTATATGGATCAATGATGAGCACCAGGAAAGTCACGCTGTCATTAAGGGGAGGCTTTTATCTCAGCATCCGTGAAGTATCGTGGGGTCAATCTCCACTAAACTTTATAAACCTTGCTAAAGTTTTTGTCAGTATGTCCCAAGATTGGCATGCAGAAAGAACAGTATCATACAGTACAAGAACATAATAGGTTATTCAGTTTCAAGACAATGCTAACAACATGTGAATAGTCATTATACATTAGAAAACAAATAAAAAGATGATTACTTTGCAAAGGACTTAAATTATAGTATGATTCTGCGATATCTCCTGTTTGATGAGGATACACTGGCATCAGAACTATGTACCTCAGCTTTGTCAGAAATTTTTCTCATTAAGCAACCTGTGCCTTCCACCATTGTCAAAATACAGGTTCTTATTTATGCTTACATTTAGCAGAGAATATCCATTTTGCTTTGCATCCCATGACCTTGAAGAGTGTTGCTTTAATTATATGCCTTTCGTTTCTTTGCAGCAGGTGCTGCGCAGCACTGGGAACAATGACAGACCTGTGCATTGGCACTAACCACTGACTGTTTGAAATAAGTTATTTTCCTTGATTTATCTCAAGCCTATTATTTCCCTCACTGCCCCCATATACATGTTGCTTCTTTTTGCTTCTTCCTTCTTTTATGTTCTTTAACATTGCTCAAAACTTTGGCTGCTTTTGTTCCAAAGTCTTTTTAACTTCATATAGTTTATAGGTAAGAGTTAAATCTGTCTCCATTATGGATTAAACCTGATTTCTGAGCTCCTTGTTTATGCTTTCAGACTTTCCTTCACTTCTGTAGATAAATTTCTTTGTAGTTACAACCACAAAGGCACAGCTTACTGGTACTCCCACAAGGACAATTTTCCTTTCTTCAGAGAGTTTCTCAGTGAGTGCTGTTCCAATGCTTCTGCTTTGCTGGCAATTCTTCTATGGCAGTTAAACTAAAACAGCCTTCACAGAAGACTGCTTTCAGCAGTACCACCACAGATTTCTCTAAGTGCAGTGCTGAGGGTGCAGCTTGTGCATGCACTTGATCGTATGCACTCCTACATCAGATTTGTGCAGGCTGGGTTAGAATATGTCCTTGGTGCTTTGTCCCTTAGGTGGCCATCAGGCAAGCTCCATTCTCCAGCTACGTCACTGCGTTGAAGTCGCACACCAAAGTACTTGCACCAGCAGCAGAAGCTGCTGTTGACTAAGTAGAAGGAGAGTTCTTCCTCTGTTCCTCTGACGCTTCTTTCTCATGAAAGTCACAGTCAGAGAAGACTAAACCAAGAAACAAAAATCCAGGAAAGAAAGAAACAAAAAAAAACAGGAAAAAAAACCCAAAGAAAGAAACAAACAAACAAAAACAAAAAAAAAACCCCAAACAAACAAACAAACAAAAACAAACACTAAAACCAAACAGACTGACAGAAGAAACACTGTCCTGAACTAACCATGCTTTCACTGGATTTCTGACCACCAGAAGGCTGCCGGGTTTGGGAAGGTTGTGCAATCCTTCTGTACTTACTATTTACCACACAAATTTGCTCTCTGCTGCATATTTCCAGTGAAGGCCATTCCCTCATCTGTGTCAAAACAGGAAGAAAAACAAGGTGAGACACAGGTTTATGGTCCTTATTCCCATTTGAAGATTCTTCCCTACCAACTACAGTTTCCTAATTATTTTGTTGCCCATTTCTTAATTCAGCTTGATTCATCTACATCCAGTTTCAAACAAGTTAAGCAACAAGCTTACTCCTCAAAGTGAGAGCTGATTGGCAAATTATCCTTTAGATATATTTTTTTTTTCTGCTAACAGAGACCATTGATCTGTGGTCTGTGAGGGACAACAAACACAAAGTTTCCTGGTATTCGCCTACAGACTAATTTGTCATTGCAAAGCTGGACTTTGTCATACTGTCCTGAGTTAGTCCTGAGATTGACCAAGAGCTTTTAAATTATCTTCTGTAGAATCAGTTTGTATTACACCATATATGTTTAGTGGTAGCATTACCTGTTACTAGATATTGAACAGACTAAATGAGAGTTGTAAGACATTTTCATCATTTGTTCACATGATTTTGAGAAGGGCTTTGAGAGTGATTGTCAAGTGTCACATGGCTGGCAGATAGAAATAGGAAGATATTTATTTTCCGTATTGGTATATTTACAGCTACAATTTACTAATACTGTTAGCATTAATTTAATGTCAAAGAATACTAATATCTCCAAACCAATCAAGATCATTACATTTTAAAAGTAGTCACCATAAATTTAAAATTATATTCTTCACAGACATGAAACTGAAGGGTAAAATGTTGCCATTTATATTTTACTCTTTTTTCCTACCAGTTTGAGCTATTCTATAGCAAAATATTTAATCAATCTGTAATTTAACTGTTTTCTTTGGCTTTCTATATTTTAATAAGACCTGCTAAGGAAGCTGATCAAACAAAAAAGAGAATAATTTAAATATTTACTGATTTGTGTTTCTTTCCCTTCATAACTATACAACTATCTAGTGTAGTTGATAAGTTAAAATCCTGTAGATTGAGTCACTATAAAACAAAATAATAGCAATAAATTAGACTCGTGAAACCTTAAGTAAAAATGGTACAAATGTCATGTCATAGTCTGCTCTTACTTTATAACAGTAATCTACTCTTAACATTTAGAAACGTATCTTCTCAAAACATTTGCTGCTTTTTGTATATGTGTCTATGATCATTTAAAGCAGGATAACAGACCCTAGGAAAGCACTCCTGTTCCCAGTGAGGAAATAGGAACTCTCTGGAGTTATAATTTTTCATTTGTCTTTCTACAACAGTCTGACAAGTCTGTCTGGAAGTGTGATAGTGAAGGTGGTGTCAACAGGAGCAATTAGAAATGACAGTGACAACAAATCCATAAAAAGGAAAGTGGTGCTATGTCATGGATGGCTCCCCCATACTTTTATCCCAGGATGCTGGCAATAACAGCTATTTTAGCAAGATAAAACAGAACATATTTTTGCTGGTATGGCTTCCTTCCTTACTAGAAGAAACATTACTTGTAAACAAAAAACAACCTTCTTGTTTTCATGAAGAGGGCTCCTGCTGAGGAGGAGACAGCTGAAACAGCAGCACTTATCAGCCCTTTACATTGGTGCATCCCAATCACTGATTCTGTAGCTTCATGCCATATTTGGTTAAAAACAAATAAATGAGTGGAAATTCACTCCAATATTAAGGGAGCATTTAAGACTAGTGATCAAAGTTTAGTGGATGAAACAGACAGTACTTATACCTCCCACCTCTTTTTCCCTGTGTCCCTTCTCCAGCTCTCCTGTACACATACTGTGAATGCACAGCAATAGCTACTTCATCTGGAGATTTTAAACCATCTCAAATACCCTACAGAGCCATGTCAGGAAAGTTTTTTTACAAAACAGGAGAAAAGTGACTTGTATTTCTTAACACTACAAGCTGTACCTGGCTGTAGGCTGTGGAGGGTGGGTGGGGAGAGGGAAATCACAGAGCCTTTTGGACAAGGGAAAATAGTTCTTGTGTTTTAAGGGATTAATGACGTATATAGGGAGGAAAGATGAGCAGTAGTATATAGTGGAACATTTTTGTGTACATATAAATGTTTTCCTGGATCACAGGAAATTATTAAGCAGCAGTGTGTGTAAATGCATGTCCCCTGGTCAGTCAGTCATTTTTCAGAGGGTTTATGATTTTCCCTATGAAGAGGATGGTGCGGGTGTATTTATCCAGAATCACCAGGAGAAATGGCCTGTTGAATCTGATTCGAGGTGGATGAGGAAAATCTCCAGATCTCCAGGTAAGCTCCTTCACTGTGGCCCCCGCTGCTTCCGTGCCGTTCTCATGAACGTTCAGCAAGGCTCTGTGGATCACCTGCAGTGACACAAAGCAAAAAAACCTCCAGCCAACAACCTGCCAAGAAAAGAACAGCCTGCCACCTTTCACTGAAGGGAGCCCTGCCTGAGTCCAGACACAGCATCACCAGCCTTATGAAGGTCACCAGCCACTTCCCTCCCCACCACAGAACAATCAGCCATCTGACCATTCCTGCAAGCCTCCTTCACTGCCTGTGTGGAGAGTAACCTTCCAGCAGCAGACAGCCAAGAGTTCTCAAGAGCTGGCAAGAAACTCTGGAAGCCAAGAAAACTGGTAATTTAGCCTAGGCTTAGTTTTGCCTTTGGCAGCTTCACGTATTATTGTGAGTTTACCCTGTCATCTAACTGAAAAAAATAACTTTTTGAGAGCACTTTCTAGTGTTATTCCTAGAGCAGGAACAACAGCCTTTTGCCTTCTCTATGAGGAATTAGGAATATAGAAATTTTACCAAAGCTAATGTGCTACCCCTTAGTAATTTTGTTTAGTAGCCAAGAGAGCATTTAATTATATGTACATTTGCTTCCTCATTCTCTAACCATGTACATGTAACCCCTTATAAACATGTTTGCTTCAGATTTAGGGAAGACACAGCTTGTTTTGCCTCCAGATTGGCAGCTGTTGATGATTGCATTACACTTCAGAGAGACAGGGATAAACACTTCATGGGATGTTAATTTCAGATTTGTGGGAAATTTCTTCTGGGAACAGATAAATCCCATGGTCCATTTGTTTCACATCCTGACTTACTTTTGAAACCATCAGTCCAGCCTCCTCAGTAATTCCTGACAGATCAGCTTGCTCAGTGAAGAGATCAGTCATACCCACTTGTTTGACTATCCTTTTCACATCATAGGTACCCGAAATGGAAATTTTTGGGATGTGTAGATGTATTTTTCTGTAACAAATAAGATGAATAGGAACAAATTGCCATCTAGGTAATGCTCCTCAATGGTTTCAGTATTGGAACACTTCTCTTTTTTTTTTTCTTTTTTTTTTTATGTTAAAGATCCACTCTGAGGGTTCAAATAGCACTTCTGACCAGTCTAGCTATCTGATGTGAAGGGTTGGAGCACTGTGATAACCCCTGCCTCCATAGCGGGTCTCAAGAAGCAGGGTGGAAGGCACAACTATACCAACTCTGTGGCAGAGTTACTATTCCCAGGTAGCAGGTCTTTTCAAAACATCACAGCTAGCTGTCCTAAGGCTGTTCAAATATACAACAGGGCTTGGACCACCACAGAAATAACTGCAAATGAATAAAATTTCCTCTTTTACTTACAATGTTGCAAATCCCACCTGGGCCTCAACACCCTAACACACAGTACTTCAGATATATCTACTCCATTTTATTTTCATAATGTTATTATGAAACAAAGGTCTAACTTCATCATGGTGCTAAGCAACTTGTGGTTGAGTCAGAACCTAAGCTGAATCACAAGTTCAATGCCTGATTTGTTCACTACCCACAGCTCTTTTTCATTTTCCAACTGACAAAAGGGAAGTCTTGCAGAGAGGAACCATGAAGTGAACAGAATTAACTAAAATGGCCTTTAATGTTTTGTCTCAGTGAGTAAACACTACTAATCCATTATGTGGTCACCCCTCACTTTAATAAAAACACTTACCTGTCTTGGAGATGCTTTTCCCATTTAGCCACAGTCCTTTTCAACAGAGCATCTTCCACCTGCTTCATCTTCCCTTCGTCAGGCAAAACAAATAATGCTGCAGCATTTCCATTGTAAGGAATCTGAACCAGCCAACAGGATAGCTCTTCATCAAAGTAATTTCTGTAGTAACCCTTGCGATACATCATATCAACTTTTACAGATGTTTTCTGATCCACAAAAAAATCCTCCTCTTTGGTATATAAGGTACTGAAGGGTTTCTTCCAGTGGGCTTATGACAAAAAGAAAAATAATTCAGTGGAATACAAAGAGGAAAGGTCATGCTAATCTTGACCCACAACCTTCCTTTGATTAGAACAAGTATCTTTTTCAAGTTACTGCTCTCTCAGGTGTTACAGTGTTGCAGCTTGTTTGTTTTTGTTTTGTTGTTTTTTTTTTTCCCTCCCTTCAGGTGCTTGAGGACAATTAAAGACAGATAATACTGAAAACACCATATTTCACTAAACCATTAGTTTATCGTCACATTAAAAAATTTACCAGACTAAACAAAGACATTTGTCTTTCAGTCAACCAGGCAAGGACACAAACCTTTATACTGAAAACAAATATATATGCTTTTATAGGAATATTTTCTAGATACTCAATATGGTTTTCTCCATTTAAAATATTTCAAACACAGTTTCTTTCTCTTAGGTTTTCATTTCCTGTAGTAAGCAGTAAGCATCTAAGTTACAACCTTCGCCCCCTTTGATACATCTTACCTTTAAAAAAGACATAGTTAGCAACAACCATTGCTGTCAGAGGATCAAGATTTTCCACAAGTTTAATGATTTTCCCATTTGTCTTTTCCTCAATATAACTGTTGATCTGATCCTCAGCACCAGAGGAGTTGTTAAAGTCAGTAGAAAATACTTCAGATTTGTAAAAACTTTTAACATCATCCAAGAACTTCTGCAGTGGTTTTAGCGTCTCTTCTATAAAAAGGGCATTGCCCAGGCTCAGCTGCAGCTCACTGTCTGTACGGTTCATCAAGTGGAGGAGCTGGCAAAAACCTTCATGTATTTCCTGCTCCTGAGTCTTTTTCAGGTTAAAGGCAAGCCCTTCCAGGATCTGCGTCAGCGTCGCTGACTTGGCACCGAGGGCCAGCATTGCAAAGGAAGCAGAGATGCTTATGGGTGAGAAGAAAATATTTTGATCGGTTTCTTCAGATGCGACCAGCTTATAAAGTGCAAATGCAAAGTCAGCATTGCTGGGAATCAGTTTGACAAAGGTTTTGTTCCTAAATGGGTAAACTCCTTCCTCATGAGAACTATGTCCCGGGTAGTATGTCCCTTTAGGTTCATCCTGCTTGTTGCGATAGTGAGGACGCTGATGACACTGGGCAACAATGTACAAACCAGCCAGCAATAACCACAAGGAGGTGGTGGGCTTCATTTTCCTTTCGACTGTTTCTGGAAAAGAGACAGACACACAAAGCATGGCATGGGAATCAATTTCTCCTTTCTGTGTACTCCAGACAAGTAAAATGAGGCTCCTCTGTTCTCCAAATCCCACACTTGTATATTTCATTCCTGATGCATGTCTCCTGATACACTGTTTGTATTACCAAGCACACTCTCAAGACAGGTCATTTCGATTACATTAACTTTTAAAAAATAGGGTAGGATTAAATAAAAATAAAAAAAAAATAATCAAATAACTGGAAATTCATGAACCTTTTCCCCTACGGTAACTGTTGGGGTTTTTTTAATCAGTACTGTAGGGTGGCTGCTGCAGCCCTGTCTGTCTTCATCAATTCATCAAATAACTGGATTATTCAATCTGTGTTAAATAGCAATGTGATATAAACACAGATCATACTGTTGAGGACAAAATTACAGAGTATTTTTACAGTTTCTTCAAAGATAAAATAGTGGATGACTGTGGTAGAAATGTCTGTGGGCACCTCTAATTTTTTCAAAATAAATTTTTATTTAATTATATTAAGCATCTTCTTTACTAGTACCCAGCTCTTTTGGCTTTTGGTATGTTTTGATTTTTTGTGTAACAGGTATATCCCTTTGTTTACATGCAAAAAAGTCACCTTTTCCAGGCAACAACCTAATGTCCTAAAAATAAATGTAAAAAAAATCCAAGGGAAAATTCATAGGGTACTTACATCGTCACAGAAAAGATCTTGCTGTGTCCATCTGCTCTTGTCTGCTCCGTCTACTCTTTGGTGTCATTGAACAGGATTAAGCACAGCACCCCCATTAATCATTAATTAGTTAAAATAAAAATTGCCAGTGAGGATGCACAGCAGGCAGGAATGACACTAGATATTCTGGACAGTCTGTCCAGACCGAACACAAGCTGACTGTGTTGGGTGGTTGAGCTGTGGACAAGAGGCAGTGCAGCAGAGACTGTATCTCCTGCTGCTTCCATTCATGTGGATTGACACACAAAGCCTGCTGTTTTGCGTGACTGGCGGGAGAGCCACAGCCATATCCATCGAGGCTGCAACGAAAAGCTGTGGATTCATGTGAAGGCCAGCCCTTGCCTGGGTCTGGCTGAGAGGGATGAAGCTGCTGGTGCAGCTCACCTGGGAGCAAGGCTTCCCTGCCAGGCCACCCTCTTAGCTTGGTCCTGAGGGACCCATAATGGGTTGGGAACAAAACCAGAGTCGTAAAATCTGTCAGGATTACAAAACAGGGTTGGATTAAAAAAATTATTCTGCCTTACTCTATATCTCAGTCACAATCTTTGACACCATGTTTAATGGTTTTAGGGCTTTTCTTAAGGAAAACAGACTGTAGAAGATTGGTGAATTGTTTTGAATGTGGTACGTGATTGCACAAGATGGGCAAGTGTTAGTAATTCTGGTTATACGAGTAGTATGCGAGTAAATCTGCTAAAGATAAACATTATTTTTGCTAAATCAGAAACTGTGCCAATAATTCACTCAATAAGATTTAAATTGAACAAAAACTGAAGAAATCCTATCTTGAATTAATTTTGATGTTTCAATAACTTAGCAATGACTTCAAAACAGTTTTCCAAGAGCTTTAAAGATTTGCATATCTACTAGATTTTATGTGCAGAAATTCCCACAATATTTTAATGGATTTTTACTAAAGACTAGTAAAAATGAGATTTTTTAATCTTTATATGAAGCAATATAAAAATATTCTAAGCTTATTTGCCAAGATTTTGTTGAAAAAAACTGAACATCAATGTCTTGTGTAAATGAAGGGGAAAAAACATAACCTGTTAAAAATGAGACAATGAAATAAGTTGTATCAGGCTGCAAATATCCAGACTGAGAGACATGAACTCTTTCAGAGAAGCTGCCATTAGAACAGTATATGCTATTAGGTATCAATAACAAATTATTTTATTTTTAATTCAATGTAGACTCCTTCCAGCAAGCTTTTGTCTTCACCTGATCTTGAAATATTATGATGCTTTAGTATCCAACTCCTCTGTAGGCAAACTATGCTATTATCATTGACTTTAGTAGCATCCAGCTAATTAAGTGGTAAAAAAAATTCATGAGGTTAAAAATCTGAGCCTATCCCTTGGTCCTGGTCTAATGCAGCTTAAGACCACAATGTCAATGCATGGTACTGATTCATATTACACATTAAATTTTCACAGTACAAGCATTCATGAATTTTTTCATTAACCCAAAGCTAAAACTGACTCAGGAAACAAAGTGGCACCCACTACACTCTGATGGAGACAAGACAAAGAAGAATGTTTAACAAACTGTTCTGCAAATAGTGGTGTTAATAAAGACTAGTGTCCTAAGGATTTATAGTTTTTTCTCACGACAATAACCACAGCTTTACTCCACAGCCCCCAGGATGACTCTTACCAAGCAGGAGAACAAGACTGGAGCTCCCTGCTACATGCTCACTGCCTTCAGTTAGTTAATCCAGCAAGTCTATATAAAGCATGGGATATAAAGTAATTTACTTAGATGGAGTAACACTGACTGGAAAGCGTGGCAATCTAGAATCCACCTCAGTAAAGGAGACAGGCCATAGCTGCATACATAATCAATCTGCAGCAGAGCAGCTCAGTAGTACTTCAAACAAATTATGGTCTGATTCTAAATGAGAGACATTAAAATAGAATCCTGTAGAAGCACTTTGGAAAGGTTTTTCCAAGTATGAACAGTGAATTACAAAACTGGATAATGATGAAATTATGCATCTTTGACCTGCTGTTCACTGTGTGTTTTGGACCGAAAGTGGTTTGCTTACCAAAAAAAATGCGGCTGACTCGAGTTTCCCCGGATTTACACTGGGTGCAAAAGCAGCAGTTAGGGATAGACATAGCTCTAGGCATTCATTCTGGCCATGCTGAATTATGTTCTTAAAATAGGGGGCACCTGTTCATGTGTCAGGTTTGTCTTGGGCCAGTGCCGACGTAACAGGAATAGGACACAGCACATGTGCTTTCTGCAGCCCGTAATAGGAAGTGTTCCATCACACCTGGGTGAACACAGGTCTTTCTGACCATTCCTATTGTATTAGTTCACATCTTCCCTCAGTGAGAAAAGCCTGGGATTGGCAGTGTAAGGGATGTTGCAGAGCTGAAGAACTTTTATTCAGTGTTCTTGTGCAGGGGTTGAGCACTCTCCCCAGACAGTGCTCTCAACCCAGGTCTGTAATGCAGTGGAGCACCAGGAGGAGATGCATGAGAATTAAATACAAGTTCCATTACCTTCTTAGCTTTCCAGATGCAGAACTCTATTTCTTCTTCCCTGTGTCAAAAAAGCATCTACACTCCACTGAAAGATGCACATAGGGTGGAGGAACTTTCTTATCCTCCCCTGTAAGCTCCTGTCACTATTTGACTTAGGTTCAACAGCAATGCTTTTGTTCCACTCCCCGCCCCACCCAGGTAGGGAAGGAGAGAGAGAGAAAGAGAGAGACTTGGCTGGATTGAAAACTACACAGCTTTAATTAAACACTAATGATATAAGAAAATATATACAATTATATACAAATATGTTCAGATATGCGCAAAGCCTCTATTGCCTCCCCCACCCCCAGCAACTCCCACAGCATCTCCTGAGCTGTGAACAGTCCTGAAAAATCCCAGAGCTGCTGCTGGAGAGAGCACAGAGTGATGAGGGTCAGGAGAGCTCCAGCCTGGGGGTCGATGGTGGTGGATGGACGGAGTCCTCCCTGGACATCGGCCATGGATGGAAGAGAAGGGAAAAAGAAGCAGGAAGGAAGTTGTCTTCTGTGATCTCTGACCTTCCTCTGAGCTTACGTAGATACATGGAATGTATCTGACCAATTTTCCTGTCTGTCTAACTCAGCTTCCTTTGGGGGGGTAATAGATCTCCCCGTACTGTCTGAGCAAGCAGAGTGAAGGTGCAGCCTTGAAGACCCAGCAGTTAGAAAAACATTCCATTCTTTTCAGCCTTAGCTGGAACACACTGGTGCTAGTTAAAAGAAAGCTTAGTGAAGGAAAAAAAAAAATCAGTAAAAGGAAGATTGGCTTAATCCTGGCTCAAACCAGGACAGTTCCCTTTCCCAGATCCTTCCCTACTCCCTGTCCACCCCCAACCAGAAGCCCTGTTCTTGCACACAGGTCCTGCATTTCTCTCTCCACTAGTGATCCAGGCTCCCAGATTAAAGAGTTTCTTAGCAGTGCTTACTCTTGTGAAATATACAGCAGATACAACAAGAAATGGAAAAATAAAATATTGAGTATCTATCCAGCAAGCTTATGGTTTCTAGGTTGCATTGTGAATGAAGACATGCCTTTTAAAAATGCTGTATTGATCACCTGGAATTTATCTGTGTCAGGAACATATGAGGAGCCAGTCCTGGGCTGGGACACCTTTAGAGCTTCTAGATCACCCTGCAATGTGCCACTCCACATACACTGTGTGCAGAACCACCTCTTTTTATTGGCTTTGAATGTGGCTCTTACATGCTTTCTGTAACAGTCATAACTGTCTCCATTCATCCAATCTGTGCCACAGATAATTTTTGCCTTATTTTTGCCTTCTAAGATGTCTCTTTTCCAAGCTTAAGATCTGTCACCTCAAACAGGAGCTGTTCCAGAACTTTGATTAACCATACCACCCTTTTCTAAAATTTTCCCATTCTTATTTATCCTTTCTGTTGTTATAGAACCAGAATTACATGCTCTAATGTGTGAATTATCCAGAGATTTAAACAGTGACACAATGTTCCAATCTGATTTGCTCTTTTTAATTCCCAGTAATTCCTAGTATTTAATTTGCCTCCTTCCCCTCTACTGACCTGATGTTCAGTGTATGAATTACCTTACATAACACCAAACCCTTATTCCTGAGCAACAGTAGTCAGGTCAAGTACATCATTTCACCAATCCTGCAGCTAGAACTTGACAAGAAAATCAAAATCCCCTCTGACATAGTAAAAGAAGCCAGAAGCTAATGTTCTTCCTGGTTTCAAAATGAGACAAAATTTGTCACGTCTATTCCTTTATTTTACCAGAAGGTGGTGGCACAGGGCTCCTTTTCCTACAATCCCCAGAGCCTGAGGCTCCGAACTGACAGTTTTACCTGCAGAAAGCAGTGCAAAAGAATTACAGTAGGGATCATACTACTCATAGCTGGCGTACTGAAATGATAACATTTTCCTAGTAGAATTTACCCTACAGACCTTCTTCTCTGGTGTAACAGAACCCTTCAATACACTGGTATTCAGGCTTTACTTGCATAGGCTTTCTGCCATGATCACTGCACCACCTTTCTCACCCTGCCATCCTAGAAATAGCTGAAGCATATTTCCCTCTGATGCCTTTTCTCTGTCACTCTTGGCAAAAGAGTGAATACCTCAAGACTGTGACACACAATGCAATAACAGGCATGGGGACAAGGTAGTCCCTGGCTGGGGCAGCTGGGGCCCAAGGTATCTTAAAACTTCATCCATAAGGTTTACCAGAGGGATAAAACTCAGACTAGAAAGACAGAAGATACAGGAACAGAAAATAAATTCAAGCCATACATTCCAGTATCTGTACCTTGAATATGTGAGATATGATATGGCTTTTTTGATGGCTAAAGAATTTGCATCTCTGTGAACAGCATATCTAAATGAGGTCTAGGCATATGCTCGCTTTTGCATACCTATGTGATTTAGGACCCCCTTTTCATTACATCTTTAATCTTCTCTGCATAGACGTTTTCTCTTGTTCTGTGATTCTTTCTTGGCTGCAACTAAAATTCTTATGATGACTACAACACATAGTGAATTTTCTTATTATATGTTGTGGGTTTTTTTCTTTCAAACATTTTCCTTTATCGGAGCATTTGCTATGTGGTTGGTCTGGTTTTCTTACGTGAAACATAGTAAACAATGTAGCAACTTTTCCTTAATAAGATATTTGCACAAGTCAGGCAAAGTCTTCAGATCCTTCATGTGAGCATCATGTTGACATTAACATAAGTTTTCCAATCACAAAAGATACACTCTTATTTAGTAAAGTAATAAATAATAAGTATTTTGTTTACAGGTGGCTTATGGAAAAACTGAGTTAAATCAAATATAAGACAAATAAAGGCTCATTTTTTATAAATCAAGCTAATTCGTTTGTAATAAATTAATCTCCATGGGTAGAATTGAACTGAAAAGTTAGGCTTTTCTCAGTGATGAGCAGTGATAGGACAAGGGGTAATGGGTACAAATTGGAGCATAGGAGGTTCAAGGTGAATATCCGGGAAAAATTTTTTTACTGTAAGAGTGACAGCACTGGAACAGGCTGCCCAGGGAGGTTGTGGAGTCTCCTTCTCTGGAGACATTCAAAACCCACCTGGATGCGTTCCTATGTGATATACTCTAGGTGACCCTGTTCTGGCAGGGGGGTTGGACTAGATGATCTTTTGAGGTCCCTTCCAACCCCTAGGATTCTATGATTCTATGAAAAGCTAATTTCGTTATGGATATTCTCTTTTGCAAGAAGCTAGCAAAGTAATTTGCAGCAATCCATGCTGAGCTGAGTTTGTATAACTAGGGTATTAATCATACTCAAGGACATCAACATTAAATGAATTAATTATATTGTTTTCTTTAAAATTGTTAGTCTGAAGAAAACACAACAACCAAGTTATTTTAAAATGGCTTTTCTGTTAAACCTGGGATTGTGGATTTCCAAAGGATGTTCCCAGATCAGTCTTTGATGGCTAAACTTTTGCAAGGAATGAATGATGTCATCATTCTATACGTGTGGTCACCTCAAATCTAGAGAAAAGAGCCCTGTGTGGTTAGGGGCAGAGATGTACTGCCCAGTAGTGAGTGTTTGATGATGGGTGAGATTAGAAGGGTAAGTCACAGGACCTGGAGTTACAAAGGCCATGGTGGTCTTCATGCTTCATTTCCTCTACAGAATTTGCACTCATCCTAGCTCCCACTGCGGTGAATGTGTAGAGTTTTCAGTGAAGCATTTGCATCTGAAAATGCACCTTTTTTTTTTTTTTTTTTTTCCTGTGGTGTCTTTTTGTTGTTGTTGTTCAGTTTGGGTTTTTTATTTGTTTTGGTTTTTTAATGCCACCAAAAGCTAGTTAGAGTCATGCTAAGCACAAGCTGAGTTGTGAGGCACTGAAACTGCCTTGTCACTGCCATGCAGGTATTCCTGGTTCTCAGAATCCACAAACAAAAACCACTCTGCCCAGGAACTATCATAGTCAACTGATTTTTAAGATCTTAGTGATTCTTTGCTTGAAATGAGTGTGAACACAGGGAAAAAGTCTGCTGCTTCTGTTGTGCTGCATCTACTGAAACAATTAGAACTGGGTTGGCTTACATCTGGGTAAATTCCCATTTCCTTGAAATAGTAGCAGCAATCAAGGGCTGAAAGGATGACACAGCTATGTGGAAGGGGCTGGAGTGCCCGTTGAAGGAAGGCTATTCAGATACCAGGATTAATGCTCAAATCATATAGCTGGGAATAAGAAAGGAAAATCCAAAGTGCTGGTAGCACCTGAATAGCAGGGCTCGTGAGCAGTTGGTGGTTTTGTGATTATGTGATTGTTTTGATCCTTTAGGGACCGAGTCATCTCCTTTCCTTACTGATGGAAGGTAAAATGCATTGGGCGTATATTACATTAGCCCTGAAGTCCCACTAATTCATGAGTTGTAACAGCATACTACATGGACTCTGCCATGAGGCAAAGCAAACAGAGCTGTACTGACAAAGCACCAGCAAACAAAGTCCCAGTGGACCATAAACAAGGTCAGAGAGAACAAGCTTACTATCTCCCACATGGCTGGCTGCCACTCAGGCACTCAGGACTGCTGGGGCACAGCTGGGCTGCTTTTCAGAGTCCCAGCCCAGTACAACCATTTGCCCTCACAGGGGTTCTCAGCTGAGATACACTCTCTTTCAGTAAATATTTTTTCACAGAACTTCCTGTAAGCATGGTAAGTCAGGGATAATGGGCCCACAACAGGTCATTTGGCAGGTCCTGCTTGACAAACCTAATCTCCTTCTATGACAAAGTGACCCATTTAGCAGATAAAGAAAAGACTGTGGATATCTTTTGCCCAGACTTCAGTAAAGCCTTTGACACCATTTCCCACAGCATTCTCCTGAACACGCTGGCTACATGTGGCCTAGACTGGTATACACTTTCCTGGGTCAAAAACTGGCTGGTTCGCTGAGCCCAAAGAATTGTGGTAAATGGAGTCAAATGCAGCTGGTGGCTGGTCACAAGTGGGGTTCCCCAGGGCTCAGTGTTTGGACCAGATTCCTTTAAGAATATCTTTGCCGATGATCTGGTCAAGGGGATTGAGAGCACCCTCACTAAGTTTGCAGACAACATTAAGTTGAGAGGAAGTGTTGGTCTGCTTGAGTTTAGGAAGGTTCTACAGCAGGACCTGGACATGCTGGATCGATGGGCTGATGCCAATTGTGTGAGATTCAACTCAGCCAAGTGCCGAGTCCTGCGCTTGGGTGGTAAAGACCCCATGCAAAGCTGTAGCCTGGGGGAAAAGTGGCTGGAAACGTGCCCAGAAGAAATCACTTGAGGGTGTTGATTGACAGCAGCTGAATATGAGCCAGCAGTATACCCAGGTGGCCAAGAAGGACAATAGCATCCTGGCTTGTATCAGAAATAGTGTGGCCAAAAGGACTAGATAAGTGATTTTCCCCCTGTACTCTGCACTGATGACACTGCACCTTGAGTACTGTGTTCAGTTTTGAGGCCCTCACTACAAGAAGGATGTTGAGGTGCTGGAGTGAGACCAGAGAAGGGCAAAAAAGCTGGTGAAGGGTCTAGACAGCAAGCCTTGTGAGGAGCAGGTGAGGGAACTGGAGCTGCTTAGCGTAAAGAAAAGGAGGCTGAGGGGAGACCTTATTGCTCTCTACAATTACCTGAAAGGAGGTTGTAGGGAGGTGAGGGTTGGGCCCTCCTCCCAAATAACAAGCAACAGAATAAGAGGAAATGGACTCAAGTTGCACCAGGGTACATTAGATATTCGAAGAAACTTCTTCAATGAAAGGGTTATTAAATACTAGAACAGGCTGCCCGAGGTGGTGGTTGAATCACCATCCCTGGAGGTGCTAAAAAGTCATGTAGACGTGGTGCTTAGGAATGTTGTTTAGCAGTGGACTCCGTAGAGTTAGGTTAATGGTTGGACTTGATGATCTTAAAGGTCTTTTTCAACCAGAATCATTCTGTGTTTCTATGTGATTTATCTTGGATATTTATGATAAGGGGTCACATACTGCATTGTATTATCATTTGTATTGTCCCCTTCTGCCGTCACTACAGGAAGTCAGGTGAATGACACTTACTAAGATATAAAGAAGCTCAAGCTCTCTTTCAGGCCTAAGTTTGGATCCAGCTGTCCCATAGACTGTGAGAAGGCATGGGTGAAATTAAATTGCCATAATTTTGTCTGATTTTGTTGTAGTGAAAGATTGAAGGGTGTTAATAAAATCACATACAAATGAATGAAAGACAAAAAATATTTGTTTACCTCAGACAGAATGAATATACAGTCTCTAAATGAATATTTTAGCTTATGTCTATCAGAATCCTTCTTTTTTCTCTCTGCCATTAATAGAACTGAAAAGCATGAAGAAGAATGTTCCCTATCACCCATTAAGACAGACAAAAAGAACTAGGACAAATTATGCAAGTCAGACCAATAGAATTAGATTTTCTTGGAATTAAATGCCTCCTCTCTGCACAAAAAAAAAACCCAAACAAAACCAACTAACCAACAATAAAAATACCAAAACAAAAAAACCTCCCCCCCCAAAAAAAAAAACCAACCCAAAATCAAAACCAAACAACTTTGCAGAACTCTCTAGTTCCTAAAGAACATCATGAGAGTAGCATCAGCCAGGCATGTTCAGTTCTCAGGCTCTATGGATCTCCATACTGTGAACTACAGGCATTTTTCTGCCTTCCACATATGTATGACACAAGACTAATTTGTTTTCTGTCCTCTCCTTCCAGAGAGATTTGTCATGATCTCTCTTCCCACTCAGGACAGCTCAGGACAACCTGCTGGTCTGGAGCTTGAAGATCCTCAACCAGAGGACAACTGTGGTGATGTCCCACATCCTGGGAGATACCTCCCAAGCCCATCCAGCATCCAAAGCTGTTCTGTTTGATACTCTTGCCAGGAGCAGTCATTCCTCACACTCCATGTGCACACTCCCAATGCAGCTCTCCTCCTGCCGTTCCTTGTCTCCATTCTCAAAAACAAAGGCCCCAGAGGTAGATGGGGCAAGAGGTTGCTCCATGTGTTATTTTCCAAAGTCTCTGCTCTATCCTGGCTACCGTGAGATTTTTTCCTAACCTCTGTCCCTTTAGCAATAGGCTGAGAACCTGTTTTTCTGCCACCCCATTCTGATAAAAATCTCACCATCCTACCTTCTAATCAGTACTGGTGCACTGATTTATCAGGGTGGGATCTCACTGGAGCTGCTCCCAGCTCTTACTGAGTTTGCACAGCCATCGCAGAGCAGGCTGCCTCACAACACAGCAAGTTATCACTGATCTCAGCTCTGCAAAAGCTGCTGCTTTGCACAGAGGTGTGTTGTCTCCCAGGCCACTGAGGATGGTATCTTGCCCCAGCAGAAGCAGTAGCTCAGGGCCTCCACTCAGCAGTCTCCAGGTACCTCTGAGTCAGAAACATAACCCCCCTCTCACCCTTCACACCATACCCATGCTACAGGCACCGATGGGTCTCAACAAAGCACCTCTGTGCAGGGTGGAGGAAGTCCAAGATAACAGGTCAAAGGACCAGAGACATGTCAAGGGTAGGGAGCTTGTGTGTTGATTTGAGGCCTGAGTTGCACTTGCAGAGCTCACAGCACATTGCCAGGACCACTGCAGAAAGGAGCAATGTACATTTAGCAGCACCATCTTTCCCAGGGACAGGGACTAAACTCCACTTACGAACGACTTATCCAGAGTCAATATGCAGTGACACAAGTTGAAGCAGTGCAGTGGGAGAGCAGCTGTCAAAGCAGGAGTCCTTGAGGCAGCAGCTGCACAATAAAGGGTTTGCTGTAGAGTTCAACAAGGCCCCAGTACTCCACTGCAGTAAGAATGGTTGATCTGCACACCCGCAACAGTAAGAGAGTGTTTATGTATTTCTTGAAAACAGGTTTTACCCAAGTAGGCACATAAGGAAAGAATGCAAAGAATCACTGTCTTAATATGAGAAAAGTTGGACTCCTTTAAAAGCCTTTAAAACATATTTTACAGACACCTTACTATGATAACAGAAGTGATTGAATGTACTCATTGATTTTTAAAGATATATGACAGGATAAGAAGAGACTGGAGAGTTTGTCCTTAAGTGATGGATTTAAACGACCATGCTTATTTTATTAATCAACTATAGCAATAGGTTTATGCCTAATGTCACTGTCTTGAAAAGCTTTTTTGCTGATCTTACGGATAGCAGAAAGACACAGTGTGTACTGCAGCAGCAGAATTACATTGTCTCAGGAATTTTCTCTTTTCTGTCAATATTTTTTTAAGATGTCCTAGGCAAAGAGCTGGAACATGTATGAAAGGAGATGTTGGTTGAGGGTAAATGACAATGACCCAGGCAGCAAAATGCTGTGTAAGGGAGAAAGGGGCTGACCAATGTGAGTGCTGATATATCAGCAAGTCCCAGAGAACACATCATAGAATCACAGGGGACTTGACTTACTCGACTGGGGAAAATGTTACATTTTAAAACTGTCACCTGCTTAGGGTTTGGGGTTTTTTTACAATGTTTTTCTTATTATTTTGATAAGGAAATTCCTCATTTACGTCCCAATATACCTCTATCAGATAGTAGGTAGCAGCACTAACTAGCCCACACGTGCAAACAGTAGCCATGATAAATCATGCCGAAAACCAGCATGCCCAATCACTCAGCAATTACTCCTTAGTAGGATCAACAACTTTCCCCATGAAAAGTGTGGTGCCTGTTTTTTTTTCAGAGATCAAGATAAGGAAGGGCCTGTTGAATTTTATGGTAATCAAAGGACTATGAATTCTGTTAAGAAGAATGGCTGTGGCTCCTGCAGCCTCAGTTCCGGACTCATCAACTTCCAGCACGGCCTTGTGAATTGCCTGTGGGAAAAGGAACAAAAGCTCTGTTTTTTTATATGGGACAGCAAGCAGGAGGTAAAGATAAACTCTCTTCTTATTGAATGTTTAGGAGAAAAAAGGAGTGATAAAATCCAGTGAACCATTATTTCTTGTAAGGTAAATCTCCAGCAGGCTGCATCAGGAGTGTTTTCCATGTCAGGACTGAATGAGGAGGGCTAAAAATAAAAATAGACATGCTATAGATCCAGTCT
Source organism: Chaetura pelagica (assembly GCF_000747805.2). Classification (NCBI taxonomy): domain Eukaryota; kingdom Metazoa; phylum Chordata; class Aves; order Apodiformes; family Apodidae; genus Chaetura; species Chaetura pelagica. The sequence continues at coordinate 3,652,638 of NW_009954241.1, forward strand.
CACCACTGCTGAGTAGGATAGTAATGGTCTGTGCACTAGCTGTTTTATTTTCTTAGATGGTTTGAACAGTTATTCCAAGATAATGAAAGACTTCTATTTAAATACTAACACAGAGGAAATATTTGGCATCTATGCCACATTAAATAGTAGCTTAAACTGACATGGTGAAATTCTACTACTGCAGAATTTGCTACTGCAAACTGGAAGTTTCCTGGACACTTTGTGAGTATTAAAACACATATCATCATACATCATTCATTTGTCATTTACTTGACACAATTGCAGGTAAAACAATGATATTCCAGTGCAAAGAAGTAATTTGAAGCCTTCTCCAACTTTTCCATGTAATTGATATCCAGCTTTTTATAACAACGGTAAAATACGTCAAAGGTGGGATAGCAGACACTTCCCTGTCGAAAACCACAATTACTAAGCAGGTTCCTACGTGTCATTGTAAGTTTTACTTATAACTTCAGTAGGACAAGCAGGGAAGGCAAGTCTCTGAAAACTCCAGATATAACTGATCAGAGCAATCAATCTCAACCCCATCACCAGCTCTATCTGTTCACTTACTTCTGAAACCTGAAGATCACGGTTGCCACTAATTCCAGACAGATCAGCATTTCTAGAGAATACTTCAGTAATGCCCATCTCCTTGAACAGGTTTCTAACATCATAAGACCCACTAAGAGAAATCTTTGGTAGATGCAGATTTAATCTCCTGTTGAACAAAGAAAACAAAACAGCAATGAAGCATTGCAGCCTTGTTTCAGCCGGCAGGCTGATTAGTACATAATTCAGTGACACTTGAAAGCATTCTTTTGATTGCTAATGTGTTTGATGGTAGCATTCATATTCCCTGAGCAATTCTGTCATCCAGAGAGGTATGCTGTCTTCTTGTACCTACATGCTTTCTTTGATTTCGGAAAAAATAGTCCCTAATTTCTTCATTGCTAATATTACATCCTAGTGCCAAGACATCATACACGTCTGCAGAGATTTGAGGCCAGAGGTCTACAGAGAGTAAGTAGGCAAACTGTGGGAAGGCTGAAAGAAAGGAAAAGGAGGATCATGTGTAAGACACAGTGAAGCAAATGAATCATGTTAGTAGCATGAAAGAAGTGCTATGGTAGCCAAAGGTAGCCAAGCAAGTCTTGAGGCAGTTGTTACAATGTTGTGTCCCCTTCTGTCAGGGCAGAGAGCCTGGAGTTGCTTATCCATTGTGCTCTGCTCTGACTCGTATAGGGAATCACTTAAAACCCTGCTTTATGAAATCAAGACATTATATCCAGGAAGAGGAGATCTGAACTTATTGCTTTCTCTTAAAAGTAATAATGCAGTAAAAGTAATAATGCATATACCCAGAGTTACCTGGTCTCAAGATTGTTATCCCATTTACAAACAGTTTCCTTGGAGAGAGCATTTTCCACTTGCTTCATCTTTCCATCATCTGGCAGAATGAGCAATGCTCGTGCAGTGCCCTGGTAAGGCAGCTCTACCACCTCGCAAGACAGATCCTGGTCATAGTAGCTGTCATAGTTGCTGTCACGTTGCATCATTTTTACTCTAACAGATGCATTTGCATTCACAAAAAAATCATCTTCATATGTACGCAAAGGATTGAAAGAATTTTTCCAGGCAGCTAATAAGTGAAAAGAGAAGATGTTGCACTCAAATATATGAAGATCATAAAAAATGCCTGACATAAAGCAGACCAACTTAAATATTAGGATGTTGGAGGGCTGTTTATGGGAGAAGAGAACCACTACATCATTTCAACCTCCTGCATAATCATAGAAGCATAGAAAGGTATGGGTAGGAAAGGATATTAAAGATCACTTAGTTCAAACACCCCATGCAGGGACACCTTCACTAGACCAGGTTCCTCAAAGCCCCATCCAGCCTTCCTGGATGGGGCATTCACAACTTCCTTGGGCAACTTATTCCAGTGTCTCACTGCCCTCATAGTAAAAAATTTCTTTCAAATATCTAATCTAAATCTACCCTCTTTCAGTTTGAAACCATTTCCTTCATCCTTTCCTTTCATGCCCTTGGCAAAAGTCCCTCCTCAGCTTTCCCATAGGCCACCTTCAAGTACTGGAAGGCCACTATAAGGTCTCCCTGAAGACTTATCTTCTACAAGCTGAACAGCTGCAGGATCTTTGTTATGCTTTTCCTGTTAGGCATTAGCCTGTGCAAGCTCACTGCAATCAGCCTGGTGAGGAATTAATTAGCAGAATAAAGGTCCTAACATTCAAGCAGGACTCCAGAAGCACAGGCCCTCAAAATACTATGTGCCAGGTTTTCCTGCAGCATACCTAATAGATCTGCCATAGCACTGGGGATCCTGAAAGTTCAAGGATGTAAGTCCACTAAAAGGTTGACTGGATGATGTACTTACATAGAGATCTTGGAAACGTCCATGATTGTTATGCCCTTGGACCAGCAAGACTGTGTGCAGTGGGTACCTGGCTATGAGGCAGTTGACTGAAGTGGGACACCTCTGTTCCCAGCTTTCAGGTGAACTGGGCCAAAATCAAGCAATCAATATTTCTCAATAATCAGATACCCTCCTTTTGGCCAGATCTAATATTTACTTTGAAGGTCCTACATAGTTTAATTCTTTCCTAAATAGAACTAAACAGTCACTCAGTTAATAAATCATCA
>NW_009954241.1:3655369-3680914 GCF_000747805.2 Chaetura pelagica
CCTACAGGTAAGGGTTTTTTTTGCATCAAAATAATCTATTGGAATATTATGTTAAATATCTTACCTTTAAAATAAATGTAGTTAACAAGAACCAGTACAGTACTTGGATCAAGACCACTAATTAATTCTGGAATTTTTCCTTTGGTTTTCTCCTCTACATATTTATTGATTTGCTTTATAGTTTCTGTTTTATGGAAATCACTAACAAAAAAATCTGCTTCATAAAATTCTTTGGTATTATGTAAAAACATCTCCTGTGGTTCATACCCAATAGCTGTAAAAAGGGCATTCCCTATATTGAATGTGGTGTTAACATCTGTACAGGTCAGTACTGCTAAAACATCATGAAAACTTTCATGGATATCACGTATACGAGCCTCAGACAGACTGTCAAAGCCCAGTCCTTCAAAAATCTCAGATAAGGTGGTTGACTTAGCACCAACAGCCAGCATGGCAAAGGCAGCGGAGATGCTCATGGGAGAAAAGAAAACATTTTTATCAGCTTCTTTGGATATAGCCTGCTTGTAAAATCTAAATACAAAATCTGCATAATTAGAGCCTTGCTTGTCACAGTTATGTGTTAATAAATTTTCTATTCCATCATGGAGATTCGTGTTATTGACTTTATGACAGAAGTCTACATGGTGGCAACGGGTTACGGCACAAAGAAGAGCAAGGAGTAAACACAGGAACAGGAGGTACTTCATCTTCTTTTCAAATTATTCTGTCACAAAATAAACAGTCATTAGATGAGCAGAAGATAATAATGAGCTTGGAAGTAAGAAATAATGAATAGTTTGTTAGCATAAATGTTATATCATGCAATATACAGATCTAATGTACATGGAATATTTGAAATGCCTATGCACACAAAGTTAAATGTCATTAATAAATTCAATCAAATTATAAATTAAAATGTCAGGCATAATAACAACAGAGTATTCCATTGCCACTGCCTTGAAAAAGCAACACTCTTCTTCATTTACAATGAAATTATACAGTCAAAGTCCATAACAATCTCAATTAACAATGACATTATCTTCCCTGGATTGTTGACTCCTATGGAGTACATCAAAACAAACAAGCTTCCATGAGGTAAGACAAGGTGTGGATTTCAAATATATCAAAGACTTCACAGTACCTGCCCAAATGTGGTTTGGTGAATGTGAGGAAATGTGAGGCAGCTCACTTCTTACTGGAAGTGGGATCCATTCCCTCACTTTCTTTAGGGCAGCAGCACACAGAGAGACAGTTGGCATGGACTGTCGGGGGCTCGTTAAATTCACACCCCTGTTTACTACCCAGTTACTTACTCAGATGACCAATCATTGGCCACAGCTGGTAAATTATGGATGAAAATAATCTACATAAACTTCAAGGCAAAAATTATGTCAAAATCCTGGAGCATCCTGTGCCACTGCAGCAGGGCACTCCAAAGTGGGCCGCAACAAGTGTTACATGGCGGTTTGCCACTCACCATGGGCTAGCTGCATCAGATGTGTGGCTCCCTCTAGAGACAAAGGAAGGACCTGTGTCTCAGAGGAACAGAAGATCACAGATCCCATTCACACATCTAAGGACACAGATTAATCCCTTTAGATAGGTTTCTTTGTTATGCATGTTCTCCTAATGCTGACATGCCCTATTTTATGTGAACCTCCTGCTTTCCGTAAGACCTGGAACAAGCCTCTAGTTTACTAAATTCAGTTCCCTGCTGTTCTGGGGAGGCATCTCATACAACCCCTCTTCAGAAAAGTAACAAGCTGTCTATGCAAAGAAGCTTTTCAGCCTCATGGGTTCTGTATGAAAATATTTCTAGCAATTTCTACTGTAAAGGCTCCTCTTCTGGTTTCCAGCCAACACAGCCTGTTTCTGTCATTCTCTTTCAGGAATTAATTTTCCCACATCCCTCCAAAATGAAGTTTTCTTGGTCCTTCATTCCCAGATGTGACACATGACGATACCTGCTATCTAAACTATACTTAGAGTTTCTGAGGGTAGCCCAAACTGCAGGAATCTTGGTGATAAATCAGATGTTCTGGTTTTTTATTGGTGTGGTGGTCTTTCTTGGTTTGATAGCAAGCGTACATACTGTGTGTTCTCACATTGCTAGGATCTGAATATGCTGAATTTATGCGAGAGCAGACAGTGACCTGCAGCAAGAAGGCATAATGCTAAAATTTAATTTCCTTAAACCAAAAGATGAAGTATGGTCCAAGATGGGAATGTGATTCAGCTATTTGCATCTCTTTTAAGCAGAAGTCTCCCACTCCCTCCCAACAAAAAAAACCCCAAAACTTATATACTGCAGACAAATGAAACAATCATGTAGTACAGAGGATGTTTCAAAAATACTTGCTGTTCATCTTTCATAGACTGTTATCTCAAGTTATTTGAGATATTGCACACTTAAATGAAAAAGATGGTAATTTATATTACAGAGCCTAGCCTAAATTTCAAACAATTTCTGAAGCAAAGGATACGGTTTGTCTGCAGAAAGCTTATATTAGGCATGGCACTGTTTTTAACTTCTACTATAACAGATCAGTTAAAAAAACTTCTTTTAACATCACCACTCTCTATAGAAATATTAAAGAAGTACGACTACCAGAAGTATTGTAAACAAATTTTCCCCACATGCTTTTCCCTTTAGATATATTAATCACATTAATTTTGACATTTTGGAACTGGAAAATTCCAACCATTAATATTTTGTTACCATGTCAAAGCTGAAGAAATTGGAAAGGCTTTATTAAATCTGACCTGCACTTTTTAATATGCAAGTTGGAAATTCAGAAAATAATTTTCTGCCAAACCACAGATTAGTTTGTCTATGAAAATAAAAGGGGTAATTAAATTTAAACTGTGGTCTTCCACCTACCCCCTACAATGACCCCAGTCCTAATTAGAGAGCCTGGATTTAACAATTCAGTGGTTATTTTATAGATAAAATCACTGGAAGAGTTTATAAATTAAAACTGGTTGTTCAGTTGCTAGTGGGTTTATGCTAATTTCAAGTCACAGTGAAGACTCTTTCCAACCTAAAAGGTGATTTCAGCAGCATTCAGGTTTATCAATTACTTAATAGGTCCCCGTGACTCCAAGGGTTATTTTATTCTAACTTCAAGCAGGTCTCACTGGTCCTTTGCATTTTTGCTTGATAAAGCACCATCCACACACAATCAAGTCACAAGCAGACAAATGTAATAAACCTAACATGAAAATTCCACTGAGTACAGAAAGGATAAGGTGCAAGCCTCTGAGAAGACTGCGTGTCCAGTACTTACAGGCTCAGAAGTCCTGCTGCATTTGACTGACCATGCTCTTCTCCACATTTTTACTTACGCTGCTACATCATCTTCTGCTTAATTTCCATAGTTAAACATTAAGCAGACCTGTTAAAAATTAGAACCAACCAAAAGAAAGGAGGAAACAGAGCAAATATTGATAGAAGAGAGTTTCCAAGGATCATCTCCACAATTCAGCCAATGGACAATCTTCATCCATTTGAATGGTAGCTGTAACTTCTTGTTTGTTGCCTTTGACCATGTGGAGGAACTTAGCACAAACATTGTGTAATTAGGACCCTACTGGAAACCAGGAGGTTGTGCCTGGAACCACTGGAAACAGATGTCAACTCTTGGTGCCAGAAGTCAGACTCTGTGCCCTGCTGAAACACACACGGAGCTGACAGCCATGTATCACTACAGCTCAGCACTCTTCCAAAGTCTGATGAGAGACAAATATTTCTCCTTATCGTCAGCATGAATATGGACTCTGAACTAACTGCCTGCACCTTCTCAGTCTGACTGTAATTGCATGCCTGTGAGAGAAATAGGACAGACATGTTTCTCTGATGCATTTCCTACTCTGACTGATGTGGTTCCTTCATGTGTCTCAATCCTGTGTGCATTTGAATTCCTGACCTGGGTAGGTGGTGGGAATACAAGTAGCAAGGTGTTTCTCTCTATTCCCACACATGCAGAATGTGCTCATTCACTCCTCCTTCTCCTTGACCCTCTCACACAATTTGAAATTGTTGGAACGAAAAAAAGTATTGCTTGTTCTTCTTAACTTTTTCCAATAGGAATAAAATGCTAGTGCGGGCCAATTCTTTCCCCACTTGCAATGACTCTTCTTCCGTTTACTTGTTTACCCACATGTGTCATTTGTTGTTACTGACATAGATAAATACAGATACAGAACACAGATAAACATTGTCTTGACACTCCCCTTTTTTGTTTTCCTCTTTATTTCTTTTTCCCCTTTCATTTTTACTCATTCCTTTCATTCTAGCTTTGAAAGGTCACAAACAGATTATTTTACTCATCAAAGCCTAGGTACATGACAGGTCATTGTGGTCAAGAAAGAGCTGTGTTACAAAATGGTAATAAGCCTCTTGTTTTCTTTTTCATTTGTGAGGCCTTGTAATTACTGTTTAGGTTTTAATAATGTTAAGTTACACTTTAACAAGGCATTTCCCCAGCATTTCATTATAGCAGCAGCAATGAGGTGCTACCCCAGCTTTAAACCAGATCGATGGACAGATGTGTGCGTGCCAGGTGTACCACGCACTGCCGTGAGCTACTTACAGTCCCACCTCCCTGCTGACCACAGTGTCAACACTGAAACTATGTCATGAAACCATGTTAACCAGATTTATACTGTTCATTCAGCTATTGAACTAGATCTTGCTTCTTAAGTACTTATTTTTGACAGCAATAGAAGTCCAGAAATAAACAAACAGTTGTGGTTTATTCCTTCTCATAATTTAGACCATGACAAAGTCTACATTACCCAGGCCTATGTTACTGCTGTGTACTTCATGTAGGTCAGAATCTATTCCAAATCCCAACTCACATTTTGTCTTCTTTAGAAGAAATGGACCCACACAGCATTTACCAACATCTTATAAACAGCTTCCTGTCAGTTTGTTTTGTTTTGAAGAAATCTTTCTGAAGGAGGCTTAAGGAGATCTCAATTAGCCAATGGCTGGTATATTTGATGGCAACAGAACCTTTCATCTTGTCCAGTGTTTTTGTAATGCTTCCACATCTTAGGCCAGGCAATTATAGTTTTAATGTAAATTTAGCAACAATAATAACAGTTAGGAAATTATGGCACACACAATTGACTTCAACTATCAAAAAAACTCTAGCCCTATAGATATAGCAGAAGTAACACAAAGATTTGTAAGTGTAAAGTACATAGACCACAAGGGTATTGACATAGCAGGAATATGAAGGAAACAGAGGGTGTATGTATGTCTGGTGAATTATGATTCTTCTAGTCTGGACAAAGTATATAATGCACTATAAAGGCCCAATCTGCACACAGTGGTCCTGCCATGCTCTCAGTACTTCTTGGGAAATCTTCTGCACTGTCCTGCCAGGAAGGAAAAATGTATTAGTTTAGAAAGGGAATTTGAAATGGGGATGAAATACAGTCTGTATATAATGAGAACATTTGCACAGAGGGGAAAGTTCTCTTCATGGAACTGCTTTTCCTTTGAATTAGTATCACTAATAATACGGCTGAACTATGTAGAGAGCAGGTACTAGAAGAAGAAAAAAAAAAAAAAAAAGAAAAAGAAAAAGAAAAGTACTATACGAAGGGAAATTACCAATAGTTAACACTCATGACAATTTTTCAGTTGGAAAACCAGTGCCAGTTACAAATTGCCTATGTAGCAGGTGTGTCATGTGTGGTGCACCAAAAGAAAGTAAACCTACTTCTGCTTCAGAAGTGTGCAGATTGACAGATACAACACAGGACCTAGAGCAGGCTTGACGACTCCTGAAAAAGAAGCAGGAGAGTAGGCAAGCTGCTCTGACAGAAACAATTTAGACCCCACAGTCTTTCAAAGGAGGGTCTGTTCTTCACTATTTCTACATGTAACAGCTTCACCATGGAGGTTCTTTACATATCTGAGTGTTTCTGCAATGCTAACATTAGTAACAAATAGATTTTAAGATTTTTCACATCTCCAGCAGAGGGTCCTATGGAAGGACAGTATACATTCCTTTTTCTCCTACCCAGGAAATAGTTAACAAAAAAACCCATGTCGCAATCTCATGGACTATAAAGATGTCCAGGAACATTTTCCATTGCCTAAATACTGCTCAGGATACTGGGTTGACTTCAGGATGGGACAGACTGTCTGATGAGAGAACCAGTGAGCTGAAAATTCAGGACAGATTTTTAGTCCTGTAAAGCAGCTGAGCTTTAACCTTGGGCATATTACTAACATTATTTTTTAGGGTTCAGTATTCTCATCTGTAAAATAAAAGTGACTCATCTAACTTCCTCATTGAGATAAGATGATGCGAAATAAAATGTTACTTTCAATGGTCTTGAGCAGTATTTCAGTTCTTCTCTGAGTTTAATGGAGACAGGATTCTTTTTTATCAGTTTGAAACCATGACTCCTCCCTTGGTAACAGTGATACACAATTTGAAAATCTGTGGTCTGTAGGATGCAGCTTTTACAGTTTCAAAGTGAAATTGGAAATGTTCCTCAGTTGCAAGCTTCCATTAAAAGTCCTGTGGACTTTACAGAAAGGATCCTCATTCCTGATGTGCTTAGTACTTGCATCCAAGATTTGCTAGCTCCTTAGTACAGTACAGCACAGGGAGAGGTGGTTAAGCACACAAACATTATAAGTATTAATAATTTATGTGCACCACATGACACTGCCCAAGCCAAATGTTTCACCAGAATTTTTTTCTTTCATAGAATCATAGAATAGTTTGGGTTGGAAGAGACCTTAAAGATCATCTAGAGCAAAACAACCAGAAATTGCGAATCTCTGTTGCCAGTACGTACAATACAGGATCTTATACAGGAAAACAGAGAAGGATAAGATCATCATCCTCATTAAAAAGTTCTTTTTCACCTTCCAGTTTCACCCCAGCACCACACCAGAAGGGATCATTTCACCTGAACCTCTTCATATATTGCCACCCAATGCTGTGTTTTTAAAATCACATTGTATGTCTATGGTAAGGCACCCGAATCCTGAATGTTTAAGCGAAGAAAGGAAGGATGATCATCCTAATGGATAGCTAGAAGTAGACAGGAAGCTAAGTTTATACAAAGTGAACCTTTGACTGAGCTGGGAATGGAAGTAGAAACTCCCAAGTCCCAACCAATGCTGTGTAACTACTGGCCCATCCTTCTTTCCTAATAATGTTCTTGCGTTAAAGAAAGAAATAAATTAATCAATTAATTATGGGTTTCCAGCAGCAATATAGTACTTAAAATTGTAATAAATATGTGTCTATACAACATGAAAATAGAGTTAACAAGAACCATCCCCGTGAGTAATTCAAGACTTAAGCAACTAACACTATTTTGAAATACTTCATTAAAAACTTCTTCACCTTCCCATTTGGTCCACCAACCCTGCTATCTGGGACCATCTCACTTGAACTGCTTCCTTTACCTCCCCTCTACTTCAGAGCAATACCAAATCGAGTGCTTATGTTTAATCATGCAGCTGATCAAATAAGGCTGATCAAAGCGGATTGAAGTAAACATAACAACATTATTCCGTGGCTCAGAAGCTCAGCTTCCCAAGCACACAATATGGATTCTAGCTAATGCTTAGAGGAAGGACCCAGAAAGTGGTCTTGCAAGCCACAGAAGCATTTTATCTTGTTTATTACTTCCTCTCAGTTTTCTACAGAACAGCTCTGTTGCAAATGAGGGCACAAATACAGGAGTCTAGGAGGGAACAAACAGAGAAGGGAGGAAGGTTTCAATATTTTTAATAGATAGAGCATAGATAAAGCTTTTTTTCTGGTCACTGCTTTTAACCATGTTGGGAGAAGATTTAGGCCAATACAGCACAACTTTTAAAAATCGTACTCTAGATCAATACTCAGACAAGTGAAAAAAGCCGTTTTCCCATTTAATCAGCTATCACACAAGCATCTCAGATTCACTAGTTTTAAAAGAAAACTGCTGGAATTGTAACTATTTCAGTGTGGATCAAAACGTCACTACTCTGAACTAGTCAATACTCTGTTTGGTGTTGGTTCCTACATATTGATACCTGTTCAAATATTCTTTTTCTGCCTTTCTTCACATTACCCACAGTAACTTGAAGACCACTCTCACCTCCTTGGCATACCAGGCCTTTACCTCCAGCTCCCTCCATCAGCTTAGTGAACAATGGGCAATGGAATCTCTTGAAGAATCATGGAGTAAGGCACTCCCAAAAGAATCACAGTAAGATTGTCCATCAAAAATAAACCTTTGGGGACCAGGGAAAGGTCAGACTGATTTTCACAGAATACCCATGTGTATTCTTCCTTAGAGCAGCAGAGCATTATGGTATTTCAAGGGCTGATGTTAGCAAGACCGGAGCTCAGTCGTAGAGAGCAAAAAGGTTAATCAGGTCACAAGAATTTCTATGTGATGATGTTCTGCTCTCAGGTTCATTGATCAGCCAGTGAGAGTATTCTTTTTTTCCTTGATGATGCAATGTTTTTAAATTAATGCCTTTGGTAGAACTTAGGTGGGTGGGGATTATGAAAACCAGTTTGAACTGGTCTCCATCCTTTGTGAATGCTCCAACTCTCCTACTAATGATGATTGAATTAATCTCTTAACAAACACGTTTGTTTTTCTAATTTGCCTCCTCACTCGTAATTACTATAACTCCTAACCCAACACCCAAATATTACAGCACAGATGACACTTAGAATCCCCCCGCTCTCTGAAGATCTCTGAGCTATTGAGATCCCTCCTGAGGAAATTTGTGAAGCACAATGACTGGGATCTCCCTACCAGAAACAGAATCCTGCAAGCCTAAGAGGATTCACTGCCTCAAAAGGAGGTATTTTTTTACCAGCACGTTCTAAACACACTTCCTTTCATGGTCAACTGTAAAAGCAGTTGTTTCTGCTACTGCTCTGTGTACACTCAGAGCACTGCCAAAGCTAAGTCCATCAGTCTTTTGAGATGGGGATCTCACTCTATCCCACTTAATCTTTAATGGTAGTAGGCTTATGACTGAATTACAACTTCAGCATTGTATGACTTAAAATTACTTCACAAATGTCCTCCTCAACTTTTTTCTGCATTGCAGAAACTCCCCGAGAGTGTGAAAATACCCTGATTCTTCCTGTAGTCCTGTCACCATTTGACTCAGGTCTGACAACAATGCTCTTGATCCCCCCCCCGCCCCCGCCCAGGTAGGGAAGGAGAGAGAGAAAAAGAGAGAGACTTGGCTGGATTGAAAACTAAACTACACAGCTTTAATTAAACACTGATGAATGATTCAAGAAAATATATACAATTATATACAGATATATTCAAGTATGGGCAAAAGCCTCTCGCCTCCCCCCATCCCAGCAACTCCCACAGCACTTCCCTGAACTGGGAAGAGTCCCAAAGAATCCCGGAGCTGCTGCTGGAGAAAGCGGAGAGTGATGAGGGTCAGGAGAGCTGGTGCCTAAGGGTCGACGGTGATGGATGAACAGAGTCCTCCCTGGACACTGGCCATGGATGGAAGAGAAGGGAAGAAGAAGAAGGAAGGAAGTTGTCTTCTGTGACCTCTGACCTTCCTCTGAGCTTACGTAGATATATGGAATGGAATATCTCTGGCCAATTTTACTGTCTGTCTAACTCAGCCTCCTACGGGGGGGTCACAGATCTCCCCATAGTGTCTGATCTGGCAGAGTGAAGGTGCAGCCTTGAAGCCTCAGTAGTTAGAAAAACATTCCACTGTCTTATCAGCCTAGCAGAACACACTGTTGCTAGTTACAAGAAAGCTTACTGAAGGAAAAAAAAAAAAATCAGTAAAAAGAAAAATTGGCTTCATCCTGGCTCAAACCAGGACAAGTCCTTACTGTCCCTCTTAAAAATTCATTCTCAAAAAACTTCTTGGAAGTTGTCTGAGGGAGCAATTGCCATGTAGGACAGCAGAGTCAGAGAAATCTGAACATTTTCAGGCATGTATTGGCTTTGTCAACATTTTCAAACAGAAATAATGAAAATATTCCACACTAACTTTTATGTAAGATGCCATCAAGTGATATATTTTTTCAATATTTATCAATAAAACAGGAGAAAATTTCAAAACCACTTCCAGGAAAATTTTTGAGATTTTATTTTTTTGTCAAAACTTTGGAAAATTCAACATCTTGAGGTTTCTCTCGGGAGAGAAATAGCATTTATAGGATGTGAAGATAGTACCAATACGGGACTCTGGACATTATCTAGAAGCTATTGTAGAAAAAGGCTGACTGGAAAGAAGATAATTATCTTCAATTCAATTTAGATTAAGCACTTATTTATTTGAGTCAAATGGAAAAAACTTCTGCATCAGCTTTAAGGGACCTGAGCTATGCAGAAGTAACTATTTTGTCACTCAAAGTTTTATTCTCATTTGGATCCTTTCATAGACCAATAACAGATGTGTGAGATACTGTAAGATAATAGATGTAGAGGAAAAATAATTTAGAACTGGTATACTGAGAACTAATTTTTTCACATCAGAAAACAAACTTTAAATAGGGAAGTTTGGTAAGAATCTGATGGGAAAAACAGTAATGAGATATTGTAAATAATAAAAAAATATATATATTTGATAGATAAACAAAAGAAAAAACCCAGACACCCATTAAATAAGACATATGGTAGATTTGCTTAGAGTCCTTGTGAAGGTAAATGGTAAAAAACAAAGCATTAATGTGATTTTTAAAATATGATCAATTATTGTAAGAAGAACAAAATTGCAAATTAGTGTACAAATGTATAGAGATAGCATGTGTGCCAAACAGGGATTTATTGTTCTGGCCAAAGGCAGAGGGCTTTCTGAAGCTCATTACTGGCATTACTGTGATCATCTAATGTATATAAGCAGTATATTAATAACTGTTTACACCCCTCAAAAAACCTTCTTGAACCATACTGAAGTCTGAAGTCCAAATTATAGAAATAAATATCAAAATGAGAAACTTTTTAAAGTCATGTTTATTCATTGTCATTCTTCTGCTACAGTACATTTGTCTGCATATTTCAAGGCTGTATAAAGACTGATGTTAATGTTTAATACCTATTAACAGACTAACCCATTTTAGTCAATAATTTACCCCTCCTGCAACCAGAGAACAGATATATACCATGAACATGAGAAGAGAAATAAAATAGTGACAGATGTTATGAAAAAAAAAAAAAAAAAAAAAGAAAAACAGATAGGAAATTAAACAAGTAAAAATAAATAAGCATGTGCATTATGAATATGACTTTTAGTACTGTGTATCTTAATAGTGAAAATATCTTTACAATAATGTGGCTATCCTAACCATGAAGTTGATGAGAAATAAAGTACCAATGTTGTATTACCGGACAGGCTGGGAACAGAAGGGGTTTTGTCAGGAGACACAGAGAGTGTGACTGATGGGCTATAAGTGTCACTGGTAGGGTGCTAAACCCTACAAACAATACTGGAATGGTGCTGACTACCATGAGCAATCTCCCAGGACCAGATGGTGATAGTACAGGCACTGGCACCAAGGGGAGTGTTTCCTGCTGCTTGGGGGCTTTTAGGAGCTGGTTTAGGTGCAGACATGGGTTAGAAGTAGTCTTCTGGCTGCTATGGGCTATATATCTGATTCACAAAGAGGCAGGCTCCAGAGCACTCAACTGCAGAGATCTGATCTACCCCTGTAACATTTGCCCTGGAATGAGTTTGGATTTAAACTCTCACAGAAACAGTGGGCAGGTCAGTACATATATGCAGGGGAAAAACACCTTCTTTGTGACCCATTGGCAGCAGCCTATCTGGGATGACAACTGAGAGGCAAGGGTGCAACACACTTACTGGACAACAACAGTACTATGAAAGGTAGTAAGCATTATGCATGTTAAGATCTATGCTAGATATGAACTTCAGGTTGGTAGAAAAATGGGCACAAGTAGTAGAGTGCCATATAGTGCACCCATTTGTCAGACAACCCAAAAAAATGGTGAGAAGGCAGCCATGAGGGAAGAAGTAGACTTACACAACCCTCTCCACCCACATGCTCCTCATCTTCCCTGCTAGAAGACGTATCTCTGCTGGCAGTATCACACAGGCCTATTTTGTCCCAGATATAATGACAACTCTGCCTGAATGCAACCTTCTTTAACAACAACAAACCGAACGAAAACAAAAACAAGGCCCAAACAAGCATGTAACTATGACAACTTAAATTGATGAAAAGTCTCATCTACAAAAAACAGTGAGTGAATAACATCAGTTAAGAGGTGGAGAGTGCTCTTTAGCCATGCCATATTAATCAGGTTAAACACTTGATTTAACACTGGTGATCACCGCATACCTATTATGTACATCAACTTAATCTTTTTTCAGAGGGTTCACAATTTTTCCCATGAAGAGTATATTGTTGTCCTTAACTATCACTATTATGAAAGGCCTGTTGTAAGTAATGGTACGTGGAACAGACATAGGCACTATTTCCATGCCTGTGGCAGCTGCTGCTTCGGTGCCAGTCTCATCCACCTTTACCACAGCCTTATGAATAGCCTGTGAAGAAACAAGACACGTTATAAATCAAGGAGGTACAAAACTAGTCACCTAAATAAAAACTTCAGCTAAAAGTGCCTGAAGAAGTTATTGGTAGGAGACAAGCATCAGATGGACAGGTGTGAGTCCACTGCACAAAGACATCAAAGTAAGAAAAAAAAAAAAATCAGGCTACATGCAGAATAACTTTCTTAGCTGCCGAGACAAAAAGCTCAATCCCCAGTGTACAGGCATGTAGCTACTACAGAAAAAGTATTTGCTTTGTTTCTTTTATTTTTCACTGATCCCAGTTATGCAGATCTGTGGAGCTAGACTAAAGACTACCAGAGCAGGATCCCATTTAACTGTCTATTACAAGTTCATATAGTTGAAGTAACATGCAGATTAGCACAATGAATAGCATCCTGAAATTATGTTTCCCATGTTTCTTAACGTCTTGGAAAAAACAAGGGCAAAAGTGAAGGGTCAGAAACGGAGGGCTAGAGCAGAGAAACAAGTATGTTTTAGCTTGCAAAATCAAGACATTGACAGACCCTACCTAATTCACCAACTTCCACCTGAGGCGATGGGGATAGTTGTTTTGTTCATAGTAGAAAATGAAATTCTCACCAATTGTCAGCCTTAAACTCCAGGTTTATTGAGGTATGACTAGTCTGTAGCTTTTGCCTGGGCCTGACACTAATTAGATTTGTTGCTCATAGGCTTGGAGCAAAATGTTTTTAATAACTGTGTTTTCCTTTCTCCCAAAGAGTTTATAAGCAAGCACTCTTCTTCCTCTCCCCTCCGTAAAACATGCTTAAAACATACATCCTAGAGCTCCCTACTTGCCCACAGGCAGGCTGAAGAAGGTAGAGACACTAAGAGAAGCAGCAATGTAATGACTGTAACAATACACCACAGCAGAGTACCAAGGTGTGTAAGACAATTATTTGGTCATGTCTGTTTTATGAGTTTGCCCCACACAGATCAAAAGTGTCTCCTAGATGGAAAAATACGGACTTGTAACCTGCTCCAACCCAATCGCAATCCCAGCGCGAGTAACATGAGTGAAATATTCTATAGGCCAACAACTGCCTTTTCATATGAAGCAAAGCTCTTTATGGGAGTTTTGCATTATGATTAGTTGTAAATAAAGTGGTGTAAGCATCAGTAACCATGGCTCCATAAAGTAAAAGAAGCACAACTTACCTGGGAAACTCTGTGCTGGGGCTGCCCAGTGATCCCAGAGAGGTCAGCCTTATCAGTGAATACATCCATTATGCCCATTTTATATAACATATTTTTTAGGTTATATGTCCCATAAAGAGTGAATTTCGGAAGATGCAAATTTACTGAGCTGCCAGAAGTGAAGCAGAAGAATATGGTGAAATTTTTTACCAGTTCTCACAGTGTAACACAGAATGCTGAGAGACAAACTAATTTTGTTTTCTCCCCAAAGAAATTTTGCTTGCAGGCTACGTAACAGAGGCATAGTGACATTAATTTGAGAAGAAAAGAAGGTTTATAACAATGTTGGATAGCTAGTGGAAAGGCCAGGGTTGCTGACTCTCAGTCCACAGGGAGCCAACAAATGGACAGTGAGATTGACCCAGCAACCATTCAGCACAACAGCACAGCTGTACCTCCCTACAGATCTTCATCAACATTTTCAGAAGTTAGAGAAATTTTATACATTATGCTGGAAGCACCTTCATGGTGCCCCATTAATGAGGATGTGGAGGATTTGCCTTGTGAAAAAAATAATAATAAAATTGTAGATGTCTTAGGCTGGGCACAAAATAAGAAATCCAACTCATCCAAGGTCACTAGTTATTTTTGGAAAAAAAAAAATAGCCTTACATGTTTATCATACAAATCAGAGAAGACAAAAAGATAACACCAAGAGAGCAGGACAATATGCAGTGGTGATTGTGTAGATAAGAAAGTAAGAAACAGAAGCATCTTGATAGAATCTAGTTATTCAACAGATAATTATTTTTTCTATGTTCAACCCAATGTCTGATTTATTCTTTTTATCTCTCTCTCTCTCTCTATCTCAGAAAGTAACTAGTTTGCCACTTTCCATAAAATAATTGAAATTTCATATTTCTGACTCATTTTTTCCTTGCTCTCTCAGTAAGGATCTAACAAGTCTTTTTCAGAGGTTAAAACCAACATTTACAGCCAGAAGCAGCATACTGAGTCAGAGGTGAGTAATAATGCTGACAGTAGGTACTGTATTCTGGTGAGAAAGCAGGACAACTGTGAAGGGTTCCAGACCAGCAAGATGTGGAGCACCTAATAGAGCTGGCCAAAGACCAAGTCATCCAGTGGGCAAGTGGGAAAGAAATGGCCATACCTCCAGTATAGTACAGCATCTAATGCCAAGTCTGGCTGATACCGAAAAATGAGAGTGCTAGTGGATTGATAACAGATAGCTGATCTCTTACTTCTGCCCAATTTCTGACTGTGTTGATTGCTATCTCAAGTGAGGATGCAACTATCACTGAATTATCTGTCTTGGTATTACATAAAGACACTCACAAGACCCCACTTGCTTTCAACATGCATGAAAGGGAAAGCTGTAAGCACAGAGCAACAAAGTGACTGGGCAGGAAGCACTGGGATACACTTTTCAGAAAAGAAAGTGGTACTTTATCTACAGTTCAGCCATTAATTAGATCTCAGCTCTCTGTACTGGCAATACTTTGGCACTATCTCGTGTTCAGTAGTAAACGGTGATGAAAAATGGTCCTCACAACAATTCTGCACCCTCAGTCAATGGCAGTTTGAGGACAGAGAAACGGGGATAAAAATATCTTGCCTACAGTCCTTAAATAATTCTACATCCTGCATCAAACTAATTTATTAAGACCTCTCAGAGACTCCAAATAATAGCAAAGCAATTAGTTTCTTTGAAAACTAGAGGGAAAAGAAGGAGTTTGTGTAACTAGCTTGCAGGAGAGAACTGTAACTGTATAAAATGGGAAGCTGCATGGAACAAGCTTGGTTTTGGCAGTAATGCTTTTGTATCTTAAAAGTTTTACATAACCCATTCATGGCTTTTACTCAGATTATTCCACTTTCGGGAAGGGAGGAGAGGATGGGGAGAGGAAATATAGAATCCTAGAAAAACAAATAAATCTTCCCAATTCTATTTAGTGTCTTTCTTGCTGATTTTATAGGCACTTTCACTTCTTTGACAAAAATGATTCATAAATATCTTGATTCATCATTTTATTTGTCCAATAGTGGATTTAGTCAACAACCAGATAGATGCTCCCTGAAGTTTCACAACCGTGAAGATGCACAGAGAATTGTGTACTCTTTATGGCTTTTTTTTTTTTTAGATTCTTCTGATAACGTTTAACAGTGAATTGGAGTCAAGAGCATGACACTGATTTTGGTTTGCTGCATGAGGCATCAAAACTACAGTTTTCAAATGTGAAGGTGTGAAGGTGTCTAACATGACACATCCGATACATGAATGAACACAAGGGCTTGATTTTGTAAATATGTTTGTGCCTCAGGTTAAACACATATTTTGTCTCCCTAAAGGCTACTACTACACGGCAGAAAATGGAAGCAACCTGAAGTTTTTAGAAAACATTTAATCTTTCTGCCTTCTAGTCTCAAAATTACCTTGAAGCAAGCGTAGCATATACCAGTTTTGCCTTCCTAAGTCTTCAGATAGCCTGAACATAGCCTGTCAATTGCTCTGTATCCTTTTCACTGAGCTTTGTCCCCACAATTGCCAAAAGAAAGCTGTTATTTCAGTATTAAAAGTGCAATTACTGGTAACTGTAATAGTCACAAAGGAAGAAAGGGCCAAGAAACAAGGCTGAAGGGATGTGGTAAGAATTTACTTGTAAAGAGGAGAAGGCAGAAACTCCCCCTAAAAAGTGAGAAGAGAACTTGGGGCTATAGAGATTTGAAGATAGGAAAAAATGTGGAAACAGAAGTCCTAAAGCTGTGAAGGTTTTAACTTTGTGCTGACCTAAATGTGAAAACACAGAGACACCAGAGAGCCAAATTTCAACTTTGGTTCATGGGAATTCTTCTGTAGATTAGAAGAGAATTAAAAATAGGATGCTGTTTCTGAGTTATAGCCCAGCAGGTTGAAACTGATGTGTTTCCTTGCCTACCATCTGAACCAAGAATTGCAGGTTTACCTTTTTGAAACTAATGTCCTCCACCTTGACATACGTTCACAAGACAATCTTTTCTCCAGCTGCCTCATTTTCCCTTGATCTGGCAGAACAAAAAATGCTGAAGCACCTCCTTTGTAATCCATCTGTACCACAGTGGAAGACAAGTCCTTATCATAGCCATTCTTGAACATGCCCATTCCAAACATCATTGGAACTTCCACAGCTTTTTTCCCATTCACAAAGAATTTGCTCTTTTTAGTGTATTTCGGATCGAAAGGTTTTTCCCATTGAGCTTGAAATAAAAGAGACAGAGCTTTAGGATATTTTGAGGACATTAAACCATAGGACATACCACCATAGTACACACCCATAGATTATAGACACTGGTACAGCTGGATCAACTTCAAAGACAAACCAGTTAGCAATAAAAACTTGATTCTACTGAATACTCAGAATAATTCAATAGTAACACCCAGTAGGAAGAGTGTGATGTAAAAAACTCCCTCAGAGCCCCTCACTCACTCACCAAGCGTTCTAGTGTGCACTTCTCCTCCATGACTAGTTTTGAGGAGCCTATAAACCTTTTATATAATGCAGCCTTTAAATGAGAGCCCAGAAGAAGAAAGGTTGTCTCTTTCTCATATTCCTACACCAAAATAGACTTGTGAAGGATGACATAAGGGATAAAATCTCCAGAGAAACAAAGGGATTTAGGTTACTTGCAGAGAGAAGGGTTTTATATGCCATTTTAATTTATGGCAAACAAAGTAATGGAGAACTTAATTCTTCCAGGCTGCTGAGTTAAAACAAAACAAACAAAAAAACCACAACAGAAACCTTTTGTATTGTCATGCTCACAATATTAAATTTCCAAGGGCTCTTTGCTTAGTCATCATGAAACAAACTGTCTTATTATTACTAGGTAGCTCAGTACAAATAAAATAATTATCATATGCTGTTTCCATAAACAGCACTTACTTAGTATTTGCAAAGAGTAAAATGAGACTTAGTGCATGTCTTGGGCTCTGAAAATATAAATTGACAACTGCAAGTACTCTGATGATGGCAAAAGTTGCTACTTTTATGTGTCTTCATTAACAGTGACTTCTATCATCAGATATATAACAAGCAGGTTTCTGCCTTGATATGCTTAGGAAAAAAAAAAAAAGAAAGATGAATGACACAAGTCCTGATACACTCAAACAACCTCTATCTAGTGCTCAGCTCAGGAAAAACACCCACTGATTTCAAAAAGAGCTTTGCTTGATTAAAAACTGAGTAGGATGTTAGGATTTAGCACACAGATTAGAAAGAGATTATTTTCACAGTCCTTTCCTCCTGTTTTAGAGGAACTCATTCCTACACTCTCTTCTTTCTTAGGAGGCTGCCATCTAGGGATGGCACCTTTCTTAAATGATTCACAGCATTATAGTGGAAAAAGGAACTTGGAAGCAGGATACTTTGTGGCAACCAGCTGGGCTGGTGTGCTGCAGCGGAAGAGCATGACTGCTGGTTGAGAGCCAGGAAAATGTTGCCAGACTTTTGGCCTTAAGGAAAGGCTTCTACACCATGCTGAACCATTAAAAGTGGGAGGAGAGTCACCAGCACTGTGCAAGAAAGGTTGCAATGCACAGAGTGGAGAAGAGCCTAGAAGGTAGAGTGGTTATGCATATACCTAAGCTCTAGATATCCTCACCAGATTAATCCCAGCATTAACCTACTCTCAATTTCAAGATAAAAATCCTTATTGTTGCTATTAACTATGTTCTTTGATCTATTTACTTTACAATGGAAGAGCTAAACCTAAATCCCTGCCATCTTTCAAGGAGCTAGGAAATCTTTTCAGTGATAATTTTAAACAAAAATTATTTTTATAATAATATTATTTTTAGAATGTAAAAGTTACCTGTAATAAAAAGCTATCTTTAGTACAAGGTTTCTAAGACTTTTTTTCCGTGCTGTGCTACTAAATCTACTCCTCATTCTTCAAACACCTTTCAGTAAAAGAAGAATCACAGCTTTTTTTGCCTGTTTTGAAAGGTGTGCTTCATGATAAATAAAAACCTATCTTAAAAACATTATTTGAGACAAACAAGTAAGTGTTCAAGAGAAATAACATAAATCATCTGTATTCTAAACAGCTCCATCAAGCTGTGGCCAGATCTTCAGAGATTAGTACAAGGAGATGTAAAGCAAAACAAAATAAAAACATGATTTTGAATTATTTTCAGGGGAAGCCTCATATTGGGACAGAGAATAGAAGCATCCAGGGTAGCAGTTTTTAAAATAATAGCTTTTCTTTTAAAAGAATAGCATTTCCAATATGACTTCTCTGTTTCATTTAAAAATCTTAATGAAATATTTATCAGATAAATTGTAGAGTATTATTTTTCTAAGTACAGTTTCTTTGTTTTCAGAATATAATAAAATTAGTAAGACAGATAACATTTGAAAGAAGATGCAATATCTGTTATTAGACCACTGATTGAGCCTTACAGCCTTGCTCCTCTTCTCATTAGGTCGGCAGCCTGAAAAGTTCTGGGAAGATCTGTAGACTGTATCTAACCAGACTGCACAAGTGAATCAAGAAAAACAAGCTTATTGTCATTAGCCTTGTATTTGATACTGCTGGGTCCATCTCTTCACTGGAAAATATTAGAATCTGCAAATCAAAAAAAAGAGGTTGAAAACCTATGCCTCTAGACACACCAGGACTACAGCCACATGACCAGTAAAGGTATAGTTAGGAGGAAAAAAACCAAATGAACGTTAGTGTGAAACTAAAGCTACTGTTCTGTATTTAGCTGTGGATACCTGGACATACTCAGTAACAGAAAAAATATTTAGTAAACATATTTTTCTTAGGTAAGATGCTAAGTTTTACTTTAACAGTGTACTTTGAATTTAACTCTGAACTTGCTAAACAAAAAAACCCAAACAGTTGAAGTGGATTTCAAATCAATTTCTAGCCAACAAAGTATTTAACAAAGTGCTTAAATCCCATTAGACTGAATAGGACTAAATGCTTTGCTGAATATAGATGCCTTCCTCAAAGTGTACTTCACTTAGTCTTCAGCCAGAGAGACATGTATGTATTAAAAATATATATTTAAAAATGCCATACATTTTGCTAGGAATTGTCATCAGTGTGAAGCAGAATGTAAGTTCCAATGGCTTTTTTATATGTGTAAGTAAAGATCAAAAGGAAAACAAGATCAAGATATGAGTCCATCTGCAAAGATATATTGCAAAAATAGGTGATGAAGTCTAAGACTGACCAAAGGAAATAATGCATGAAGAAGGAGAATATAATGCATATATCTTACCGTTAAAATAAATATAGCTAATAAGGAGAATTTCAGTAAGTGGATCAAGGTTATTTATGAGGTCCTTGATTTTTCCATTGGTTCTTCCTGCTACGTATTCATTGATCTTTATCTGGGCTTGATCAGCATTCTTGAAGTTCATAGGATGAGCTTCTCCTTCATAGAAGTTTCTGAGATCACTTAAAAATCTTTCTTGTGGCTTCAGTCTGTCAAGCACGAACAGGACATTTCCCATATTCAGCTGTAACCCTTGGTTCTTTCTGTTTACCATTTGTATGAGTTGACGATAACCTTCATGTATTTCATTTTCAGAAATCTCGCCTGAGTTGAAGTTAAGGACCCTAAGAATCTGTGTCAGAGTGTCTGATCTGGCACCCAGAGTCAGCATTGCTAAGGCAGTAGAGATGCTCAAAGGAGAGAAGAAAATATTCCCACTGTTTTCACGAGAGGAAATCTCTTTATAGAAACAACAAGCAAACCGACAAACACTCTTCCCTACAGTCTGCTGTAGCCTATTTTGGTTTTCCTGACCTCTTTGATTTTGGTTTCTTACACCTTGGTGGTTAGGTTCATAGCCATAATTGTTGGAAGGAATTCCAACAAGTAAAAGACACAGGAAAAACAACCTCTTCATGTTTCTGTAACTCTGTAAAAGAAAAAAAAATTAAAATAAAATAAAGGAAAAACTACATTTGGCTTACAAATCTCTTTACCTTGTGCTTGGCAGTAAGCCAACACCTTCCCTGTACAGAGGTGACTTGCTACTACTGATTCCAAGCTATTTGAATCCAGGGGTACCAGCTTTCTATTTCAAGCAAGCAATCTCCAGAAAATCACTCAATCTACTGAAGTGGTTATGAAAGAATAAAAATTAAAGTAAAAAAGGAATGATGTAATACCAATGACACCCTAATTAAGGTGAGGCTACAATTCCTTTGAAACTGTTTCGTTTCCAGTGTTTTTAATGTGGCTGTAAGTGATAAAAAGCTGCAAGTTAAAGGACAGGTCTATAGAGCAAAAATTAAGGGAGCCAGTCAAAGCTAGTCAGTTAAATTAGCAAGATTAAAAAACAAAGTGGAAAAAACACACACTGTTCTTTCCTTGTAAAAATAAAATTACACATTTTTACATGGCTTACATATAGGCATATAGGCAGGCACCAGAGAGTAAACTAATGCACTTGTTACTGAGGAAGAAATGAACATTTACAGTGATTCCATAAAAAATGAACAATTGAGCATAATTTAAAAAAACCCCACAACCTTCCACACAAATATGCTTTAAGCAATTAGGAAGTTATCAAGACCCTGGAAATACAGTGTTGCTTATTAAGAAAGGGAAAATTAGTATGTACACAGAACAGTAACTGGAAAGAAGTGTGCCTGCTTCGTGCAAAGACATGTCCAGCACAGTGACTGAACAAAATAACATAGAAATAATTATAGATAAATATAAAGTAGAGGAAGCTTTAGAACTAACATGATGTTTATCATCAGAAAGATAGCAAAAGGTCATTTTTGCATAGAAGGTTGCAGTCGTAAAATGGGAAGATGAATGAGTGAATTCTGAAGGAACAAAGATACCAAAAGCTGTCAATACAACAGGAAAGTCTTTTCCAGAGCAGCATGGAAACCATCCATTCCACATCTATGGCAATACCTTTAAGTCTAGAAATCAATACTAGCTGTATCACACTTTGTAAAATACACACTGGAGAAAAATTCAAGGATTCTGAAAGGGGAAAAATATCTTAACTTTTTGAATCCTTGTGCCTTGTGAAATCATTTAATCCTTATCAGCTCCCACTATGACCCCACATTTATGTTCTCCACTTTCCAGTGTCTTGGTTCTCTAAAAAACTCAATGAAGTCAGAATGCTGATGTCTGCTTTTATAATGTTTACTATAAATACTCCTTAACTCATATCCTTTGAATATCACAGTTATAGCAGTATTACTTTCACTAGGAAGGGACTGAGCCCCAAGAAAAGCCACTTTCAGACAGTTCACTTTCATATCTAGAACACACTTAAATTTGAGCTCTTTCCTTTCTTTGTGACTTGCTCCACCATCACTATAATTCTTTTAACCTCTAACTGTCCAGTTTCTTTTTTTTTCTAAACTCTAGAAGATTTAGAGAGCAATCTTTTGAGTCCACACTTCCATTTCATTTCATGCTCTACATTTGCTATTATCATCAATTTACTTCATTTAACTCTCTGAAATATTTAGAGATGCAGTTTTCCTAAAGAGAGTTATGCTATACAAACATGCCTATCTCACAGAGGACTTCTCTTTTTATTTAAAAACACAAAACCATAATAAAAAAAATACAAAAAGTTACAAATTTGTAACTTGACTATGAACATCGTAATTTCTTAACTGATTATTCAGAAACAGTTGTCCTGCATTTATGCTCAACAGTTTTTCTACTGGAAAAAAAAAAAATATTACTTACAGTACAGTCAAAAGAGTCCAGTTGCATTCACCAGGTCTGCACAGCTCCTTGCTCAGTTGTGTATGTTGCTGAATACAAAGCAGGGTATCCTCTAGTAAAGGTTAAGATCATCTAAGGGCTGTGAGTCACACATTATAATTTTAGAGATTAAGTAGTGGAAACAGTGTTGAAACTAGTTTTACTGGACACCTAACTTTGCTGAATGTAAGTTTCACACGTGACCTTCTATTATTCATGACTATCTGATTGCCCTGGTTATATTCAAACCAAGTTTTCTGAAACTGAACTTGCTGCTTCTTAATATCAAGGATTCATACATATCTCAGTTGCTCAAATCTACAATTTTATGAACAAGAGAGTCACCAGTAGTAGTAACTACAGAAAGATACCTTGAACATCATTTCAGTGACTGTAGCATTGCTGCCTCTAAGGTAGGAGGAGGCTTGATGCACTGGAACAATCTGACCTTTTGTGACAGGGCCTGCTTGCTTCCTGCATATCCATGCTTGGGCTTGATTTTCTCCAGGGAAACCCAGTGGTGATTCTAATAGGTGCAGGGCTTAAAACACTGTTTTGCTACTTTAGCAAATGATGCTATAAGTGTGCCTGACTATCCACTCCCACATGGGCAATCCACTGGCAACAAGAGCTGTGATAGTGACTCTTGGGCTGCTCCAGGGCCCATGCCCCAAAGAAGGAATGCAGCTGGTATGCCATTGCATGCAGCTGAACCCAGTTACAGGAATTGCCTGGGGACAGGGGGCAGAAGCCTAGGAACGTGGGTGTTAAATAGAACAAATCTTTAGACCAGCTTAGTATCTTGTGATCTGGGATGTGGGAAGCAGGCCCCTCTGATCGTCTGCCAAGCTCGGCTGGGTCAGCTCAGACAACCTCATGTCCTTCACTCTGTTCTACTCACTACAAGAAACTCCTATGACTGCTGGGGCAAGATGGTGGGCACAGAATGACTGAAGCATTGAAGAAGGGAACTCTGGAGGCCATGTAGTCCAACCCTTTCCTCAAAGCAATGTCAGATACAGAGAGTTGCTCAGGATGGTATCCAGGTGGGTTTTGACTTCCTCCGATGATAAAGACTTCACAATCTCTCTGGACAACCTGTTTCAGTATTTGAAAAAACTGGCACTAAACCAGGTTTTCTTTACATTTAAATGGAATTTAATTTGTACTCATTGCCCATTGTTTCGTCACTGGATAACACTGAGAAGAGGCTACGTCTTTTTTTACTACTTCCATCAAAATATCAGGTGTTTATGTACATTGGTAAGATCTCTACAGGCCTTTTCTTTTCTGGGCTAAACACTTCCAGCTCTCTAAGCCTCTCTTCACACATAAGGTACTGCAATCAATCACCTTTGTGGCACTTCACTGGAGTCACTCCAGTATGCCCATGTCCTTCTTGCACTGGGAAGCCTGGCACTAGATACAGCACTCCAGATGCATACACCAAGGATGAGAGGAAGGATCCCTTGTGGTGACCTGTTTGTGATGCTCTTCTTAATGCAGCTCAAGATGCCGATGACTACATTTCCTACAAGAGCTTATTGTTGGCTCATGGTCAACTTGGAGCCCACCACGTGACCCAGACTCCTAAGCACAGCATTTTGTGTCACCAATTCTAAAATAGTATTTTCTCTCATTTTCCCTTCAAAATGCAAGCATTTCGGGGAGGAACCAACCCTCACTATGTACAAAATAGATGAAATACTGATCTCAATGCTGTTTCTAAGCACAACTGAAACACTAATCACAATACCTCAGTCACACTTTCTGGGAGGCAAAGAGTGAAAGCTGTTGATGTTTACAACCTATCAAGAAACTCAAAAGATTGCAAAAAACACCCTCTTCAAAAAGTTGCTTATAAATGAAAGCTTGAGAATAAGCAGGCTTTGAAGCAGTATACTGGACTCATACATATACTCTGTGGATACTGGACTCACTCCGTGCATAACACCCATCTGAAAGAGTGCTTGAGATACTGTTCTCACTGCTGCTTGTATAAATAAGAGCTAAGAGTCTCACTTAGAGATAACTTTTAATAATGAGTTGTAGTTTTCACGGTGTATAAAAACTTATTTCAGATGAAGGAAGGAAGGAAGCCCTATTAAATACAGACGCTGTGCTAATGACAAGGTGATGGATGAATGACTAAGCTAGATCTGAACACACCTAGACCACACCCCAGGACACTTGCAGGAGAAAGCCTGCTACTGAACATGGAAAAAACCTGCACTGCAATTGGAAAGAAAGAAGAAAAATTCAATACAGTAGCAATTTATATGAGTAATGTGAATCTCTGGATGCTAGTATTGAAGAAAGTTCAAATTTGTTTTTCATGTCTTTCCAGTGTCAAGCCATGAGAGAAATGCAGGTAAAGGTAACAGTTTCTGATCCAACTGCATAAATTCTGTATTTGATGAAAAAGCTTCAAAAACTATAAACAATTTATATCATGACTAGAAGCAAAATACTGATTTATAAAGAAATCAGCCATTTAGTTCAATTTTGAAGACTGGGATATTCAAGAGTAATGATGCATCTGTTGAAGTTATGTTAAGGACAGTGAACAGGAAATTTCCTCAACTACACTCAGGAGTTTTCAAAAGTTCTCGTGGATCTTAACAGAGCTAACACTGAGCTGTTCATATGTACTTAAAGCCCAGCTGGCAAAATTTAGTAAATACATCTACTTTGACCAAAGACATTGAAGAGGTTTGCTTATGCAAGGTTCCTTTCTTTGCTATACCCAGTAACCACTGGTGGCATGAGTAGGGAATTCTCCTGCATTAACAAGGCCCCAGAGCCTCTCCTTAGCCTGTGTTAAACCACAGATACCAGGTGCGTGTATAACTTCAAAAAGACAGAAGAATCTCTTAATTTGTTATCCCATTGAAACTAAAGCACTTCCTCATAACTATAATTTACAAGGAAGGTAATAAGGACTGAACAACAAATTTCTATTAAGTTGTACTTTTCTGGACCTTGCAGTACTTTCTACTAAATATATATTAGGGAGAGTGTACAGCCTATGTAGCCTGTAAGGTGTGATCCATCCTACTTAAGACACCTGTTTCCC